>NC_057354.1:76305653-76643986 GCF_016509475.1 Prionailurus bengalensis | reverse complement strand
ATGGTTTTTAATTTTTTTCTCATTTGGTGATTTTCTGGCTTTTTGTTTGCCTCTTAAGAAACTTAAAAATATTTTATTGGAGTAAAGTATACATAACCTTTGCCAGTTTAACCATTTTATTTTAAGTAATCACTACCCCAGCTTGGGGCTTGAACTCACAACTCTGAGATCAAGAGTCATGCAGTCTACCAATTGAGCCATTCAGGCACCCCACCTCTTACAAAATTTTTATTTTGCTCTGTTCTTCCTTGAGCACCTATTAATTTATTCCATTCTAGTATTTTATCTTTTTCTGAAGTAAAATTTTTTTCCTTACAATTTCTGTTCTTGGTTTTTGAATTTCTGAATATTAGTACAAATACTTAATGATAATATAATTCAGTATTGTAATTTGTTTATGCCTGTGTTTTGTTGTTTGCACAGGTGATTTGTTATCACTTGAAATGTTTTCTTTCATTCTGGTTTTGACTCCTAGCTTGACATTGATGAAACCAATATCTTGGTGAATTTGGTTGTTGACAATAGTTTATAAAATTCCTAGCTTAAGTATAATTTCTTCTGTAGGTGAAGCAAAGTGCAGTTTATTTAGTGGATAATTTTTTAGTGGTGTTGAGGGAGGAGTTGAGTGTTTTTATTTTGTTATATAAGCTCCTCCATTTCTCACTCTTAATTTTTCCTCCTAACATCCATTTTCCAAAGGATGGCTCTACCTGCCTTTTTTATCATCTATTCATATATTTCTTTTCCAAGGTGAGCCTCTTGACTTTTGTGTTTATACTAAGCCCCCCTACCCGTAGTCAGTGCTCTGATATACCAAACTCTTTATTATTATTTTAACACTTAGTCCAATTCCTCTTCTCTCTTCCATGCTTTTTTTTCTGAACCCCCTAGTTCTTTAAGAGGACTTGCTATGGAAGTCCCAGGGTAGAAGCCACTAGAAAGTGGTTTTTATTTTTCTTCCTAGGTAGCTTGAAGTTTATAGTGTGCTCTCTCTGATTTTTCTGGAGACGTGGGATTTTTGTGGTTTTAATTTGTTCCTAATATTGATCTATTTGGGAGGATGAGTGGAGAGATTCAGATTTAGGCAACTCTCTGTACCTTGTTCCCTGCAACCTGGAAGTTCTTCTTGAGAACAATTAACATTTTTTATATGCTTTAACTAAAAAAAGCTAATTTTGAACATTTTCTTGAATCAGAAAAATATTGTGACATGTAACATGGCATTTGACCTTTTAAAATGGCTGGATTTTGCACATAAGGGACTTTGAAATTTTATTCTTTCAGATAACAGATCGGTAGAGTAGTTTTACTATTTTTCATGTAAATTTTGAATTCCAGATTGTTCTTACACCTATGTGTGGGATGTCTATAAAGTTAGGTTAAAGTTACTACATAATATCTTCTAGTGCTTTAATGAAATAGTGAATTATTGTTACTTGACCTTTTGAAAAGGTCAGTAGTACATTTTGTTTCATTTTTTTTAAAGGACATTTAAATGTAATGAAAGTCAGAACTGTAATATTATCATGAAAGTAAAGGTTATGGGGTACATTTAATTGTGTTCCTCTAGTTTTGAATCTGCTTTGAGGGAGCCTGTGCTAAAATTCTCATGGTGATTATTTTTCGAGAATTTTATTACTCTTTTTCATTTTATATTGTTGGAGTAAAAGATTATATTTCTGTTTGTCTTTTTCTGCTTACCTTTGCTCAGATCATGTGTATTATCCTATTTAAGATATAAAGTTTAAGCTGCTTACCCATTCACTTTCTCAAGAAAGAAACTGAATATGTTTTTCGGAGAACAGTTCTTTCCTAAGAAAGACTCTTGAGTAAAACTTGGTATATTCAAATGTATAGCTTGTGAATATTTAAAATAAATATTAGTGACTTTATTCATTAACGGCACATGAATGTGGGAGAATTAAATATTTTGTTTTATGAAAATATTTCTCTCATGTCTGTATGTTCAGATTATGGAACTAAATATATTTTCATTTTATTAAAATTAGGAAATTGAAAATTACAAAGCTGGTAATGTATCAGATGCTCTTATTTTACATTGTGATTTTTTCTTCCATAATCAAAGCAATTGAAGGAATTTCTTCACAGACTTATTTTCTAAGAAATACTTAAATTTCTTTGTTTACATTAACAATATCTTAATATTTCTTGTGACATGAGTTGATTCTAAGACTCTTTTGATTTCCCAGTAATTACAAAGCTTCTGACATTTTTAAGTTATTTTTCCTCAAATGCAATATTTTATTCTATACATTTTAACAAATGTAAAGATTTGGATGAAGTTAATACCTTTTAGAAAATAAAGGAAAAACCTTGCTGTTTCTGTGTGATTTTTTTAAGTTTAACTTTTTTTTTTAACATTAAGCAAAAGATGAAAATTTGAGTGAACCTTTTCAATATTTTCCACAGGGACGAGATTTTCACCTTAGAATAGAGTTGCCTGAAGATTTACAAATGAAGAATGCAAGGTGATGTGGTGTTTTGTTATATACATGCATCTTGGTAGGATGGACAGTCATTTAATCTGGTAAAAGCTGATTCTAGCAATTAGTTTTGCCTAAAGTGCTTATTAGCCAACCAGAAATGTTTCCGGTTTTTTCAAATCAGCGTACATTTGTAAATTATTTTCCCTTGTGCTGAAGTACTTTTCAAAGGTAAAACATTAATTCTCTATTTTTCTTTTTTCATTAAAGTAGTAAATAGCAATTGTGTAATGTACCTCTTGGTACAGACAGCCCTTCAAGGAGTATCAAGAGATGAGATTGGAAAGTAGGCAGCATCTAAAAATCTCATTTCTGTTCTTAAACATCTCTGGGAGTAGAGTGGACAAAGAATCCAGAGACATTGTTAGTAGAATTGACTGGATTTTGTGACTAATTAGAAGTAGGAGATCGAGGGAAAGAGTTGTGAAGGATGCTTTCCAAGTTCTGGCAACACTAAGCTAGAGAAGAGGTTAAAGTGGAGAAGTAAGAGAGCCATCATTTAGAGATGTTGTCAGGTGTGAAGTATCAAGAGGAGATGTTTAGTGTATTGGCGTTGAAATCAAGTGTGAGACATGCAAGTCACAGTAGGCGTGGGATTTGGGCCTGTTAGTATGGATACTTTCCAGTTTCTGCAAGTGTGGGGTGAAAAGAGAAAGCCAATGTTTAAAAGACTTGAGAGTATACCAACATTTACAGGACTGGTAAATAAAGAGGAACTTGGAAGAAGACTAAGGACTGACCAGAGAAGTAAGAGGAAAATCTGGACGACAATTATCACTAAAGCTATGAAGAGGCTTAATGAGAAAATGGTTCACTGAGTATTGCAGAGGGATCAGGTTAAATATGAATAGGTTTCGTGTAGTGGCAGAAAGCAAATTGTATTGGGTTTGGGAGTGGGTAAGGGAGTAGAAAGAAAACATAAACAGTATAAAGTACATTTGACCCTTGAAGAACCCAGGATTAAGGGGTACTAATCCCTCATGCACTTAAACATTTGCATATAACTTTTGACTCTCCCAAAACCGTTGACCAGAAACTTTATCAATAACATGAACAAGTTGTTTAACACTTGTATACTGTCTGTTGTATGTACTATATACTGTATTCTTAAAGCAAACTAGAGAGAATGTATTAAGAAAATCATAAGAGGAAGTGGCGTTTATAGTACCATATGTATATTTATTGAAATAATCTGTAAGTGGACCTGTGCAGTTCAACCAGTGTTGTTCAAATGTCAATTCTATTTTGAAAAAAAGGAGTGGCTAGAGAAGGGTAATGCCGTCAAAGAAGAGTTGTAATGATCTTGTTTTTTTAAGTTGAGATTTACTTGGGCAAGTTAATATATTAAGTTGAAAAAACTAGCAGGAAATAAAGATACCACAGTAAAGTGATAATGAATTGATGGTCAACTTGGCAAGGGATGGAACGTACATTTGGAGAAGTTTTCTTGTGGGCAGTTGAATGAACTACTTTGTTATTAAGAGAGGAAATAGGGGGGAAATGGAGGTTAGCAGACCAAGAATGGGGGAGAGTCATGATGTCCTGAAGGGGCTATAATTGGGGAAACTCAGAGGTGCTTCCTACTTCAAGGTAAGGAAGGAAAAGCACATCTTAGAAGAGTTACTCATCTAAGCAATATCAAGAGCACAGCTGAGGTGAGCCAGTGGATAGACGAACACTAACTTATTACTACTTACATAATTAAAAGTACCTTTTACATTAATCTTTAATTTGAAGATTATATCATTACATATGCTTTCTCAAATACAAGTTCTGTACATTATGATCAAAACTGTTGGTTTTCTTTAACCTAACTTGGAGAAGAATCTAGTTCAATAGAAAATTTTTCTTTGGATATGGTTAAAAAAAAAAAAGATTTCCTGTTTGCATGTCATTTACTGATTGCAGTTATTTATATTTTGAAATAAAATTAGTCCCGACAGTTTGAAGACAAGACTTTCAAAAGTATCAGTGGTAAAAAATTTTATTAACTTGTCAGAATTATATTTATGTCATTCTTTTCTATGTACATGCATGTTTGTGCTAGCATACAAATACGTTTTTTCCTTTTAATTCTGAACAATAAAGAAACCATTTTGTTCCATTAAATTTTAGATTATTATGTAGTTGGCAACTGAAAACAATACTTAATGGATACCATCAAATAGTACAACAGGTAAGTCCTTTAAAAAGTTTGTTTTAAGCAAGGATAAGAAATTACAAAGTTAACTCTTTTTTAGAGGACTGTTTGCAGAACGTTGTAACAAACTGGTTTAATAGTTGCTGACTTTTGTAGGTTTCATTTCTATTAAATATTTTAAGGATCCATGCATTATAGAAAGCGTTTTCTCAGAATCCTCCGTACATCTCTAGGCAGCATTTGTTCTGAAACTGATTTCCATCCTGGAGACTTGAGGGTCTTCAAATGTAATATTTGGCCATACATGCCATCACTTTTTTGAGAGATTTTTTTGCTGAGACTGAATAGTGGTAGTAAGGAGAAGAAAAACAGGACCCATTTAGGAATTGTAGAGTATCTGTGGCAAAAATGGGATTGTAGTTCTAGATTAGGAACAGGAAAGGTGTGGTGGAAATCACTTAGGATCATACATACATACTTAATGAGTGTACATGTAAATACAGCATACATGAGGTATAGACAGGATTAGTCTTTTTTTTTTTAATTGTCATAACTGGAAGTTTGTATTATGGATTACCTACACCTATTTCACTCTCAGCCCCACGGTAGTTATTCTTGATGTTTAGGTTCTGCCTGAAAATTCTTTTAAAAATTAGAGAAACTTAAAAAAAAAATCACTGTTACTAAAGAAACCAAAAACAAATGAAATGCCTCTTGTAGAAAAATAAATGTAAGTAGAACTGCATTTCCTTTGATGCTTTATTCATTTGTATGTTTTTCCTGATTTCTGCTATTCCTATATTTTTTCTATCTTAAAAGCAGGTTATTATCTATGATAACTGACAATGACAGTCACTCTCACATAAAGCATTACTGAACCACAAAGAAATATAGGAGATAAACTATTTGATTTGTAGAATGTAGGCTGTCATTGCTGGCAGCATAATTACTGCAGTTTTTTAAGGGGATATTTAAATTATTTCTCTGTTTTCTTTACACTGCCTCGTCCTCATCCACTGTGACTATTTATATTGTATACTAGAGTTTAAGAAACGAATCTATTGAGATATTTAAATAGCCTGGAAAAAATTGTTAATAGAGACTAAGTATAATATCTATAATTGTTTTTCTCCTCCAGTTCACCACAAGAGTTCCTAGAAAAAGTCCCAATTACTTATTAATCTCTTTTCTGCCCTCCAGTGGGTCATATAGAACCAAGAATTAGTTTTTCTTTGTTTTATTCCAGTATTCCTGTTCTTTCCTTATAGTGTTTTTAACTTTAATAAGTATGGGTTGGGGGATCAACAGTCTTTTTCTGTGAAGAGTCAGACAGTAAATTTTTCAGGCTTTGGTGGTCCTAAAATCTGTCTCAACTACTTAACTTTTAGGGCCATAGCAGCCATGACCAGAGGTAAACGAATGGGTGTGGCTGCATTTCCGTACAACTTTAGTTCTGGAAACAGGTATTGGGCTGCTTCTAGCCTCTAGGCTATCTTTCACAGAAACTTGATACTATTTATTGCTCATTACTAGTAAGCTAACAGGGCACATATTGTATAGAAGATGAGAAAGTCAAAGATTCATTTTACAGATTTGCTCACTCAAAGCTATGTTGTGATTCATATGTCTCATGAATTGTTGAAGTATCTTAGATTATTATTTTTCTTGTCTAAAAGAGTGAACAAATTCACAGATGGGCTTTGTTCAGAACTGCGTGGTGGTACTGCAGTGTATCACAAAAAAGTAACAAAAATGCAATATTTTGATTTCAAGAAGAGAAGTGATGTAGGGTTTCATCTAAAAGTTACACTTGAGAATTTGCTTTGCTTTCCTTTATTCTATAGTTATTTTAAGAATCAAAGATTCTAGGAAATAAAATTATAACTCTTAAATATTCAACTTTAGAAGTTATTTCCTTTTTGCCTTTTTGTTACAATGGCTTTATCTTGTTTAAAGATTGCTTTTGAATTAATATGGGTTAGTTGTGAAAAAACAAAATTAACAATTGTAGGTAGTTTTAAGGTCAAGGGCAAAAATAAAAATACAGTATTGATCATTAATTCATCACTCTAATTAGATTTTTTAATTGTATAGATTTGCCTGAATTTTATTTTATGTTCTTCTTTTCTTCACTCCTATAACACCTTTGTCTTTCTTCTTTCTTTTTTCTTTCTTTGTTTCCTTTGTTTCCTTTGTTTTCTTTTCTTTCTTTCTTTCATAATGATGTGGTTTGGCAGATTTGCTAAACTTGACCAGTAGTAAGTGCTGAAGGAACTAAGGTGTGTGGGATTTTAAGTACAATTCAGTGTATCTCACCAAAATAGATTTGAGGGCTTTAAATTACTCTTTGAAATTGGTAGACATAGTGGAGATGGTTATAAGTACTTTAATTGTTACGCTTTTAAGATGTAGATACATTTAATATTTTTTTCATTCACATGGACCTGTACTTTAGTTCAATTTCAGTATATGGAATATTCATTGTACAAATGAAATTAATTAGAAATGTTTTAATCTAGAGAATGCAGCACTCTCCTGATCTAATGAGCTTTCTGATGGAGTTGAAGATGGTTTTGGTAAGAATTTGTTTTCTAGTGCTGTTACCATATTCTATAAGTCTTGATGTTTTAAAAAATTCCTTTAAAAACTAACATCATTGGAATTTAAAACTTCTCAACTCCCAGTCACTTAATGTTTTATTTTACTGTGTGTGTAAATGTGGGTGATGCTTTTTCTAAATTGCGTGAGGAACAGAAATGTGTATAGGAACCAATTTGACTGTGTCATAAAATGGGTACATTTGACACTAGTCTTAGGTGGTGAAGAAATAAAATGTACTCCTGGTTTGTCAGAGAATTTAACATCTATGGAGAGATAGTCACACCTAAAGATATATGTATAAATTTGTATATAGCTGCAGATTTCTGAAGAACTTCTTAGGCTTATTACATACATATACTTACATATAGTAATTGATTATTCTGTTAATCAATTATGCATAAAATACTTTTTAGTTTATCCTATGGACATTGTATTATTTAAAAAATTGTTATGCAAGTTTTCAACATAAGCAGAAAAGGGAAGACTGCATAGTGAAAACTGATGGGTCCATGACCTGACATTTTGTCATTTTCCCCCCTACTCTTTAAGGAGAAAGGGACTAGAATATTTTTAAGGAAATCCTGGACATTGTATTCATCCCTCCACGGATATATTGGTGTATACTTCTAACAGCTAAGTGTTTTTTTTTTAATGTTGTTAAATATACTATTATAACCCTGACAAAGTTAGTGGTAATTTCTTTTGACTTCTCATTATCTGTATGAGAATAAGGTCCACACATTATATGTGTTGATATGTCTCCTAAGTCTCTTAATTTCTAGCAGCATTTCATCTTTCCCTTTTTTCTTCATGCCATTTACTTGTTAAATAAACTAGATCATGTGTCCTATAACATTTCTTGCATTCTGGATTTGGTTTATTAGATATTCATGGTGTCTTTTAACGTAGTCTTCTGCCTTTTTTTGTAATTCAGTCTCAACAGAGTTGGGTTCATTTTCTGGTAAGAATACTTTGTGCTGTGTACTTAGATTGCATGAGGGAGGCACATAGTATCTGATAATTCCTCTTTTAGTAAAGTTAAGATTGATCAATAGATTTAGATCCATTGAATATAAAGTTTCATATCAGCCTGTCACCTAATGGTTTTAGCATCCAATGATAATCATTGCAGATGGTGATTTAAAAAATTCTGTCATCTACATTTGTTATCTGGAGGTCTGTAGAGAAGAACTTCCCTTCATCAGTTATTTGGTTAATTTGAGGTATAGCTCATACTGGAGAAATAGGTTAAGTGCTTGTTTCTTTTCCCTTTTTTTTTAAAAAAAAATCAATTTTTAGAGTAATGAGTTAGTGCCTAGCAACTGTCAAAGGGAACTAATGATTTTTTTTTTTTTTTTTTAGTAGCATTAAGAACTCATGGACTTTTATATATTGACTTTAGTCCATTGCAATCACTATACCTTTTGATGCTTAAATTGTTATCATTTTTGGTCAGTGTATCCCCCTTCATCTCGGCTTTTTAGTTCTTTTAACACAGCCCAAACTTTGCTTTCTGACACCAGTTGCCCCAGTTTAATTTACTCATCCTTTTGCAGAACTATAATCAGTTACTTCTCTGAAGAGCCATGGTTTCTTTATAGGAGATAGTGTTTGGATGCCACAGATCTAGAAACTGGAGTGTTCATTGCTATTACTGCTAGGTCTTGTCAGTGGACAAAAACTAGGAAAAAATACTGTTTAGAAAGAGTAATTTATCATGAATTCATATTGATATTTCCAAGTCAAATTTGGCATTATAGCATTTTTACTTTGATATTCATGCTTGTGTTTCTTTTACTCTGAAAATCTTGGTTTCTAATATTAACATAATTATTTTTTGTTATGTTTTACTTGTTATGTTTTACTTATGCTTTCCTTATATCTCTATATTTATATTTGTCTTACAAAATTGTAGTACCAATGTATTGGTACTAACAACAAGCAGTTTATTTTTTTGTAGTTCTTTTTGAGTTTTTTATTCTTAGTAGCATTTGCCACATACTAAGAGCTTAGTTGCCAGTTGTTCGGAGTCCTTTTTTCAATCCTCCTAACAAGCCTCTGAGGTAGGGCTTTGATCAAATGTTTGGGATCAGAATAGACAATAGTCAGTTTCTAAAGTTTGACTTATAAATTCATAAACCCTAATAAGAATTATCAAAATTGATTATGAATTTCATCAAAGGCCAAAATATGATAAACTTAAAAAAGATGAGGTGAAGATGTGAAGCATATTTTGGTTTATCCTTGACATTGCAAAAAAAGTCTGTAAGGTTTTTTTTTTTTTAAATCTTTTTAGCATACTTTAAAAAAATGGTACAAATAAAAGGACTAAGGGACCAAGGTAAAACTATATATACTGTGTCCCATTAAGCTCTTATTACTAAAGCTAACTTTATTAGGTTGTAAGAACAGCTCTATTGGTCATTTAATTTTGAAGAAACTTACTGGTTTAAAATGTTGACATTGATCTCTGATTAACAATATTCTATTTAGTACATTTGTTATCGCGTTTCTCAATAAAATGACTTGCTGTATTTTAGCTTTCTAAAGAAATTGACAGATTGGTGATACTATTGCACATTTATGAACAGTATACCTAAGAAAATAAGAATTGCATTAGTTTATTTGTTGGGCTGTGTTGTCGGTAATAGGGTTCCTATAACATAATCACCAATGGAAGTATTGAGGATGATGTTCAAATGAAATGTGTAGTTATTTAACCTTTTCAGGAAATTGGTATATCTCCACAGTTTCCTAGTAATAACTAGGCATATAGGGGAGTTCAGTATATATTTAATATGTGAGCATTTACCTGTGTTTTAACAGAACTCTGATGTGGGTAGGTTTTTGGTTTTTTTTTTTATTCCTCTTTAGGGCTTAGTCACTAAGCAGCTAAGGCCTTAAAATAGGAAATGGTAAAGTTAGAATTTAAAACCTTTGTAAAGCTTGTGCTCTTTCTACCATGTGTCTTGCCTCTTCACAAAGAATGCTTTGCTCCTCTGACTTAGACCTTTTTCTTGTTGTGGTTCTGGAATAGGAGTAACTTGTCTGATTCAAGGTAGAAGGTAGAGTTTACAAATGTCATAAACCTAGGATTAAAATACATCTTTAAGTTTATTAGAGCACGCATGAGCTGGGGGAGGAGAAGACAGTGAGAGAGACAGGAGGGAGAGAATTCCGAGCAGGCTCTGCGGTGTCAGCCTGGAGCCCTATGCGGGGCTCGAACTCAGGAACCAAGAGATCATGACCTGAGCCGAAATCAAGAGTTGGACGCTTAACCAACTGAGCCACCAGGTGCCCCCCAAATACATTTTTATTATCATCCGAACTTATTTTTACCTTCAATGTATGTGGATAGCAGTATTTAATATTTCTGGATTTTAAAAAAACTTCAAAAGAATTACTGAAGCTGTTTAATATATATGTATACGAACTACACTGACTTGTTTTTGTCATAACAGGATAATCTTAATAGTAAAAATTTATTTTTATGGACCATCAGGCAACTTACAGATAATGTTAGGTATTTAGTTCGTTAAAAAAGCAGCATACTTCTTGTCTAATTAAATCCAAAATGACATTTTAGGCTTTACAAACCTGCTTTCAAAGTTTTGTTGTTATTGTTTTTGCTTGTTTCTATCCTAAAGCAGATTTAGAACTGTGTTAATTTCAGTTGATAGTCCTGATTTTGAAATACTGTTTTTGAAATACTGTTGTGTAAAATCTATTCTTTCTGGTATTGTCTCAATTTAATTGTATTCTATCCTTGTTTAAAAAAGTGTAAGAACTTTATATATGAATAAAACTTAACACCTTTTATTAGGGTTGTAGAAACATGATTTTTATACTTGTTCTCATCTGGTTTTATTATTTATTATATCTGACTTCTTTTTTAATTTATTTTTTTATGATCTCTTGATAATCCAGACCACATGTATATCTGTAATTTGCAAGATACATATATTTTCACTTTCCAAATGAGATATTTGTCTAGGTCAGCACCTCTGAAGTAATTGATAATATTCAGCCCTAGCAATTCTAATGATGTTAGTATTGCTTGCAAAAAAAAAAATCTTAGTTTTTTTGAGGGTACATAAACCATCTTGAAGATATCATGGGTGGGCCTAGCAGGGAAAGGAACTGTGATCTAGCCAGATAGATGAAAAAAACACTTAACCTGGTCTGGGAATAATACAGAATGTTAAGTCAGTGAAAGAAAGTAGCAGGTGAATATTTACTGTAATAAAGGAATTTTGTTTGTAAGGGTGTGATTCAATTCAAGCTTTTCTTAAAGGTACATGTTTCTATCAAAACTTCTGTCCACAGGAATAGAAAAATGGTGAAGCCTTGTGTTTTGTTTTTTTCTTTTAACTCTTATCTCTGATAAGCATAGTAGTCTAGGAAAAAATTTGATGTTTCAATGGTATAATAATTGATATTTTCACATAACATTCTGTGCAGTCCTTCAACTTTTTCAGGTTTCTTTATAGGAGACTGGGAGTGATTCAGCTGGAATTTCTATGAAAGTAATGGACACTTTGGTTAGCCACAAAGGAAATTTTGAAATTGTTTTGTAATCAGGTACTAACAATTCACTGCCTAGCATTCCACAGCAGATTCAAGTTTTTTTTCTTTTACGCAGGAAGTTGCTTTAAAGAAGAAACAGGAGTTGTGTCCACCACCTCCTCCTCCCCAGTTCTACTCAAGCCTTATTGAAGAGATAGGAATTCTTGGTTGGGACAAGTAGGTCTATTTTAAAATACTTCAGAAGTTTTTTTTTTTGTTTTTTTTTTTCACATTTCAGTCAATGTATTTGCAGTTTTAGCAATTTATACCCTTTTTAGTCAAAGTATTTGATTATAATTAGGGCAACCGATCATTACTGTGGCTATGAATTAAAGGGATATCATGTTTAACAAACTGATCTACAAGGTAAAATACTAAATATGATTTGGAAAAAAAATAACATTTTTATATACAAAATAAGATGTTACCATATTTTTATTGAATATAAATGTGTTACTGTTTTAGTTTTGTTGAGGTATAATTGACAAAGAAGATTATAATATTTTTAATGTGTACAATATGATCATTTTGATTTTTATGCATATTGTGGAAGAATTCCTATAAACTCGTTAACATCTCCATCACCGCACATATTTGCTTTTTTTCCTGATATTTTTTGGGCCATTGTTCTTGTGGCTGTTATGGAAGAGAGACTTTTAGGAACTTCTCACTGCCATTGTCCCTGACATCACTCAATATATTTACTGCCATTTTCACTGATAGCTTGCTGTATGTTTTCTGTTTGTCTCACCCATTTTGTGTTTTTCTCTCCCATCTGCTTTCATCTGCCTTTATTTGAAATAATCAAGAATTTTATTAGTTTTTATTCTATTAAATTGTTATACATTCTTTTACTGTTCTTCTAGAATTACCTTAGAAATTACAACATACATATAGCAAAATATACATTGTTACTGTTACCAATTTTCTTATAAATCTCCTTAATGTGTTTTCTCATTTCTTTACATGTTGTATTATTGTTATCATACATTTTAATTCTCTATTTAAAATTGGCAAGCTTTTAAAAAAAATTTTTTTTTGAGGGAGTGTGTGCATGAGCTGGGGAGGAATAGATGGGGGGGGTGGTGGTAGGGGGAGGAAGGAAGGGAAAGACTTTTAAGCAGGCTCTACTCCCAGCGCGGAGCCTAATGTGGGGCTCTAACTCACAATTGTGAGATCATGACTTGAACTAAAATCAAGAGTCAGATGCTTAACTGACTGAGCCACCCAAGCGTCCCCCCCACCCCCCAAGTTGGCAAGCTTTGTGATTCTATTTTAAGTCAGTATACATATATTTGTGTGTATATATGTGTCCCAGAAACAATGATTTCTTCCAGTGTTCTTCACTCTTTCCTGCATTTCTGTCCTTCTGTCTGGAATCTTTTTCTTCCTGACACAAGACTTTTTTTAATATATTTTTTGAGATATAATTGACATATAATACTAGTTTCAAGTAGACAACATAGTGATTTGATAGATGTATATATCATGAAATGATCACAACAATAAGGCTAGCCAACATCTACCATCACACATACTTACACAATTTTTTCTTGTGAGGAGAGCTTTCAAGACTTACTTTCGGGGCACCTGGGTGGCTCAGTCAGTTGAGCGTCTCTTAATTTTGTCTTAGGTCATGATCTTAGGGTTCATGAGATGGGGTCCCATGCTATTAGTGTGGAGCTTGCCTGGGATTCTCTCTCTCCTCCCTCTGCCCCTACCCCGCTCATGTTCACTCTCTCTCTTTCTCTTTCTCAAAATAAAATAAACATTAAAAAAAATTTAGTCTCTTAGCAACTTCCAAATATATAATACAGTATTAATTATAGTCACTGTGCTTTACATTACATAACTGGAAGTTTGTATCATTTTACCACCTTCACTCATTTCACCTCTGCCTCTGGCAACCACCAGTGCATTCTCTGTATTTGAGTTCTGTTTTTTTCTTTTCTTTTGCTTTTTCTTTTTTTAAAGATTCCATGTACAAGTGAGGTCATGTAGTATTTCTTTCCTCTGTCTGACTTGTTTTACTTAGCATAATGCCCTGAAGGTCCATCTGTGGTGTCACAATAGCAGGATGTCCTTTTTTGTGGCCGAATAGTATTTCATTGTATATTTGGTGTATATAATTATACCAAATTTTCTTTCTCCATTCATGATGTTAGCGGATACTTAGGTTGTTTCCATGTCATGGCTATGGTAAATATTGCTGCAGTGAACTTGGGGATGCAGCTATCTCTTCAACATTGTGATTTTGTTTTCTTTGGATGTATACCCAGAAATGGAATTGCTGGACCATATGGCAGTTCTATTTTTAATTTTAGAATGTGTACAGATTTATAATTGCTGTATCTTCCTGTGGATTTTCGTTTTTATCATTAAATGTTTCTTTTAGTCTCTGGTAATACTTATTCCCTTAATGTCTACTTTGTTAGATATTAATATAAGATTTCAGTGCTTTATTAAAATTCTTTTTCCCTATTTTCTTACATAGTTGTTTAAAAATACTACTAACTCTCATAATCTAGATCCACCAGAGTTTGTTTTTAATTTTTTTTTCTTATAGTTTTCAGTCATATAGTTAGTCCTGGGTCTTGGCATTCCTAGTACTTTTTTTTTTTTCCTTCTCTTTTTTCCAAATTGTCTGTCGGCTTTCTTCCTTTCTAGAGCAGTTTAGGTTCACAGCAAAATTGAGAAGAAGGTACAGGGATTCTTCTTGTACTTTTTGCCTCTGTGTATGTGTAGACTGCCCTGTTATTCCCCACACCAAGGTGCTACATTTGTGATAATGGATCAGCTTCTATCCACACATTGTCACCCCAAAACCATACTTTACATTGGGGTTTACTCTTAGGCATGTACATCTTATGGTTTTGGACAAATGTTTAATGACCTGTATTTCCTCTGTGCTCACGTATCCATCCCTGCCTTCTTATCCCCTAACCTCTAGCAGCCACTGATCTTTTTTACTGTCTCCACAGCTTTGGATTTTCCAGAATGCCTATAGTTGGAATCCTACAGTATGTAGCCTTTTCAGATTGGCTTCTTTTAGTTAGTAATATGTGTTTAAATTTCTTCTTAGTCTTTTCATGGCCTGTTAGTTCATTTGTTTTTACCACTGAATATAATTCCATTGTCTGGATATACCAATTTTATTGATCCATTAAGTTAGTAAAGGACATCTTGGTTGCATCCAAGTTTTGGCATTACTAACAAAGCTGCTATAGACATCTGTATGTAGGTTTTCATGGTTTTTTTTTCCTTTTTTCATCTACATTGGTAAATACCTGGACCTGCTACTTTTTTTTCTTAAGTTTTTATTTAAATTCCAGTTAACATACAGTAGTATGTTAGTTATGTTAGTATGTTAATTAGTTTCAGGTGTACAATATAATGATTCAGTACTTCCATACACCATGGGGTGCTTATCACAATCAGTGCACTCCTTAATCCCACCCACCTCCCCTCTGGTAACCATCAGTTTGTTCTCTGTAGTTAAGAGCCTGTTTCTTGGTTTGCTTCTTTTTTTTTATTTTTAATGTTTTTGCTCATTTTTTTAATTCCACATGAGTGAAATCATATGGAATTGGTCTTTCTCTGATTCTTCTATTTCACTTAGCTAATACTGTCTAGTTCCATCCATGTCATTGCAAATGGTAAGATTTTATTCTTTTTTATGGCTGGATAATATTCCATTGTATATATACCACATCTTCCTTAACCATTCATCAGTCAGTAGACACTTGGGCTGTTTCCATAATTTGGCTATTGATGACAATGGTGCTATAAACATTGGGGTGCATGTATCCCTTTGAATCAGTATTTTTGTATCCTTTGGGTAAATACCTAGTAGTGTAATTGCTGGGTGTAGGGTAGTTCTATTTTTAACTTTTTGAGGAACCTCCATACTGTTTTCCAGAGTGACTTCACTAGTTTGTCTTCCCACCAACAATGTAAGAGGGCTCCCCTTTCTCCCCCCTCCTCCCCAATACCTGTTGTTTCTTGTGTTGTTGATTGTAGTCATTTTGACAGGGGTGAGGCGGTATGCCATTGTGGTTTTGATTTGTATTTTTCCCTGATGATGAGTCATGTTGAGAATCTTTTCATGTGGGCCCAATACTTTTTTTTTTTTTTTAACAATAAAGAGTAAAGGGTTTTTCTTTATTTTCACAATAGAATGGCTTGAATACTCTAACAACAACAAAAATGTAAAACCTGAAATTTCCTGGTCTCTACTCGATAAGATGACTACTTTTTCTTAAAAAAAAAAAAAACCAAAAACCAAAAACAAAAACTGGTAAAAGGGGAGAAGTGAAGAAATGAACTTAGTTTGCACATATTTTAGTTAATGCACCTTTTCTCACTGACTGTTGCTGGCTGTTCTTCAGTATTTGCCCTTGTTCATTCAGGCTAAGTGCTATGCCTGATAATCTTTTGCTGAGTGTTAGAAGTTGTGTATAAAAAAGTTGAGAGGCTCTAGATGAGGATATTTTCTTTGACGAAGTGTTTACTTTTTCATTTGCTAAGAAATAGAGTAGGGGCAGGTTATTGTAATCCTGCTAGAGACTGAACTGGTTCAGGTTAGGTTATATAGTCTTTGTAAGATTCACTGTAGTACGTACTGTTCCCCTCTCTCTCCTAAGCTATAAGTCTTCAGAACTTTCCAGCGGGAGCTAGGTGTGTTCATTGGAATTTCTCCCTTGGTAGATCCTAAACTCGTGTGTGTGTGTGTGTGTGTGTGTGTGTGTGTGTGTGTGTGTGTGTTTTCACTCATTTTTGAAAGACAGACAGAATCCAAAGTAGGCTCCAGGCTCTAGGCACAGAGCCCAATGCAGAACTTGGACCCATGAACCACGAGATCATGATCTGAGCCGAAGTCGGATGCTTAACCGACTGAATCACCCTGGCACCCTTTATATGTGTCTTTTCACAAGTCCAGTTTACCTCCCAGTTGGAGTCAGGGGTCTGCTTTTGACAATGCTTCATCTACCTCTTGTTTGTTTTGCTTTTAGGGGTAGCCATACAAGAGTTCCCACTGAGAGCCTGGGGATATTCACTGGGGCTTTTTCCCACTAGTGGGAAATGTTAATTAATTTTTTCTTATATTATGAGAGATCTAATTATTCTCCTTTGGTTTTCATTGGCTTTCTGCTTATTTTTTTTTCTTTTATCCTCTTATCCCTTGCAGTTTAAGGATTTATCAAAAGTTTTGATGGAAAAATGGCCTGAATATTAGGATAAGATCTCTGGCCCTACCATTCACTAGATTCTGGCCCTTTATGTCTGTTATTTTTATTTCTCTAACCTTAAGAGATGGCCAGAAATGCTGCTAGGTGGTTTTGTTGTTTTATGTTTTGGTGCCACTTAATGGCAGCTATCTGTGCCCTTCACCCAAATCCTACTTCTCTTGCCCTGTGCCCAGAGTTGGCAAATTAGCCGAGGGAAAAATGGCTGCAGTATTGGCTTACCTCTCCGTTGTTTCTCTTACTTCAGGACGTTGGTTCTTCAAGTTTTGTTGCCTTCAAACTTACTTTCCCCTTGCATCAGGCTGGTCTAAGTAGTTCTCAGTGGGAGTGTAGTTCTGTGGCAAGCTACTCCATTTTCGCCAGAAATGGATGCTACGTGTAACTTTAAATGTACTGTTGGTGGTTTTAGTGGGGACTGGCTAATGTTTATTCATATGATTAGGCATGATTTGATAAGGTGCCATTCATGAATAAGATTTGAGAAAAGCTAGAACTTTTAAATAAAATTTAGCATAACGATGGAGGGGAGAGACAGAAGACAAGTAATGAATTGAGATGAACTAATAGTAATTTGGCTGAAATCATGGAGGTTTGTCTGGAGGTATTGACACCATGGACCTGATCATTCTTTGGATTTAAGGTGATGGAGAAAAATCATGTTGACTTATTTAAAGATGCTTAAATGTTAAGATCTTAGGTGTTTAGAGGATAGTTAGGAATGTAGGAAGGACTTGGGAAGGGAAACCCTTTTTTAAGTGGATGTGACCTGTTTGGAGGAACTCCAGTAATAAGTAGTTCAAGAATTGAGAATGCAAATATGAGATTTTTGAATCATTCTTCCCCCCCCCCCCCTAACTATTGAATGCCTATAATGTAAGGCAGTGGAGATCTATAGGCAAGACTTGGGATTCCTCAAGGAACTTAAATCTAGTGGGAGAGTCAGCATTTAAGTAGATGATCACAGTAGTACTTAATTATAGCTGTGACAAGGACTACAGAATGTAATTGTAAGATTTCTTGAACGCCATTAGCAACAAAGGTATATGAGAAATAGTGCAAGTATTAAAATATTTTATGGAATAAATATCTTTTAGGGACAAATAGAAAGTATTTACTTTTACTTTGCGTTATATACATTTTTCTGATGTGGGAGAAAAAGAAATGTCTATCTTGGATAACAGAGGATGCCAAAAAGAAGGTTATGAATACCTCTATGATAGCACTGCTTACAACATGAATGCTTGTCTCCCCCTGGAACTAAGATTATTATATACAGGAACTTCCACTTTCGAAGTTTCTGTCATATGCTACTTACTGCTAACCATTTTACATAATTCTTAGTTAATTCTCAGAATAAATTTCAAGATACATATTTTTATGCTGAACTTTATATATAAAATGAGCGTATGTAGCCAAGACTGGCTGCATAACAGTCCTCAGGCGTTCTGTGTGAACGATGCTGCCTGGAATTGTGCTGTGGGGGAGCTCTGAGATGGAGCCTTTATTGAAGTTACCTCAAGTACTTGGAGAGATAGTTTTTATTAGTTTCATCCTCAGTGTGTGACTATCTCATCATGGATAAAATTGGCCATATGCAAAATTAACCCATCCTGAGAGAGAGTTTTGAAATCTGTTGCTTAGATTTGTGAAAGATCAAAGTTTAATTATAGTGACTAGTGTGCATGATTGAATTAGAATATAGCTCCTGTTTCTGAATCATTTGTTTCATAGTCTTTACAAATGAGGAATGCGTTAGCAGAAGAGAAGTTGTTTGCATGGATTGTCCGAAGCCAAAGAAGATGTTGTCAGTATTTATTCACTCTCTGGAATAAGAAAATCTATCGATATTATTTTGTGATTTGATTCTTAAATTAGGTCTGGTATAGTTGGCACACTGATAGTTCTGAGGGTCCTGAAACCCAATATTAACACCAAGAGTTGAATTGGGCTGTTCACATACTAGAATTGCTACCTTTTGAGATCCTGGCTGGCCAGGTGGCCAGCTTCTTAATGTAAAATATCCCTTAAAATGACGCAGATAGTGATTTGTACAACTAATTGATTTGAATGGATTGTCAGAATCTTAATGATTCCCAGACCATGTCAGTATGTCTATATTTTCCCTACACTCTAAATAATAATCGTATAGAGTTTTTGGGGTAATGGTAAAATCTGATAATAAAAAACAAATATTTTTTTAAGGTAATGAAGACCTTGCTGTGTTTTTAAATTAGATATTTGACATATCTAGTCAGTTCTGTTGGATCAGACATTATAAAAAAAATAGGAAAAATAAATAAATACTTAGAATATGATTGAAATCTTTTTTTTCTATATTCACATACCTTTTTTATAGAAATGACATTGAGAATTAGTAACTGACCTTAAGTTTGATTGCTATTGTTATAATTTCTGAATTTGTTTCAACTTCTATAACTACTCACTAAAAACATCTAGGAGTCCAAAGGGTAAAAAGATGATAAGGCAGCTATGGGTGATTTTAGGTGTTACACAGTTTGCAAAGGTGAGTGATGCAGAAGGAGGTTTTGATGGGTTTCTATTCACTTCTGCTTGTGTTGTTTTGTAGAATGGCTCATGAAAATGATAAGAATTAAGTAGAGTCCTTGGGGTTTAGCAAGATTTTCTGTTTGTTATTAAGAATGTCCTGACTGAATACTTTTCATTATAAGTGGGTTGACATAAATTAGGATTTTTATCCTTTTATCCTGGCCTCTTTCAGTCTCAGAAGTGTCTCAATTTGGAAGAAATGCACGTCTTAGTGATAAAATACCTTATGTTTGTTTTAGTAATCACATGGCCCAGGTAATTCAGAGATTAGATAGTTCCAACTGGGGGAAGTGAGATCTGATGGTTGTTTTTTGTCAACTAGAGTGAGTAGAATTCCAACTATTTAGCCTTTTAAATTTGTCTTGTAAAAGAGCTGAGTTTTATTAAATTTATTGTGCTGTTAAAAGATTGTAGACATATATTAAGTTGGATTTTTAATGAAGTACCTTATTTTGGTAATGGACTTAATCCATTGATGGCGATATTTTCTATAATTCTCAGTACATTTCAAAGAACTGTATACCTTATTGGGAGAAATGGAGATACTTGTCTAGTTATTGGAATTCATTTTGTCTTAACAAGAGCTTTAATTCTGGCTTATCAGCTGTGTGAACTTGGGCAAGTAATGTAACTTCTTTGAGCCACATTTTCATAGTTTTTCAAATGAAACTAATACTTAATAAGGATTGAAAAGAAACACATGTCATTCGATTTCAAATAATGCCTTGTGTAAAGTAGGTATAAAGTTGTTGAGCCACCAGTTCACTTAAAAGTGTCAGACTACATAGGAGTTTTACAGCTCTTAATAAGTATTATGATTTAATTACAACCAGTAATGATAATTTCCATTGCATAATGCATAAGAACATAGATGTTAATAAGTATGATTTTCATTCTTAATTACCTATATATTAGAGTGCTTTTTCCTCGTATATATTCAAATCACTGAATAACTGGAAATTATCTAATAGTGAAAAAATTGCATTTTTCTAAATTGGTAAGAAGTTTATAGTATATATTACAATTTAAACAATATGCATTCAGTTGTTTAAAACTTGCATATGAATCAATAAATATGAACCAGTCTGATAGCAGCATCTCCATGGTCGTATAATACATACATGCATAGAAGTTTAAAACTTTCACATTCCTGGGGCACTTGGGTGGCTTAGTGGATTAAGCATCTGACTCTTGATTTCGGCTCCACATTGGGTTCCTCGCTGACAGCACGGAGCCTGCTCGAGATTCTCTCTCTCCCCTCTCTCTTTGCTTCCCCCCTGCTATGCATGCATGCTTGCTCTCTCGCTCTCTCAAACTTAAAAAAAACCCTTTCATATTCCTTTAAAAAAAGGTTATTTGGGAAGCAAAAATTTACACGAAGAGGAACAGTGTGACAGTTGTGAGAAAGGTGAAATCCTTTAGGGCTGCAGATGATCTAGGAAGGTTCTTAGAGGAGGTGGATATTGGGATAAGCTTGGAAGGAATATAGAGAGCCTTACAAGGGAGGCAGTGGTAGAAACAAGTTTGTACTGCTGGAAATTTGCCGTTCATCTTTGGACTTTGGAGATCAATTGTTGACTTAAGAGGATTAATATCAGGGCCAGACTGAAAGGTCTTGACTATTAGCCTAAGGATTGTTTATATGCAAGTGATGGGGACTCCTTGACTGTTTTTGAGCAAGAGGTTGATACAATTTAAAAAGTACTTAGGGAGATTAATTTAGCCATGGGAGGACAGGGTAGATTGATGTATACAGAAGATACAAGAAAAAAACACCAATTAGGGAGGTTTTTTGAAGTAGTTAATGCTTAAACTTGAGGGTGGTGGTAAACATGGAATTGATGCTTTATTAAAATATGAAGGTCTGTAACCTGCCTTTTGATGTGATTGCTGCATAAATGCAACTATTTTATATTATTTTAGTTTTGTTTATTTGAGAGCAAGACAGGGAGAGTGTGACGGAGGGAGAGGGGCAGAGGCAGAGAGAGAGAAAATACCAAGCAGGCTCCACGCTCAGCATGGAGCCTGACACAGGGCTGGATCCCACAACCCTAGGGTCATGACCTGAGCTGAAATCAAGAGTCAGACACTCAGCCTCAACCTGTTGAGCCACTCAGGCACCCATGCATCTTAGATGTTTAAAGAAAAACTGTAACTTAAGCTGTTGGTCAAACTAAGGATAGTGTTACAAAGCAATTTTCTTCTGTTTTTCTCTATTGATAACATTCAGCTATTAATGTGAATAGCAAAAACCTCTGGTAAGCTTAAGAATTAGTGTCCTTTTCAAATGTTTAAAAAACTTAACTGTCAAGTTTAGTGCCATTTTATTGTAAGCAGTAACTTGTAAAGAAATGTAGCAAATGATAAATACAAAGTAAAGTGCCAAAAATAGAGTTTTTTCTTTAGGTTTTATATTTGTATGTTTACACTTGCTTAGTCAATTTTGGATTATGCCTAGCTAAGTAAGAACACCTAAATATAAATAAGTAATAACTTCTAAATATAAATTTGAAATGTGATTTTATAACTTTTCAAAAATGTGAGCTTTTCAAAAGTGATGACTTTCCTGTTTATTATTTATATGAATTTATGTTACTTGAATGAGTGAAAACTACTAGTTATTCCATATTGTCTAAATTGAGATACCCAACTTTACAATAAAGCAGAACATTTGAAATAGGCTTTTTTTTAGAAAAATTGATTTTAATATTATTTGTTAACAGTTTATTACTTTTTTCCCCTCCCTTAATATCTCTTCCATACACCAAACAATAAGATACTATTCTTATTGTGGATAGAAATATATTCTGTTGGTAAGGGTACAAGCTAAGGTGCCATTAACAAAGAGAATGCCAAATTCTCAATTTTCAAACAAGATAGAATTTTATTCATCTCTCATTTAACAGTTGAGAGGTAGGCAAGGTGGTCAGGAGGGAGTTCATGGCTCTGTTTGGTCCATAAGGTCATCCAGGAACTCAAGTTTCTTTTATTTGTTTCTCAACCATCCACCCTGGGTGCATTTTTTTGTTTGTTTTTAAGTTTATTGATTGATTGTGTGTGTGTGTGTGTGTGTGTGTGTGAAAGAGAGAGAGAGAGAATGAATCCCAGGTGGGCTTTGTGCCATTAGCACAGAGCCCAACGTGGGGCTTGAACCCTTGAACCATGAGATCATGACCTGAGTCAAAATCAAGAGTCCCATGCTTAACCGACTGAGCCACCCAGGCGCCCCACCCTGGCTGCATTGTTAAGTACAGTAGTTATTAGCCATATGTGGCTATTGATATTTATATTTAAATTACATTAAAAATTCAGTTTTAATGTATTTTAAGTTCTTCACAGCTACATGTGGCTGTTGCTGCTGTTTTGGACAGTGCGGGTATAGACTACTTCCATCCTAGCAGAGGTTCTGTTGGTCAGAGCTGCTCTAAGAGGGTTGTTCTTGTCTGCATGGTCTTTGCTGGCTTATGTTGGCTTAAGTTCTGGTGTACAGGTAGGGAGAATGAGAGGAGTAGGGGGAGGGGAAGGCGTGGTTTTGTTACAAATAATTCAAGAGATGCACAAATCACTGCTTACAGTTCATCGGCCAGATTTAGTGACATGCTGACATCCAAGTGCAGCTGGAAGGACTGCTAGCTGTCGGATGTACCCTGCCAAAATTTGGTTTAGCAAATTTGTACCCAAGATGTTAATAATTTAGAATAAGGTTTCTTTCTGTCCCTTATACAAAGTAGACAGGCATCAGCACGGGTAAAATGCTTAATTTTAAATGACTATGCCGAGATTAACCTGCAATTACAAACATTGTTTTGATACTTTATTTGAATTACTTCTTAAAATTTTTTTTTTCAACGTTTATTTATTTTTGGGACAGAGAGAGACAGAGCATGAACGGGGGAGGGGCAGAGAGAGAGGGAGACACAGAATCGGAAACAGGCTCCAGGCTCTGAGCCATCAGCCCAGAGCCTGACGTGGGGCTCGAACTCACGGACTGCGAGATCGTGACCTGGCTGAAGTTGGACGCCCAACCGACTGCGCCACCCAGGCGCCCCATTGAATTACTTCTTAAAGTTCAGCAGAATTAACGTTATGATCATTTTGACAGCAAGGCCATATCTAATGTAGTTCCTCTGTCTTAAACTTTGTGAGAAGATAATTTTTTGTGTAATTGAATAAAGACCAGAACTTTTATTTCTATCTTATTTTATAGATGTTCAGTAACTTTTAATATTTTGATGCTGAGCAGCAGTGTGAAAAGTACTGGTTAATGATTTAGTCTTTCTTTTTCTCTCCCCACCCCTCTTGTTCTCTCTGTGTCTATATATTTATCATGATTGTAAACTGCTTAGGGCTTATGATAAGGAGCAGCAGTCTTTTTTTTTTTTTTTTTTCCTCCACACCATTTTTGTATCCCTGCTCTTAGTCTTTAAGATAGACACTGAAACGTTCACGTTCACTGAAATGTTCATGTTCACAACTTCCATATTTCTAAATAATGTGCCTTATTCAATATAACTTGATTTATCAGTTTTGGAAATTACATACCGATTATTATAGTAGAAAAGGATTTGGCTCTCATACTACCTTTTCTCTCCCTTCCTCACTCTTCTTTTATTCCTCTGTTAGCTTTAATATTTCTTAAATTTCTTTCATGTCCCTTCAATTAAAGATGGTATCTCTTACTCTCAAATTAGCAATTACAAATTTTAGTGTCCCTGATCTTCCTTCCTCATATCTTTTCCTCCTATCTCTCAAGTTTTGTCCTCTCTTCCTTTTAAATTGCCGTGGTCAAATATATTTACATTAGTTTCTATAACTATAATTAAGTTTCTTAGTTTTGTCTGTTGCTGGATTCTAAAAATCATAATTAGTAAGCAGCTAAATTTTTAATGACTACATAAATGCTTTTCACTGAAAACTAATGGTGGAGCAATTACAGTTTTTGTCATAGCTTTATTGTTTCTAACTTCACTTAAAATTCCCTCATTCCTTTTTGGTTTCTTGCATTTTTAAAAAATTTTTCTTAATTTCATCTTGTATTTAAGTCATACTTTCTATTCTCCGTATTATACAAACTTCCCTTTTTTTGCCCACTGTCTACCCTCTGGAGCCTTCTTTTCTTCCTGTTCTAATCTGTTTTGTCACCCAGTACTTTTCTAACCACTATTCATTTTTGTAATAGCTGTTGGAAATTTGTTTTGTTAATGTTTGTTCCTTCTTGTTCTTTTTGTTAACTGTTTATTTGTAACTTTTTAAAATTCCTTGGTTCTGTTTTGATTAGAGAGAATATGAATGCATGTCTCAACGTCTTGAATCTGAAGTGTCAGCGTTTTTAGAGTCAGAGCCTTAGAGTCGTCTTGATGAAACACGTGACGAAGTCTCATGTTCTAAACTGTCGGGGGTAGGGGATTGGGGAGATGTTTACAGATATATAACCATTATTTTCTTTTACTTACAAGTCATTAATATTTTAATGTAAATAGTTTTTTTCTAGAATAATTTTGCTTTCATTTATTTTCTAGGACCCTAGACTTTGCATAGTTTAGGATACATATTTCTTCTGTTGATAAAGACTGTTTTGTTTTACTTCTTATTCTATTTTTGAGGATCCAGATCTTTAGACTTAGATCTATTTTTCATTACAAGCAGTGTTCCACAACTATTGCCCAGCATTTCGTGAAATTGACCCATTTTACCATTACATCTGGCTAGTGACTATGGCATATAGTGATGTTAAAAGAAATGTTTCCTAGGTGAGGAGGCTAATGTTAGTTTTGAACTCTAATGGGTCTCACCATCAGTCTGGGTGATAAGTTGTGCAATACTCTTAGACTACTTTTTATCTTTACAAGAGAATAGTATTGTAAAAATGTCAAAAAATATCCACATGCCCAGTTCACTAGTAAATATACTGCTAAATTTGAACCTTTTTGGCAGTAGCTTATACTACTCAAGGGACCATATTTTTACAGAATGATGTATTTCAAAGGGTATTGGTTTCCGTTGTAGAAAATTCATGCATTTAGAGCAACTTAAAGCCAGAAACAATTGTGCTTGTGCTATGGGTTTAAAATATTAGTCATCTTGAATGCATGTCCAGGTTAAATGTCAGAAGCTATATATTGCACAAAAAGAAAATTTATTGTTACCAGATTGGACTGTACCTGTGCTTATATAACCTTTTCCTTAGAGCATCAATTGAGTATATGAACTAATATCAGCCAGATTTTTGTACACTAACATTATTGATAATAAAGGAGAAGTTCATTGAAGAGAAAAACAAATAAAGGAAGCACAAAAGTCTCATACTGTATGAAACTACAGAAATGGATCAAAGAGTTTGACAGGAAGTTTAATGTGTACATAAGTAGAAGCTGACAGCAACATGCTGTGTGTGCCAAAGGTTCCAGTGATGGAAAACCGAAACATAGTGCTCACTGACCACAGCATGAGCCTTGACACACATTGTAAATAATCCAGAGATCTATGACTGCATTAAGCACCAGGCTGGTGTATTAACGGCAGTAAATCTATAGCTGCATAAAGGGCTGGCATGCAGAAATTCCTCGGATTAATTTTTGTAATGGATTAATACGAATACAGCAGATATTTTCATTTTGAATTCTACCATCCTTTACCTCCCCCTCCCCCCCCCCAACTTTGCCCTCCCTAGCATGATCATTTTTTATTTCCTTCTACTCACCAGACTTGTATTTGTGGATACTTGTCTCAGTACCATCAAGTTAAAAGCTGAAGATGCTTCTGGTAGAAAACATTTAATTACTCTCAAGTTGAAGGCAAAGGTATGTGCTTCATTAAACTGTTATGGTTAGGAAATACTTTGTGAAATGAACTCTGAATGTTTTCAATGTAAAGAGGTGCTAGTTGCTTCCAAAAAATATATATATATTTGGTACTTTAAGTAATTTATTTTGGAAAGCTCCTAAAACTTACCCAAGTTTCCAAAAGCATAGACATAATTTCATGTCACTGTTCAGTGCAAATTGGATCAAAATATAGGCTTCATAATAAATACTACGGATAAGTCTCCACGTGCCATTTGTAATGCTGTACAAAGAAAAAACTTGAGTTTCCACTGTCCCAAGTAAAGTTTCACTGAAGTCTCTTGTCTTCAGCTCTATGAATTACATTTGTAGTTCTTATTTCTGAACATCACTCGGACTCTGAAAACACATCCACATGCATTGCTTTTTATTGCTTGCTTGTTTTGTCTGAAATTTTACTCCTGTATTTTAAGAATTTGCAAAGGTTATGCCTTCATTTGTAGACTCTTCACAGGTTGGTGATCTGTGATTACTTACTAACTTTATTGGCACAAAACATAGCTGTTTCATCCTTATTTTTTAGTTCTAGATTTTGAACTTTGAGAAATAAGTAGAATAAGCAAGTTCAGCATATTAATCGTTTACTTGGTAATCACTAGGGAAACATTAGAATTTGGGAAAACTAGGACATCTAACTTTTTTTGTTTCTAGGAATCATCAATCAACTCTATTTCAGAAGATTGTAGTGATGAAAAGATCAATTGTGTTTGTCCTTTTTAAAAATGTGTCTGGCATTTAAGCTTTCCATGAGAGAAAATATATAAAGCTGTACTGGGTGACACAGAAAAGTTGGTATCTTATAATGCCTCTTTATCAGACAAGTTGAGAAATGACTTTCTCTTTTTCCTCACACACATAAAATTATTCAGGTATAATTTTAAGATTCATGACTGTTAAGTGTTGAAAAAATTAGTGGGATAGAAATCTTGTTCGTAAAAGAAGATATTATGGATAGTTTTGTTAAGGTGAACATTTTTTATTTTCTTTTTAAAGGTGTGCTTGCTTTCTTTTCTCTTTCTTTCTTTCTTTCTTTCTTTCTTTCTTTCTTTCTTTCTCTTTCTCTCTTTCTCTCTCTCTTTCTTTCTCTTTCTCTCTTTCTCTCTCTCTTTCTTTCTTTTTTTAGATCAGGGAGAAATCTTATTTTATTCTACCACCAAAGGTCACATACCACTAGTGGCAAGGGTTCTGTCATTTACTTCAAAGTTTTATTTGTTTATACTTTGTACATTGATAAAAGTTCCTTTGCCACTGTGAAGACCAAAATGAAAAATTTTAAATGCATCTCATCCTTATTATGGGTGCTGGTGGGGTAATGTTTTTTTAATAGCCTGATTTTTATAAAAAATAATTTTTTTTTTTTTACTAAGGAGACGATGCTTTACGTCAGCTCTGCCTGTAACTACAAGATTTTGTTATTAACTCTAATTAATGACATTATTAGTAGTATTGAGAGTGAGGATGTAGCCACTAGTATGTTCCATCCTGTTTGCTTTTTATTATATCTTTTTTTGGGTAGATAAGGTGACACTTAATATAATTTCTGTGAAGAATGTTTTCAAGTGTCGATATTTGCAGCATTGATAGCTGTGAAGCATTGTTATGGATGTCCTGGCAAGAGAGACTAGAAAGCTTTATTTAAATTAAGGAAGGAATTAAGAAAAAAACTATATCAAAAAAACCAAAAAAAGCCAAGGTGGAAATGAATGAATCTTATGTTGGTATGATTTCATTAGAGTCCTTAATTGTCCATTTAGTTCAGTTTTCATAGACCAAAGATGTATTTTAGATGTGGTAATTATTATTTCTCCTTCTTCTTCTTCTTCTTCTTCTTCTTCTTCTTCTTCTTCTTCTTCTTCTTCTTCTTCTTTTTAGGAGTATTTGAGATTTTCAGTTAAAAACTGATAACTGAAGCTATACGTTGAGAGTATATAAGGCAAATATCATAGCTCAAACTAAATTTTAAAGAGTCAAGCTGATTAAAAAAAAAAAAGTAAACCATAAAGCACGCTTATCTTTGCAAATATACAAACCTTTATTTCTTATATCTGATACTTTTTGATATATAGTAAAAGAACACATTTATTTTTTTGCTTAAATACATATTCTTCCAATTCTGCCATTCCCCCTCACTGTCTCCAACCCTCAAAGAAAATATTAATTTTAAATAATCACTCTATTAAGTACAGAAATCAAAAAAGGGAAACAGTTGAATTTTGTCACTTTTCTAGGTGTATTTCTATGCAGTATTTACAATACCTGGTGGACCAGAGCTTCCTCGGCTTTGGCCAAGGGCAGAACTACTTGAAAACCAAATCACATGTTTCAGAGGCTGGGCACTCTGTCTCTGATGGCTGTTTCTGTAATTTGCTACAGTTTGTATGTATTTACTTGGCGGTAACCTTGCTGCTTAGATGGTCCAATCACAGAACATTTGGGTTAAAATTTTCCTTAGAACAATATGCTACAGAGTCTAAAAAATACCATATATGATAAAAATATTTACTTAATATGCTATGATAATTCTTTTATAGTTACTGATTTGATTGAATTGTTTCAAGTGAGATTTGAAAAACTGTTAATAAAAATGATTGACCACTTATTTTTTAGTTAATGCCCCTTTATGTGGAGCTTTTGTTGTCATTTAGACTGCTAAAGAAAAACTTGGCAATTAGTCTCTGGTTTTATATATACCTATCTATACAGCTTCCTATCAAAAACTATCTGAATTTTGATAAAGCTGTTTCACAATATTGCATTAATCATCTGTGTTGTAGTTAGTGCTACCACACAAATGATTCTGAAATATCTAGGATCCTACTTCATAATTCATGTTAAGTCTTCCAGAAGTATATCAGTTTGCTTTTTAGGTTCTATAAAAAATTATGTATAGTTTCCTATATAAACAAAATCGATGTTGAACATGAATATAACATACAGTATATTTGCATTTAACTTCTACAATAAAGTCACCTACAGATAGATCAATCTAATTTATTGTATTTGTATGTCTGCATAATTATACATAAAAATATATTTGAAAGATGTTCTTATCTCAAATTCTAAAATTCTGTGGAGACTCATTTATGGATATGGGATCATATCAAATTTATTCTAACCTCTTTTTTAACTATCTGTAGGTCTCTTTCTGTATCTGTCTGTATATACTTATTTACTGAGTCCTATTTGGATTAGGATCATATTTTCTTTTAAAATAATGTTGCTGTATGTACTAAATGACTTCCACATTAACAGCTATTTTCCTTTGTTCATCTGCTCTCAATACAGTAAACATTTCATTAACTTTGTACTCTTCCCTAGATTGATGATTTAAGTTAAAGAGTTGATATTGTTCATTGTCGGCATGAGTAGGAGATAAAAAGCAGCGATTTAAATTGAACTAGATACTCCATTTTTGGCCCATGGAGGTTTCAAGTGTGCATTATTATTTTTACAGAATCTTAACATGTTAGAGGGAAGAGATGTTATAAGACTTTTAGTTGCGTCTCATCAATTTTACATATCAAACAGCCAGGGAGGTTAAATGACTTGTCCAAGATCATACAAGTTAGCAGAACTAGAAATCAGAAAGTTAAGGTCTCTGCCTGCACTTACTTTGAGATAATCACAGGACTTGTAAAAATGGCATACAGATCGTTTTTGTAGTGATTATAACAGTTATAATCTGAAGTACTTAGAATCTGATATTTAGAATTGTACTAGAGCTCCCTCAGTCTCAGCCTGACCTTCTTCTTTTTTCCTTTTCTCCAAATTAAATCATTATTATATTTTTATATGATTTCCTGTATACTTTCCTTTGTGTTACCAGTTCTGTGTAGTCAGGTACCATCAGAATATGTTGATAAGCTTCTTTTTAGCAAACCACATATTATAACTAAATGTTAATTCTTTTCAAAACATTGACTTCGGATGGTCTGGCGTGTGCTAAATACTGTAGTGCTAATTCTTGGAACCCATTTGCTTATTCAGCGAAGTAGTGAAAAAAGTGAAAGTCTAAAACTTCTTTTAAACATTTTCTCAAATGAGAGACAGAGGTTTTCCCCAAACTCATTTTCTCTTAGTAAGTTTTGCTTTTTAATGAAAAAAGAAATGAGTATTTTATAATTACATGTGACTTTCAAGAATCCAGAATTGGATTTTACAGAAATCATGTAGTACAATTCTATAATAATGAAATTGATTTTAGGAAAAATTGCCTTTGTCTTTCTTAACTTGGACATCTGATTTGTCCTTAATGACTGTCACTTTTTGTGTGAAGGTATTGAATTAATTTTCTCTTTATCAACCATGAAAAGGTTTTTCTTAAAGCTGTTACTTCTATTTTTCCTTAATAACCAGAAAGCATTTCATTGCTTCTTTTTATTTATGTTCTTGCTAGGAGTAATTGCTTTGTTGTGGAAAATACTTCTTTTAATTGATAGCTTACATTTTTTGTACATTTCATGATTCTTTTAACAGATACAGCATTTTTAAATAGTGACTGAGACTGAGATTAAATTTTAGTTTGAAAGGATATTAAATACCAATCAGTTTTAAAGATGAAAAATCTCTCATTTTAAAGATAAAGAAACTGAGATCCTGTGTGGTTCTCCCCTCAACTTACATTAACAGGTGACCTGACACTGAATTAATTCATTATTCTTTACTCAAAACCAGTGCTTTGGCATCCCAGTAACCAAACTTTGAACCTCCTGAGCATAACTTGACTATTAATTAGCTCTTGACATTTTCTATAAGAATAGAATCAAAATATTTATATATAATGCGTTTGAATTTATAATAAAACTTTTCCTATTCAGTTTTTCTAAGATACTTCGTGTGAAATTACCACACAGAAGCAAAAATCACCTGATTTTATGCTTTCTTGTAGTACCCTGCAGAATCACCAGATTGTTTTGTGGATTTTCCTGTTCCATTTTCTGTTTCTTGGACACCACAGGTAAGTTGTTAAATTTATTTTAAGTAGCTAAAAAGCATAAGTGGCCTTTATAGGTTATAGAGTGTTTTTTTTTCTTTTTAGGTTTTTTCCTAAGCATTTATTTATAAACAGAACTTTTAGAGTGCTTTTTTTCCATATTTTCTAGTAGTTAATATCTACTTTCTCCCTCACCTCACATGTAAACACACCATCCAGTATTGAGATGTTTGTGCCTCATAGTAGATAAATATGAAGGTCTAATGACAGGAATTTTCCTTTAAATTTAAATCATAAAGAACTCTATAAAGCCGTGAGCAGTAAGTGGAAAGTTGAGTGGATTTTTCAGATTGCTAAAACTGTTAATATTGATGGCATAATATCAGAGAATCATTTTTCATAGGAGAATGAGTTGTGACTGAAAATACAAATCATTTCCACTCAGTTTTTATTGTTATAAAGGAGTTCCCATAATTCATCCCTGAACTTAGATTATATTTTTGTGTGGGCTTTGGAACATTCATACTTCATGTAAAGAATGTAGGAAATTCTTGCTCCTGCTTCTGTCAATTTAATTTCTTAAAAAGTTGGTGATAATTTAACAAGAGGATGAAATTAGAAGTGCAGTATAAACAGCAGCATTATGTAGATACAAGGTGGTATGGGTATTAGTAGCACCGTCATCAACATGACGTGTGTGTGATTTTTAAAGATCTGACAGAGTGGTGGTTAGACTCCAAGAACAATCTAATGATGACAGGCAGGGTCCTTCTTTCACCAAGTAAATTGTGGCAGTTGAGAGCAAAATGGAGAGAGCATTTCTATTCTTACGCAAAGAGGGGGGAAAAACATTCCTGTGGACATTTCACAGATACTCTCTAGGCTGCCCATATTTGTGTTAGGAAATTTTGATAGGGCCAAGTGAAAATTTATGCTTAATGTTTTCAATAAAAACAGAGTCAAGTGATTGTATATGTAGTTAGTTTTTTAAAAAAACCTAACAGGATTTAAATAGTGTTGTGTAAGTTCAAATATCCTTTTAATCACATACATGTTAAAAATTATTTTTCTAATTTTTTTCTTTAAAAACAAAAGTCTCCCTCCTTTCGATGGAAATTGAGAAAACACAGCAAAATAAAGGAGAGGAAATACCTTGTGATTTGCTTTTGGTATTCTGATATATGTTATAAATATCTAAGAAATGCTGTGTTTTGGTTTTTTTTTTTTTTAAAGAAACTTTTCCTCTTTTCCAAATGTACATTTTCTATTTGGCCTTCCTCTTTTTAAAATATATATTTTCCTTTTTTTTTAAATACACATGTCCTATTGGCTCTGTAAATTTTGTTATGTGTGAGATTATGAGATAACACTGTGCTTGTATTATTCTTTCCAGATCTGCTATCTCTAGATTATATTTTAATATATATCAAAATCCCAAGACTATACTTTTGATGAGTTTCTAGTGTTTTTGAATGTAGATAACTCAGGTTTTTCCCATACTTAAATCTGTGAAAAAGTTTGCATCTCCACAAAAAGAGTGTTAGCACTTACCTTATTCTGTCATTTAGCAAAATTTGTGATTTCAATACACTGGGAAGTCTCTGAGGGTAATTTCTTTCAAAGTTTCTATCGCTCCTTAACACCAGCTCAATGCCTTGCACATTTAAGCATGGGATGAATTTTAGATTTAATTAGGTCATATAGCAAGTTTTCTGTTTTGTACTAGCTCTAAGAAGACAGAACTAATTAGTGACTGGAATGTCCTATTTATTTTTTAATTAAAGAAGATACTAAAATTCTTGGTAAAGCACAGATGAAAATTTGGCTACCTTCCTTTTTATCCACAGACTCTGATTTGACAGATGTTAACTTTTTGTCATGTTTGTTTCACTTACATCTTTTATTTCTGTCTCTCTCTTAGGAATAAAATGTTCTAGGAACAAGTAAGACTTTATTTCCCTCTTTTTCCTTTTTTTCTTCTCTCCCTTTCTAGAGGTAACCACCTTCCTGAAATTGATACATGGTCTCTCCATGCATATTTTTTTGCCACATTTGCTCAAGCCATATTCTATAATACAGGCTGGCTGAAGTTTTTAAACAGCATTGTTTCTGAGATTTACCCATGGTCTTTGTATGTTTAGTACATTTACTTTAAATGCTTAATATAGTTCCATTATATGAATCCACCAGTTAACTTCTTCATTGCCATACTGATAGGGTTGTTCACAATTTCTTAGGTAGTACTCTAGTGAACATCCTTCTGTTTCCTTGTACACATGGGAGACTTTTAGGGTGGCTTATGCCTAGAAGTGAAAATGTTGGATTGAAAGGAATGTGCCTCTTTGAGATTACCAAATGTTGCCAGATTGCCTTCCCAAATTGGTTGTCTAAGTTTACACTCGTATCCAGGATTGCATAGTAATACCTACTTTTCCAAATCCTTTCCAAGTCTTAGTCCGACTGTAGTCTGACCTTAATTTTTAACAAGAATTGATAATCATCATTATGGTACTTAAAATCTTTGTATATTTAAAATTTTGTCTTTTATTGTAAGTGTCCCTTTTTTATTTGGATACCAGTTGTTGGCTACATGGAATGTATCTTCTTTCTGTGGCATACTTGTTAACTTTGTGTATGATCTTTTCTGTCAGTCAGAAGTTTAACTTTCAGTGTGGTCCCATGTATCATCTCTTTCTTGTGATTTCTGCTTTTTGTGTCTTGAATGAGAAAATCTTTCATATCTTGTTCTGAAAAGATAGTTTCCTAATATTCTAAAAGTTATATGTTTTCTTCACATTTAATTAGGAGCTGGGACTCTTATTTACACTTGGCTATTTAGTATATGCTCATAAAATTTGGATTTGTCTTCATTGTGTAGGTCTAGGGGTGATTTCAGTTTTTCTTTTACATTTGCCATTAAAATTTAGAAAATTTTCAAAATACACTATTTACCTGTTTTAGCATCGAGCATAGCAATACATCATAAGCATTTTGGTGATTCTACCAGTGGTATGAACTCTTGAGTCTTTTAGACATGATAAGAGTATTGGCAAGGTTTATTTTAAGCGTAAGCAGCAGTATCAGACCACTTTGTATGGTCTTTTTCCATTGCCTTTTTGGAAACAATTTTGCTTGTGGGAGTTATTTTCTCTTAACAATCTTTAAACAGTTGTAGTTCTTAAGCAAAATAAACGTAGTCTAACAGCAAACTTCTGTTTACGAGATTGTAAATAGGTCCCAGATAATTGATTTAAAAAATCCTTGTCTGTTTTTGTACATTTCCTCTTTGGATTCAGTGTTTCTGGACTTTAAACTTGGAAGATCTTTATTTTCCTTTCTTTTTGTGAAATAATAGGCATGGCTTTGTGGCATCCATATTAAAAATGGGTAATTTTCCTTATGGTCCCTGTCTTCCTGCTGGGTTGATAATGTTTTGATGTATTTTTCTTTTGCTCTGATGAGAGGTCTGCTGCTGCTGCTCTGACATATTCATTTGGATGAATAATTATAACTTGCACAATGTCAAGCTGAAGATGGTAGGGTTTTGTGCGTCATGACAAGCCTAGTAGCCAGTGCAGGTGTCTCACAGCATGATCAGCAACAGCCAGTGTATTCTGGCTCAGAGGAGACATTTAGAGTAGTAAGAAATCAGCACCAAGGGCAAGGCTGCTGCTACTACTGCTGCCGTGATCTGTGCCAAAGAAACACAAAGTGCTTCTCAAAGACAAGTGACTGCATACGTCTTTTCAGCAATTTACTTTGTTTACCCAATAAATTTTCCTTTATAGATTTTAGCGTATAATGTAAGAATATCTCATGATTTTTATCTTCGTCTACTTCCCAGCATCACAGATGCTCCAAAATGTATCTTTAACAATCTGCTACCTTTGGGACTTTTACTTCCAGGTTGTATTTGCAGATTTTGTTGACTAATGAGACCATAGAATTCTGTAATGTAAGATTTTAAGTGCACTGAAATTGGGATCTAAAAGAACACAATTCATTCTCTCCAGGTCACTGATCAACCCCAAAGAGGTGTTAGAATTGCAGTTCTACCTATAACTGTGCCATTAAGTGCAGGTTTGGTGGTGTATCCTTGCCATTGCAGTTGGAATTTTCAGATTTGGTATGATACAGTAAGTAGCGGTCTTTATGTTTTTTATCATGGAAGTCTCATACACTTAGAGTAATGCCATGAATGCAAGAATAGCAAAACCAGTGATGAAACCTCTGGCTGATAAGCTGATGGTGAATGAAGAACTCATAATTAAAGGAAACAGTCCTATTACATAGCAGGGAGCATGATCCATTAGTTAGAGCAGCCGACTAGCAGTTGGGAATCGTTGGTTTTGTTTACAGTTCAGCCATTGACTTAATTGTATAATTTCAAACAAGTCATGTGACTGCCCCTTGCCTCAGTTCATATGTGTATGCAGATAATGAACTTTTCCTTTTTCACAGAGGTATTGAGAAAAATAAATTTGATTTAAAATAAACAATGTCTGGGGAAAAACCCTCCATACCCCATCTAAGGATCCTGTGCAACTACTCCTTTTTTGCCCTCCTAGATTATCTTTCTTTCCATTTTTTTCTTTGCTCTCTTTACTGGAGAACACCAAGTACTGGATTCTTGTTCACTCTTAAATTGATTAATTAAATGTGCTTTTGCCAAGGCAGTTTTGTTGCCATAGTGGTATGCTTAAAAAGACATCAAAAGGACCAAAACAAAGAAACTTAACTCAGTGTTGAGATCATGTGATATGGTAAAAGTATCAATGTGATATTGGCCTCAGTAATCTAGTAGCCATCTTTCATTTTTTTTCTTTTTTAATAACTGTTGTTGTTGTTGTTGATTTATTTTGAGAGAGAGTGAGAGAAAGAGAGCATGAGCAGGTGAGGGGCAGAGATGGGTAGGAGGGGAGAGAGAATCCCAAGGAGGCTCCACGCTCAGTGCAGAGCCTAACACAGGGCTTGATCTCATGACCCAGATCATAACTTGACATGAAATCAAGAGTTGGATGCTTAACTGACTGAGCCACCCCAGTGCCCAGTAACTTATTTTAAAAGTACCCTGCATTAATTCTAAAAAAGAGAGAGAAAATACAAATAAGCAAACTTAAGAAAATATAAAATCACCTGTAATGCCTTCATTTAGAATGGGGTTCTCACCAGATAATAGCTTTGAAACTATGCTTGTCACTTGACAAAATATTTTAGTTTTTAAAACATCACCGATAATGCTGTGCATTTATCCTAGGAACTCCTTAGAATAATTTAGTTTTTAGTTAGGTTTATGTTTATCCATCAAATTAAGAACTGTCATGTCCGTAAACTAGGAACTGGTTATGCTTACATTTATTTAGGTCCCTCCCTTAACTGACAGTGGTTTCTTAATCCATATTTTGCATATTTTTGTTGAATTTACACCTAAGCATTTAAAAAATGTGTTGCTACTGTGAATACTTGTTTAAGAAATCATATTTTCTAGGGGCACCTGGGTGTCTCCGTTGGTTAAGCATCCGGCTCTTGGTTTTGGCTCAGGTCACGATCTCATGGTTCATGGGTTCGAGCCCCATGTCAGGTTCTGCACTGACAGCTCAGAGCCTTCTTGGAATTCTCTCTCTCCCCCTCACTCCCTGCCTCTCTCTCTCTCTCTTTCAAAATAAATAAACTTAAAAAAATAATATTTCCTAGTTTACCATGACAGTATGGGCAAGCTATTTGTTTTTAAGTTTTTACTTTTTACTATAATTACATGAGAACATAGTTTGAAGAGTTAGGTTACAGGGTTTTTGTTGATGTTGTTTGCTTTTTAGAACAAATAGTACTTCCTAGCCACCTTCCCACCTTTTTCTCCTTCTGCAGAGTCAGTGACTTTTAATTTTTAGCTGATCCTTTTGGTCTTATAATATTATTTGTATTATTACATGCTCTTGTAATTATACTGCATTTTGTTTTTGTGTTAGTCCTTATCTGTTAACTTTCCACTATAGATGAGGTTGCTGTTTCTTCTCCCACTCCACACACATGCATACTTCGTATCTTCCTGTTTTCCCCAAATAGCTTATCTTTTATTTATTTCCTTTTTTTTTATATGGAATGTTTCACGAATTTGTGTGTCCTCCTTATGCAGGGGCCATGCTAATCTTCTCTGTATTATTCCAATGTTAGTAGATGTGCTGCTGAGGTGAGCGTCCAAATAGTTATCTTTTAATTTTGTTTATATTAATATTCAGGGTTTACATTATTATGAACACGTATGTGTATTATGCAGAGATGAGCCTTGTAGTTAACCCTCATTTTTCCTTTGCCACCCTGGCTGTTGCTATTCCTAGAGTTAACAGTTACCTTACTTTGTCACTCTGTAGTTTTCTCTGTACTTAACACTCATTCCGCCCCCAATTTCCATCACTTGTCTACATCTCCTCTTAGCCATCTATATTAGGTTTTCTGTTAGCTTTATTTTCTGGGAAATTTCATCAACTTTACCTCATAACCTTCCTGTTGAGGTGTTTTGTTTGTTTGTTTGTTTCTTTTTACTTCTGTCATGTTCATCTCTAAGAGTTCACTTCATAGGTATATGTTCTTTTTTCCCCAGAGATAGTAATATTTTTCTTTTTTTTTTTTTCCCCTCCGCCTCTGAGTCATTTCTATTTCCTTGAGTTGCTTTTTTGTCTAGGCTTATAATCTTTGCTTATCTGCTTGTGATGAAAAGTCAGCTATAAAAAGCTCTTTGGAAGCTTTGAGTGTGTATGTGGGGCCTGTCAACTGTGAACCTTCGTGTAGAGTCATCTGAGTAGATCGTGTAGTGAGGAATGCCAAATGTCAGTACCTTTTAGGTCTTTTTGAATGATTGGTTGGTTGGTTAGATTTCTTGGAGAAGACTCTTCCAACCTTCTGCCTGGTAGTCCCTGAGCAAGCAGAAAACACTCCTGTGAGGTATAAGTTGACCAAGGCTGGTGGACAGGACACCACAGCCTGAATTGGTAAGCAGTTAACCTTATGGCATCTTCTACTGATAAGGCGGAACATCATGTAGCTGTTAAAGAGACATGCTTACAGGGTAAACTTCTATTACCATAGAGCAGATAAATAATGAGGGTGGATTTGGAGCTAAGAGGCAAAAAATGATATCCAAGTTATCACTTGGTATTTTCAGACTTTTTAATTTAGCCATTCTTGGTTGTGTATAGTAGTCATTTTTTTCCCCTTTTTTTCCTTCCATTTTGTTTATTGCTGATGTATTTAAATCTGTTTTCTTTAATGATTTTCTATCCACTAGCCTTGTTAAAGTCTTATCTAATAATTTATCAGTAAATTCATTGGATTTACTGTGAACATAATCATATCATTTGTAACAACAGTTTTATTTCCTCCATTCCCATCTTTATACCTCCCCCCCCCCCCCTTTTTACTGCTCTGGCTAAGCTCTCCAATACAATGTGAACTATAAATAGTAAACACAAGCGTTCTTGTATTGTTCTAGATCTCAAAGGAAAAACTTCTGAGTTTTTAATATTAGGTAGATTTTTGTCTATGTATTTCTTGTACTGAAATCCTTTAACAATAATTAATGGAATTTATTTCTATTTCTAGTTTGCTAAGAGTTTTGTTATGACTGGGAAGTTGAAATTATTAAATGTATTCTCTTTAAACATAAAGACATAATCAAATTGTTTTTCTCCTTTAATCTGTTAATGTGGTGAATTATTGGATTTCCTAATATTAAACCAGTCCTGTGTTCTTGAAATAGACCCTGTTAGGTCATGGTGTATGTTATAACTGTTTATCTGTTGATCACACACTTATGATCTCTGATGTATATTGTATATCGCCAGATTTCATTTCTTATATTTTTAGGAATTTGCGTCTGTGAGCAATCACTTTGTTTTTTCTGCTTCCAAAATTTTGTTTTTATTTATTATTTTTTTTAACTTTTTTTTTTCAATGTTTATTTATTTTTGGGACAGAGAGAGACAGCATGAACGGGCGAGGGGCAGAGAGAGAGGGAGACACAGATTCGGAAACAGGCTCCAGGCTCTGAGCCATCTGCCCAGAGCCCGACGCGGGGCTCGAACTCACAGACCGCGAGATCGTGACCTGGCTGAAGTCGGACGCTTAACCGACTGCGCCACCCAGGCGCCCCCAAAATTTTGTTTTTGTTGCCTGTCTAGTTTTCCCTGTTTTTTTGTGAGATTATGCCATGAAGAAAAAACAGCGATAACATAGTTTTAGTGCATTTTGGGGAGGGACCAAAATTAGATGTGTGTATTTAATACACCTTCCTTACCTAGTAGCTTTTACCCCCCCCTTTTTTTAATAGAATATTAAATATTAGATGTGTAGTTACTACTTTATTTGAATTCTGATGTATAAACTAGTTGTGAACATGGGATGTTAAAATTCATTCTTTGCTTTTGCCAGTGGGCTGCTAGTTAAAAAGAAATACTGAAATTTCTGAATAAGTGTGCTGAATATGAATGGAGTCCCACATTTCCAACTACAGGCAAGTGAGAAAAGAGATAAATCCTCTTATTTTCACACCCACTTGTGTTATACAGAGGGGATTAGTGTGGAAAGTTCAGGGTTCTTTGGACTTTCATAGAACTTAGGAAGATAAGTAAGAGGAACTAACTTATCAAAGGTCTACTAGGGAAGTTCTATCTTATTTTTAGTGCTTTATTAGATGAAATTGTATAGCTGTCATGGTCAAGTCTTTCTTTATAGTTAACCTTGAAAAAGGACATAAACAGAAAAGGAAGAAGCAACATTTTTCAGTAGGGAACAATTTAAATGTCGCATACATTTATTTCCACTAGTAATATGTGGAGCACTGAGTCGGATCCAGACATTGTTGTGGTGAATTAGGTTCTAATACCTAGGGTAGGCTTTCAGGATTAACTTTCAGTCTGATAAGGAGAGAGTTATTAAAAAGATGATTTTAGTAAAATATGTTGAGTGTCATGATGAACTGTTGTGATAAGGTGGAGAAGAAGCACATAATCTAACCTGATGTGACTAAGCACGTTTTCTGGATAGGATGTTACTTGAGCTCAGTGCGTCTTGAGGCATGAGAAGTTTGGTTTGGGAAGGAAGATGATACTTCAGGAGACAACTGCATTAGCCAAAGAACAAAGGCATGAAATTAGGAGATAGTACATGAATTGCACAGCTTTTGGTGTTCTGTGGGCAGTCTTAGAACACTGGAGCTTTTGCTAGACTGAGGCAGCATCTACTGTACTCGCACACCGTGTTTTACTGTGTTTTGCTTTATTGCACTTCACAGATATTTTCTTTTGTGCTTTTGTTTTTGTCTTTTACAAATTGAAGGTTTGTGGACTCTTGCCTTGAGGAAGTCTCTTGGCTCCGTTTTCCAATAGCATTTGCTCCTTTCTGGTCCCCATCCACTGTGGTAATTCTTATGGCATTTCAGGGTTTTTCATTATTATTTGTTATGATGATCTGTGACCAGTGAACCTTGATGTGACTATTTTGATTGTTTTGAGTCCCCGTGAATTGCACCCATTTAAGATGGTGAACTTAATCGATAAATGTTGTGTGTGTTCTGACTGCTGCACATACTGGCTTTCCCCCGTCTTGCTCCCTTTCCCATGGCTGTCCTGTTCTCCGAGGCACAAAAATCTTGAAATTAAGCCAATTAATAACCCTAAATGGCATCTAAGTATTCAGGTGAGAAGAAGAGTTGAAGGTCTCTCACTTTAAATCAGAAGCTAGAAATGATTAAACTTAGTGAGGAAGGCATGGTAAAAACCAGGATAGGCTGAAAGCTGGGCCTCTTGAGCCAAACACTAAACCAGGTTATGAATGCAAAGAAGTTCTTGAAAGAGATTAAAAGTGTTACTCCAGTGAACACATAAGTGAACACACAAATGATAAGAAAGCAAAACTGTTTAGTGGTTCGAGCGGTCTGGATAGAAAGGCAAACCAGTCACATCATTCTTTTAAGCCAAAGCCTAATGCAGAGAAAAGCCTTAACTCTCGTCAATTCTGTGAAGGCAGGGAAGGGGTGAGGAAGTACCAGAAGGAAGGTTTGAGGCTGCAGAGGTTGGTTCATGAGGTTCAAGGAAAGAAGTCCTCTCTAAAGCATAAAAGGGCAAGGTGAAGCAGCAAGTGCCAATCTAGGAGCTGCAGTAACTTTATTCGAAAGATCTAGCTAAGATAGTGAATGAAAGTGGCTACACTAAAGAAGAGATTTTCTGTGTAGACAAAGCAGCATTCTTTGCAAGATGCTGCCATCTGGGACTTGCATAGCGAGAGAGAAGTCAATGCCTGGCCTCATAAGCTTCAAATGACAAGTTGACTGCCTTTTTAAGGCCTAATGCAGCTGGTGACTTTAAGTTGAAGCCGGTGCTCATTTACCATTCTGAAGATCCTAGAGCTCTTAAGAATGATGCTATATCAGCTCTGCCCGTGCTCTATAAATGGAACAACAAAGCCTGGGAGACATCACATCTGTTTACAACATGGTAAGAAAAAAAAAGATTACTTTTAAAAATGTCACTACTCATTGACAACGTACCTGGTCACTCAAGAGCTCTGATGGAGATCTACAAGGAGATTCATGTTTTCATGCCTGTTAGTGCAACATCCATTCTGCAGCCTGTGGATCAAGGGATGATTTTGACTTTCACGTCTTAATATTTAAGAAATGCATTTTGTAAGGCCATAGCCCCATAGCCTCCAGATCTGGGAAAAAAATTGAAAACCTTCTGGAAGGGATTCATAGTTGTAGATGCCGTAAGAACATTCGTGATTGATGGGAAGAGGTCAAAATACCTACATGAACAGGAGTCTGGAAGAAGTTGTTGCAAACCCTCATGGAAGACTTTAAGGGTTCAAGACTTCAGTGGAAATGTGGTGCGGATGTGGGGGAAACATCAAGAGAACTAGACTTGGAATTGGAACCTGAAGGTGAGACTGACTTGCTTCAATCTCCTGATCAAACTTTAACGGATAGGGAATTATTTCTTATGAATGAGCAAAGAAATTGTTTTTTTTGAGATAGAGTCTACACCAGGCAAAGATGCTGTGAAGACTGTCAAAATGACGGCAAGGGATTAGATATTACAGAAACTTAGTTGATAAAGCAGTGGTGGAGTTTGAGAGAATTGACTGCAGTGTGTGTCAGATGCTGTCAACCAGCATTGCATGCCACAGAGAAATTGTTTGTGAAGGGGAGGAAGTCCCTCAGTGACTCAAACTTCATTGTTGTCGTACCTTAAGAAATTAGTGCAGCCACTCTAACCTCCAGCAGCCACTACCCTTGTCAGTTTGCTGCCACCAACGTCGAGACAAGACCCTCTTCAGGCAGAAAGATAGGACTCTGAAAGCTCGGGGGATAGTTAGCACTTTCTGGCAATAATGTGGTTTTTTTTTTAATAAAATAACATTATTTTACACATACGTTATTGTGCACTTAATAGGTCACAGTGCAGTATCAGCGTAACTTTTACATGCACCGGGAAACCAAAAAATTCATTTGACTTGCTTTAGTGCAACATTTGCTTTATCGTGATAACCACTTCAATGCAGTGGTCTGGAATCAAACCCACAGCATATGGAAGATGAGCCTGTAATGTCCTTGTCTTTTGTAACCTATTTTAATTTAAAGTCTGCTTTGATAATTAGTATTGCCACCCCTGCTCTCTTTTGGCTGTTATTTGCACAGAATATCTTTTTTTATCCTTTCACTTTTAACCTTTTTGTCTCTGTGGATTTAAAGTGAGACTCTTACAGACAGCATATAGTTGGAACATGTGTTTTTATCCATTAGCCAATCTGTGTCTTTTGTTTTTTTTTTTGGTTCTTGCATATACATTTCTTACTGAAAAACTCATTCATAAGTTAACGTACAAAAATGTACAAACACATGATTAAATAATGATGAAGGACTGTTTTTGGGGCAGATATTTTTGAAGGTACCTTTAGATTTCCGTGTAAAAATGCACACCTGGTACCTCTTAAAACATAAGAACAAACTCAAGAAAAACATAGTGACAAAAGTAAGCTAGCTTACATTCAATGCCATTGTCCATTGTGAATGGATACAATCAGTACATGTGGCTGTTACTCACCTGTTAATGTCTGTGGTAGAGGAGCTCTAACAAAAGGGCCCCTGTAATGTTAAAATGAATATTTTTGCAATAACCCCTGTCCCCCAAGAAATAAATGAAAGGAGAAACCTTTCCCTGCATGCAGCAATCAGACAAGACTGATTTAAGGGGTCACCCGTCAGTAGCCTTAAAGAATTTTAGCTGCCAAAATATGTACAAGGTCACATTTGGTTCTTATTGAAATCTGTCTTTTGATTGGAGAGTTTAATCCATTAATATTTAAAGTAATTACTGATAAGGGGGGACATTTCTGTCATGTTGCTGCTGTTTTCCATATGTCTTATTTTGTCCCTTAGTTTTTGCATTACTGTTTTATTTAGACTTAGTTAAATTTTTCTAGTTAAACATTTAAATTTCTCCTTTTTGTGTATATGTAATAGATATTTTCTCTGTGATTACCAGGGGGATTACATTTAATATCTTGAAGGTATAACCTTCTAACTTGAATTTATACCAGCTTGACTTCGAAAACATATACAACCTTTGGTCCTTTGCAACTCTGTACCTGTGCTTTTCAGTTGTTATCACAAAGTTACATTTTTATACATTGTGTGCCCCCAAACCACAAACTAATAATTTTTAAATGCATTTGTCTCATAAATTATGTAGAAAGCAAAATGCAGAGTTATAGACCAAAGTTACAAATAATGCTAGCTTTTAGACTAATTGTTATAAAAATGTGTTAGTCTCTTAAATCTTAGAGGAAACAAAGTAGTGTTAAGCCATTGTTTACGATAATACTAGCTTTTATAATTGCCCATGTAATTACCTTTACTGAGATCTTTATTTCTTCAAAGAGCTTCATGTTACTGTCTACTGTCCTTTCATTTCAACCTGTGAGACTCCCTTGAGCATTTCCTGCAGCATAGGTCTAATGATAGAACTACTTCAGCTTTTATTCAGTTGGGAATGTCTTAATTTCTTCTTCTCTTATGAAGGACAGTTTTGCCAAGATTTTTGGTTGTAAGTTGTTTTTGTTTTTGTTTTAAGCACTTTGAATATATCAGCCCACAACCTTCTGGCTTTCAAAATTTCTTGGAAATCTGATTGTTTTTGAGGATCCCTTGTCTGTGATGAGTCACGTCTTGCTTTTTACAAGATTCTGTCTTTGGCTTTTGAAAGTTTGTTTATAATGTGTCCTGGTGTGGATCTCTTTGATTTCATCTTACTTAGACTTCACTGATCTCTTGGATGTTTATATTCATGTCTTTCATCAAAATTGGGATTTTTAAGGTATTATTTCTTCAAATGTTCTCTGTTACTTTCTGTCTTCTTTTGGGTCCTCACAGTGCTTGCATTGTTGATGTGCCACCTTTCCCTTAGGTTCTGTTCTCTTCATTCCTTTTTGTCTCTGTTGCTCAGATTTGATCATTTACACTGTCTCGTCTTTAAGGTCCCTACTCTTTTGCACGCTCAAATCTGCGTTTAGATTGCTTTTATGAATGTTCCATTTCAGTCATTGTACTTTCAGCTCCAAAATTTCTTTCTGGTTTCTTTTTAGGTTTTCTTTCTCTTTATTGGTATTTCCATTTTGCTCATACATCATTTTCTTGACTTTCTCCACATCTCTAATTTTTAAAGCATCCTTAAGACCATTTTTTCAGATTCTTTGTCTAGTAGGTCTACTATCAGGTCTTTTTAAGGGACCATTTCTTTAATGTTTTTTCTTTGGATCAAGGCCACATTTTCCTGTTACTTTATGCCTTGTAATTTTGTTGTTGTTGAAAACTGGATACTTTTAGTAGTGAGGTAAGTCTAGAAGTTGGATTTTCCCTTCTCCCTAGAAAGGAAAGATCATAATCTCCCGTTTTTTTATTTTATTCTTTTGGTTTTTTGTTTTGTTTTGTTTTGTTTTTTTTGTTTTGGTTTGGTTTTTTTTTTTTTTTTTTTTTTTGATTCTCATAGGTTGTCTCTGTGCCAAGGATCAGATTAAGGTATAAGCTTATTAGGGCCTTTCCTGGTCAGTTTTGAGCCTGCATCTTTCCCTGCACTTGTATATTGACTTCCACATTCCCCCTTTATATGCAGTTACTTTTAAATGCTTGCTTCTTTAATGTCTGACTCCTAAAAAGGGGATAAAAAGAAAAATGATGAGGGAAGAGGGCACTGGCTCTTAAAATACTCTGCAGGAGGAGGAGAGGCTTGCAACAATTGGCGGAGATACAACAACAATGTCCAACTGCCTCTTTGCCCCTCTGAGATTAGAAGCCACATTCACATCAGAGCACAGATTGCTGCTAATTGCCAAGACAAGATCCCTTTTGCCTACTCTTCCTCCTATAAGCTATGCAAGTTGCTCCTGGAGTACCTGCGGGGCTGCTGGTCATGGGGCTGGGTGATGGAGAGCCTCTGTCAAGTGAAGAGCTGAAATAGAATTTGCAAGCCTTCAGTAGACTTCCAGGGTTCCAAAATAGATGTATCACACAGGTTCTATCAGTGTAAATGCTGTCTAGGTGGGAGACAGATTCCTGGTGTTTTCTACTCAGCTGTCTACTCAGAATCATCTCCTAATTAACTTGATGTTGAGTTTTTATTTTTTTTAATGGTCTACATTTTGAGAGTGCCTACTAATTGTCAGCATGCACTGACAGATGTTTCTTTTCTTTTCTTTTCTTTTCTTTTCTTTTCTTTTCTTTTCTTTTCTTTTCTCTTTTCTTTCTTGGCTGCTGTAGTCATTCTGTAATGGCTGTTTATGAAGTGACTGTATTTCATTTGACTTTGTGGGTAGATACCCTCTTCTTAGGACTTATAAATAGTAGCAAATCTTTTTTTTTTTTTCTTTTTGAGCAAGAGACGGGGTGGGGGGGAGAGGGAGCTGGAAAGGGCAGGAGGAAAGGGAGAGAGAGAACTTTAATGTGGCTTCACGCCCAGTGGAGCCTTCCAGCGGGGCTTGACCTCACAACTGTGAGATCATGACCTTAGCCGAAGTCAAGAGTCAGACACTTAACCAACTGACCCCCCAGATGCCCCTAGTAGCACATCTTTTAAGTCATCATCAGCAGTGGTCAGTTACAGTCAAAATAAGGTTAAGTATTGGAAGAGTTGATACATTCCGTGTGGATTGCTTGACAGAGAATAGCATTTGATTAAATAGGTGTAGTTATAGGGCTATCTACAGAAAATGTGGAGAACATCAATGAAGCTTGCAAATAAGATCAAATGAACTGAATATTTAAGAGATTTACTATCTCTTTAAAGATATCTGATTAGAAATACTGCAATTAATATTAAAATTAAGTTTCTTAAAAAAGTTTAATCTTGATATTTCCTTATTCTGTTGAAGCTTTTTGAATCCCCTAGAGATAAAGACAAAAATGATTATTAGAGGATTTATCTGCACATATTATAGGAAAGTATAAAAAAAAATCAGAATGGAAAGCAACTGTTGCAAGTACCAGAAAATTATGCTATTAATTTAAGTGTCATCAGAGCACAAAAGATCACATTCCGGGACTGTGAGAAAATTATTAAAATACTGGAAATAATAGTACTTAAGATGAAGATATTATACTCTAAGATCTGGTTAAGTGACTGACATTATTATATCACTTCAGGTATTATAAAAGTAACAAAATGCTTTTAAAGATAATAAGCATTACATTTTGAGATTGGCAGTGTTCACACTTTTCTGCTTAAGTGCTTTCCTAGTTTAACATAATTTAATAACAGTTATGGGAGAATAGCTAACATCTGAGTTCTCCTATATATCTTTTCTTCTTCCTTCTCCAGTATATACATATTTTATATAACTATATATGTATAAAATATAAAATTTCATTCTCCAAGTGATGAGTTTATGGACAGTTATTTTTTGCCTTTGTCCTTGGAATTAGAAATACTGCTACTTTATAATTTTTTTAGCTCCTAATTATTGATTAATCTGCAAAAATAATCCTGCTTTGTAGATACATTACTACCCAGAAGTCATAACAAGTGGTTTTTTTAAACAGCTTTATTAAGGTATAATTGATGTACAATAAACTGAATATAAAGTGTACAATTTGAGTTTTGACAAATGTTTACACCTGTGAAATCAACCCTGCAATCAAGATAATAAACATTTCCATTATGTCCAAGTTTCCCCACTTCCCTTTGTCAGGTGAACATGGTAGCTCCCCACTCCCCTTTGTAATCTCTCTGTTCTTCTTGTTCCTCCCGCTGGTCCCCAGGCAACTACTGATATGCTTTCTAGAATTTTGTATAATTCTGTGTGTTCTTTTCTGTCAGATTTCTTTCCTCAGCATAGAGATTCTTCCATATTTGGCATATAATAACAGTTCATTCTTTTTAGGCCAAGTAGTACTCCATTATATGGATTTGCTATATATTGTCCATTTACTTGTTGATGGACATAGGAATAGATTTTAAGATTTGGCTATTATAGATAGAGCTGCTGTTAATATTATGCGATGTCATTATATGAACATATGCTTTCATTTCCCTATAGCAAACACCTAGGGGTGGAATGAATGGTGGATCATATAAAAGGTGTATGTTTAATTTAAGAAACTGCTAACATCTAAAATTTTTTTTTAACTAATTTAATTGAAAAAAAAGCTGTAGAAACTGTTTTAAAACTTTAAACTGTTTCAAAACCAGTTGCTTAAGAAAGTGGTTGTTGGGGCACCTGGGTGGCTCAGTCAGTTAAGCACCCAACTCTCGATTTTGGCTCAGGTCAGGATATCACAGTTGTGACATTGAGCCCCACATTGAGCTCTGAGCTGAGCATGGAGCCTGCTTAAGATATATTCATTCATTCATTCATTCATTCATTCATTTTTCTCTCATATATATATATATATATATATATATATATATACATACACACACACATATATACACACACACACATATATACACATACATGTATACACATATATACATATATATGTATATATACATATATAGACACATATATACGTATAGGTGTACACATGTACGTATATATGTGTGTATATATATACATGTATATGTATATACATATATATACACACATATATACACGTATATATATAATCTGTCTCTTACCCTCTCCCCTGCTTGTTCTCTTTCTCTACAATTTTGTTCACATTTGGTCTGGCCAGTCTTTCTCATTTTAGCCATCCTAATAGTGTGTAGTGAAAAGTCATTGTGATTTTAATTGCATTCCTTTAATGACCAATAATGTTGAACATATTTTTTATGTGTTTGTCACCCAGATATCTCCTCTGGTGAAGTATCTGCAAATTTTTTGCCCAAACGACCTAATTAGATGGAGAGATAGTCTACATTAATGCATTAGACTACTCAGTATTGTTAAGATGTCATTTCTCTTCAAATTGATCTATAGATTCAATATAATCCCAGTCAGAATTCCAACAGATTTAGTTTAGAAATTGACAATATAATTCTAAACTACATAAGGAAAATGCAAAGGATCTAAAATAGAGAAACTGAAAAAGACAAAGTTAAAGAACTAATGTGACCTGATTTCAGGACACAAATTACATTTATCAAGATAATGTGGCATTATCGTAGAAATACTCCTTGACTGGAGATGGGGTTATGTCCTGATAAACACATTGTAAGTTAAAAATACTGTAAGTTGAAAATGCAATTAATAATACACGTAACCTACCAAACATCATAACTTAGCCCAGCCTGCCTTAAACATGCTCAGAACACTTACGTTAGTCCAGAGTTGGGCAAGATCATCTAACAAAGGCTATTTTATAATAATGGGTTGGAAATCTCATATAATTTATTGAATCCTGTACTGAAAGTGAAAAGCAGAATGGTTGTATGGGTGCAGCATGGTTGTTTACCTTCGTGATTGCATGGCTCACTGGGAGCTGTGGCTTGCTGCCACTGCCCAGCATCACAAGAATATCCTACTGCATATTATTAGCCTGGAAAGATCAGGATTCAACATTTGAAGTACACATTCTACTGAATGCATACCAGTTTTCATACTGTTGTAAAGTTGGAATATCCCAAGTTAGACCGTTGAAGTTGGGGACTGCGTGTATACCTATACAACTGTTTGTGTATACAAAGAACTATTGTTAGTAAAGGTGGAAAGATAATTCAGTGTGGAGGAAAGCCTGTCTTTTCAATAAATGGGGCTGAAACAATTTGCTGTATGCAAAAGATGAACTTCAATCTGTATACAAAAATTAACTCCAAGTGGATTATGAACTTAATGTAAAACCTAAGGCAGTGAAACTTCTGGAACCACAAAGAACAGCTTTGGAACTTCTGGATTTCTTAATTTTTTTAATGTCTGTTTATTTTTGAGAGAGACAGAGCACAAATGGGAGAGGGGCAGATGGATGGAGACATAGAATCTGAGGCAGGTTCCAGGCTCTGAGCTGTCAGCACAGAGCCCAATGAGGGGCTCGAACTCACGAACTGCGAGATTGTGACCTGAGCCGAAGTCGGACACTTAACGAACTAAGCCACCCAGGCACCCCTGGGATTTCTTAATATAAGACCCAAAGTGAGATCCATATAAGAACAAATTGATAAATTGGATTTAATCAAAGTTAAAATTTTCTTTTCTTGAAAAATACTGTTAAAAGACTGAAAAGACAGGCCACAGACTAAGAATATTTTCGAATTACCTATCTGATAATGGACTTCTATTTAGAATATGTAATGAGTTTTCAAAGCTCAATAATAAGACAACAACCCAAAATGAGCTGACTTTTTTTATAGACATGTATTTTGGATACTTCAGAGATCTCCCTTTTGTTATCATTAAAATTTTATATAAATTGATTTTGTGAGGAAAAATTTTTTAAAATATATTTATTTACCTTTTAGGGAATTGCCCATGTGTCCCTTCCTTTGTTGGCAAATGGCTAGGAATCCGGTAATTCTTGCTCCCTCTTTCACTTCCGTTGCATTCACTTTTTACTTGGCCACATCCCTTCAGTCAGCTGCAGACAAAACCCCTCACCTCAACTCTACCACTGCTTTGTTCTTTGTCCCAGGGCTTTTCTAATGCCAGGACCAAGGGTGCCTAGAGGAGCATCCATGTATACATGCAAATCTGGAAGTGTGAGAATTATCCCTTTTAGGGCAATTTGACCATTCGAGAACAGAGGCCAGTGAATAAATGTTTTGAGCTCCCATTTTGGGGCACTGATTCTGAGCTTTCTCTACAACTCACAGGGCCAACCGTTGACCACAGTGACCAGCTTGACAGTACACCCTTATTTTGGCTTTCTGTCCTATTTCACTTTTCCCAGCACCCCCTCCCTCTCAGTCCCTAAGATTATTGCCAATAGCCTATGTACACATAAGCTCTTGTCTCAGAGTTTGCTTTTCTGGGGAGACCCCAAGCTCAAATTATCCTTGCATATATCACTTGCTGTTACAGCTACAGATAAAGATGATGTAGAATATGGGTCCAAATGTACCAATCATCCTTATGGCCCAGGAATTTACCTTCTTAAAAATCATTGCTTTTAGCTTATTTGATTTTTCTTTTTTTCAAAGATTGAACAAAACCTATGCAACTATGTATGACCTTCTAAGCAATATAACTTGACAGGCCTTCTTTAAAATCAATTTATAAATCAAAGACTACACTAGTTTGTTTTCAGGTGATGTCCTTGCTCCTACAAAATTTCTAGGAGCAATCCCAGTTGCTGTCAGCTTCCTTGACTTGTCACCACCACTTGGAAAATTTTATGTGACTTGTGTATAGCAGTGGGCCATAGGCACTAACTTCTTAGCTTGTACTTGTACTTAATTTCGTAGAATGTAAAAAAAAAAAAATCCTCAGTATATAAGTAATAGGTACTAGCATGCCTTGAAAAGGGTTTAGACTTAAGCATACAGACAATTCATGAGTGGACAATAACACTGTGGAAAACAGATCATTGATTTCTTTCTCTAAAAGTACATTGTCTAGTCCTGGAGCTAATTAGAACATTTTTATCTACCTCCCTGTTCATTGGCTATGCTTCATAAGAAAATATGGGACCATTTAAGGTTTTTAGAATGATATAATCTAGTCTTCTGATGGTTTATTTTATTTATTAAACATGAACTATATATAATAACCAAGTTGACCTTTCTGTGCTCAAATATCAAGGCACTTGATTCATGCACATCCTCTAGCAATAAAAGTGGGCAAGCATTGCTAACTGTGTTTTAGCGTAAAACTAGTCAGGAAATAGAATAAGCCTTTTAGGTTTTTGTTGTGTTTTGTTTTTCTAATTATTTTAATGTTTATTTTTGAGAGAGAGAGAGAGAGAGAGAGAGAGAGAGAGAGAGAGAGAGAGAAACAGAGCATGACTGGGGGAGGAGCAGAAAGAGAGCCACAGAATCTGAAGCAGGCTCCAGGCTCTGAGCTGTCAGCACAGAGCCTGACACCGGGCTCGAACCCACGAACCATGAGATTATGACCTGAGCCAAAGTCGGACGCTCAACCGACTGAACTACCCATGTGCCCCATCTTTTAGTTTTTTTGTAAGGCATCTGTAGACCTTTGACCAGACAAACTTTCTATTGGTTCATGATCTCAAGGTTTAAATACCAAATCTATCACACTGAACAGACTGCTTGCTTAGTGCAGTGCAGGGATCCCACATATAGATCTTCCCACTGAGAAGTCCACACACAGAACAGTCTAGGTATTCTGATTTCAGTGCAGAAAATTTCATTAAGTGACTGAGGTGAACTTAATATTAGATTGATCTCTTATTATCTTTATGCCTGCTCTTTTCAAATTTTGTCGAGATGCCTATTTTTTCCTACTTTTTTCTTGAGATTAATACATTCTTGTTATTTTCTGACCTTTGGTTTTCACACAGGAAGATTGGACTCCATACCAGAGAATATCTCCCCTGTTAACTTAGCTCTTGTGTTCCCTGTGCATGTAATGTTATAAATGTAGTTTTCCAATTTCCAGTGTTGGGTATGTGCCTTTTTTCTGTTAAAGTTTTACCCCACATGAAAATAAACAGACTGCAAGATAGTGTGGTTGGTATGCCTCAACATGGGCCCTTGCTGCCAATCTTTGGAGCAAGTAGAGTATAGAATGTACTCTTCCCACCTTGTTTTATATTTTCTAGCTTTCTCGGGATTTCTTTTTTTTTTCTTTTTTTCTTTTTAACGTTTTAAGGACAAGAGGTTGTTTAGCATCCTGTCTTCTCCTTTCTCCTACCACAGCAAGGTTAAAGCGTTGGGTTTCTGCATCATTATTTTTGTTACTGGGAACTTAAGGCTCTTGCGTGTGTGTGTTTATGGGATTTTTGTTGTTTGTGCTTTTGCTTTTGTTTTTTGCTGCTTATTTCTGTTGTCTTTCTTCCCTAGTTTTTTCCCATCTTATGTCTTTGTTCCTCTATTTCATTTCCTTTTAATCATGGTATTATATATGTGTTCAAAAAAAAAAGGCATTTTCCTTTGATTAGTAAATTAATCCCTTGCGGTATTCTGGGTATAATTTTTGGATCTTTGCCATGTTATAGTTATGTAATCGCTTTTCTATTCCTGCTAGAAATTTGTGGTTCTTAACCTATTCCAAAACCTTTGAGTTTTTGGAAGACTGATTTTTTTTCTTTTATATTAGAAAATAATAGTGTTATGTAATGCATCATGGACTTCTCTTCTTGAATACATGGGAATAAAAGATATATTGTAGTCCAAATAGTTTGATTCTGGTCTGAAAGTTCTTTTGATTAAAAAGGAAATGATTATGTTCAGGCATATAAGTTCATATTTAATGGTTATATTTCTATATAATTTGAGTGAGAAAATCTGTTTGTAAACACGAGTTGGAAATAATGGGTGTATGTTGTAGTAATTGGCATCTTGAAAGATAGGTACTTTGTAATTTTTTTTTTTTAATTTAATGTTTATTCTTAGAGAGAGCATGAGTGAGGAAGGGGCAGAGTCAGAGAAGGACACAGAATCTGAGGCAGGCTCCAGGCTCTGAACTGTCAGCACAGAGCCCAACGTGGAGCTCGAACTCACTAGCTGTCAGATCATGACCTGAGCCGAAGTCAGACACCTAACTGACTGAGCCACCCAGGAGCCCCAGGAAAGATAGGTACTTTTAAGTGGACAGAATTACCTATGGATTTTCAAATAGTTATTGAGTTCTTGGCTACTAGAGCTGGAAGTCACCTTAGAAGTTATCTACTGCACACCCATATTTATAGATGCAGTGTTAAGGCTTTAAGTTGCTGAGTATGTCTTGATCAAATACTTTGTTACCATCAAGATGATAGCTGAGACCTCATTGTGTACTGGATGCTCTTATCTTTGTATCAGAGATCCCAACATAGATCTGACACATAGTTGAAATATAAGTTTCATTAAATTAAGGGTTATGTATCTTTTCACTATACTGTGCACATCATGAAATGAAAGGATGGCTAACAGACCGTTTATTTTTATTTTTACATACGCTTTTTTATGGTTGTAAAAGTAATACATATTATAGGTAATATGGAGAAGTACAAGAAGAAAATAAAAATTGTCGTAAAAAGGATTAAAACTACATTAGAGACTGTTGAAACATGGGAACAAAGTCATTGGAGCCAAATCAGAATAAAACCACTGTGGATAATTCTGGAATAGATTAAAGGCATGCATCATGGTCTTGTATGATCTACAAGATGCTAACCTCTTCAGTGAGGTTTTAAAATAAAACAGTAACTAATAACAGGAGTGTTGTAAGAGAGAAGCTAACCTGTGGAACTGAGCTATCTCAGCTTTGAAGGAAGAATTGCTCTGGTAAAAGCAGACCCCCGTCTAGTACACCTCATTTTTCTCATCGTCCTCTAATTCATCTCTTCTCTTTCTCTTACCTGAAGTGTTGCACTTAGAGAAGTTATGTGTAAACTTACGAGGTTGAGTATTTTTTATTTGATCATGTGTATTCTTTTCTTTAGGGAATTATCTCTTCGTCCCCCCCTTTTTTAAAATTCCTATATACTTTTTTTTTTTTACTGATTTTTCCATAACCTTTTTATATCAAGAGTATTGATACTTTAATACAATAGGTATTTTTCAGTTTACTGGTTTTTTTTTTCAATTTTTTTTTCAACATTTATTTATTTTTGGGACAGAGAGAGACAGAGCATGAACGGGGGAGGGGCAGAGAGAGAGGGAGACACAGAATGGGAAACAGGCTCCAGGCTCTGAGCCATCAGCCCAGAGCCTGACGCGGGGCTCGAACTCACAGACCGCGAGATCGTGACCTGGCTGAAGTCGGACGCTTAACCGACTGTGCCACCCAGGCGCCCCTGGTTTACTGTTTTTGTTCATGAGCTGTGAACTTCTCCAGATCAAGGACTGTAATAATGTCTATCAATTTTTAAACATATATGCTAATCAGTTAAGCATTGTACACACATTATCTCACTCAAGTTTTGTAAGGATTAACACTATTTCCATGTTGTAGAAGCTAAGTGAGATTAATTTGCTGAGAAAGATGCAGCTAGCATTAAGAGGACGGAGCTAGGAATGAGACTCAAGATTTGACTACCAAGTCCGTCATCTTAACATGCTGTGTTGTATCTCATATTTCTTTAGATCAACCCATATCTACGATAGACCATAACTCTTAGTAGACATGTTTTGTACATTTGCTGGATTGAATTATTAACACATAACTCATTTTGTATATTATTTGCTTATTTAATTTTGTATAATTCAGTGTGCTGTAATGAGAACATACATTCTTTTGCTTCTTTTATTTACTGAAGTGTAGTTGACACACATTAGTTTCACCTGTACAACATGGTGCTTCAAAAGGCTATCCTTGGTGCTGTGCTCACCATGGGTGTAGCACCAGCTGTCACCATAAAGTGTCATTACGGTACCACTGACTGTATTTCCTGTGCTGTACCTTGATCACCATGACTTAATCATTCCATAACTGGAAGCCTATGTCTCCTACTCTTCTTCCCTGTTTGCCCTCCCCGCAAACTTCCCTTCCGGAAGCTCTGGCAACCATCAGTTCTCTGTATTTATGGATCTGTTTCTGCTTTTTGTTTATGTGTTTGTTTTGCTTTTTAGATTCCACATTTAAGTGAAATCATATAATATTTGTCTCTGCATTCAATTCTTAACCCAGATACTTTATGAAATATGGTTACAAATTGATTGTTCTAAGTTGAATTTAAAACTTTTTTCCATAGTTTTAATTTTATAAAACGTGTTCATTTTTACAAATTTATTGTATACCTTCCTAAATCCCAAAATTATGATTAAAATGTTATTTAAAAACAGCAAATTAAAATTATGATGTAAATGTTCTTAAGGATGCTATTTTCCTCATAAACTGGGCCACTTGAATCTTTTTTTAAGTTTTATTTATTTTGGGGGAGAGAGAGCATGAGCATGGAAGGGGCAGACAGAGAGGAGATAGAATCTCAAGCAGACTCCGTGCTTTTAGCCCAGAGCCCGAGGTGGGTTTGATCTCATAAACCGTGAGATCATGACCTGAGCTGAAATCAAGAGTCACATGCTTAACCAGGTGCCCCAAATCTTTTGTTAATTGAACTGTACCATACAGTGTTACATTAGTTTCAGGTGTAGAACATATTGATTTGACAATTCTATATATTACTCAATGTTTACCATGATAAATGTAGTCCATCTGTCTTCATACAATGTTATTACGGTATTATTGACTGCATTCCCTATGCTGTACTTTTCATCTTCGTGACCTATTTTTTAACAGGAAGTTTGGGCTTCTTAATCCCCTTTATCTGTTTCACCTCTCACCACCCCCCACACACCAGTTTATTCTCTATATTTGAGTTTTTTGTTTGTTTTTTAGATTCTACATAAAATGAGATCATAAGGTATTTGTTTTTGATTCATTTCACTTAGCTTAATACCCTCTAGGTTCATCCATATTGTTACAAAGGTCAAGATCTTACCCTTTTTATGGCTGCATAATATTCCATTGTGTGTTATGTATGCACATAGAAACCCCACATCTCCTTTATCCATTCATTTATCAGTGGACACTTGGGTTGCTTTCATAGTTTGCCTGCCATAAATAATGCTGCAACCAACAGAGGGGTGCATATATCTTTTTGAATTAATTTTTTTCTATTCTTTGGGTAGTGGAATTCAGTAGTGGAATTACTGAATCATATGTTTTTATTTTTAATTTTTTTGAGGAGCTGATACACTGATTTCCACAGGGGCTGCACCAGTTTACATTCTCACCAACAGTATACAGGGATTCATTTTTTCCATATCCTCACCAATATTGTGATTTCTTTTTTTTGATTCTAGTCATTCTGATAGATGTAGGCTGATTAATCACTGTGGTTTTGATTTGCATTTCACTGATGTGACTAACGATGTCAAATATCTTTTCATGTGTTTGGTGGCCATCTGTAGGTCTTCTTTGGAAACATGTCTATTCAGGTCCTCTGCCCATTTTCTAATTGTTTTTTGTTTGTGTTTTGGTGTTTAGGAGTGTAAGTTCTTTATATATTTTGGATATTAACCTCTTATTGGATGTATTATTGCCAATATATTTTCCCATTCATCAGGTTTCCTTTTTGTTTTGTTGATAGTTTCCTTCACTGTGCAAAACCTTTTCCTTTTGGTATAGTCCTAGAAATTTTTTTTGCTTTCATTTTTCTTGACTGGGGAGTCACATTTAGAAAAATGCTGCTAAGGCTGATATCAGAGATTTCTTCCTATTGTTTCTTCCAGGATTTTTGTGGTTTCAGGTTTCACATTTAGGTCTTTAATCAATTTTTTTAAATTTTATTTTTGAGAGAGAGAGAGACAGAATGCTAGTGGGGAAGGGGCAGAGAGAGAGAGGGAGACAGAGAATCTAAAGCAGGCTCCAAGCTGTCAGCACTCTATGCTGACATGGGACTAACTCACGAACTGCAGGATCATGACCTGAGCCGAAGTTTGAGGCTTCACTGACTGAGCCATCCAGTCATCCCAGGTCTTTAATCCATTTTGAGTTTTCTTTTGTGTGTGGTATAAGAAAGTGGTTCAGTTTCATTTTTTTGCATGTAGCTGTCCAGTTTTCCCAGCACCATTGATTGAAGATACAGTCTTCTTTCCATTGTATATTCTTGCCTCCTTTGCCATAAGTTGATTGACCACATAGGCATGGGCTTAATTTGGGCTCTTTATTCTGTTCCATTGATCTGTGTGTCTATTTTTGTGCCAGTACCATACTGTTTTAATTACCACATATGATTGTAGCGTATCTTGGGATTTAAAACCTTCAGTTTTGTTCTTTTTTCTCAAAATTTCTTTGGCTATTACAGGTCCTCTGTCCTTCCACACAAATTTTAGTATTTGTTCTAGTTCTGTGAAAAATGCTGTTGGTATTTTGATGGGATTGTATTGAATCTATAGATTGCTTTGGGTAGTATGGACATTTCAACAGTATTAATTCTAATCCATGAGCATGGAACATCTATTTGCTTTTGTCATCTTCAGTTTCTTTCATTAGTGTTTTATAGTTTTCAGGGTACAGCAGCAGGTCTTTCACCTTCTCGATTAAGTTTATCCCTGGGTTTTTAATTTTTTTGGTGTAATTGTAAATGATACTGTTTTCTTAATTTCTGTATATTGATTTTGTATCCTGTAATTTATCAGTTCTGATAGTTTTTTGGTGGAGTCTTTAGGGTTTTCTATGTGTAGGATCATGTCATCTGCAAAGAGTGACAGTTTTACTTCATCCTTACCAATTTTATATGGCTTTTAATTCTTTTCCTTTTCTGATTGCTGCAGCTAGGACTTCCAGTGCTATATTAACTAAAAGTGGTAAGAGTGGACACTCTTGTCGTGTTTCTGATCTTAGGAGAAAAGCTCTCTTTTTCACCATTGAGTATGATGCTGTCTGTGAGTTTGTGACATATGGCCATTATTATGTTGAGATATGTTTCCTTTAAATTCACTTTGTTGAGAATTTTTATCATAAATGGATGTCAGAAGCCTTTGTCACATGCTTTTCTGCATCTTATTGAGATGATCATATGATTTTTACCCTTTCTCTTATTAATGTGATGTATCACATTGATTTTTGAGTTTTGAACTACCTTGCATCCTAGAATAATTCCTACTTAATCACGGTGAATGATTTTTTTTAATGTTTTGTTGAATTTGGTTTAATATTTTTTGAGGACTTTTAGTCTGTGTTCATCTGAGACATTGGCCTGCAATTTCCTCTTTTTGTAGTGTTTTTGTCTGGTGTTGGTATCAGGGTAATGCTGGCCTTATAGAATGAATTTGGAAGCTTCTCTTTCTCTTCTGTTTTTTGAGATAGTTTGAGAAGATTAGGATATTAACTCTTCTTTAAATGTTTGGTAGTGTTTAACAGTGAATCTGTCTTGTCCTGAACCTTTGTTTGTTAGGAGTTTTGTGAATGCCAATTCAATTTTATTAGTAATAACTGGTATGTTCAAATTTTGTATTTCTTTATGATTCAGTCTTGGAAGATTATGTGTTTCTAGGAATTTATCCATTTCTTTTTTAAAAATTTATTTGGGGGAGAGTGCAAGTGGGGGAGGGGCAGAAAGACAGCTGGACAGCTCTGTGCTGACAGGCTGGCAGCAGGGAGCCTGATGTGGGGTCAGACTCACCAACCATGAGATCATGACCTGAGCTGAAGTCTGACACTTAACCTACTGAGCCACTCAGGTGCCCTGGAATTTATTCATTTCTTCCAGGTTATCCCATTTGTTGGCATTTAGTTTTACATAATATTCTTTTAATCCTTTGTATTTTTGTAGTGTCAGTTGTTATTTCTTCTCCTTCATTTCTCATTTTAATTGTGTGAGTCCTCTCTTTTTCTTAAATTTTTTTTCAACGTTTATTTATTTTTGGGACAGAGAGAGACAGAGCATGAACAGGGGAGGGGCAGAGAGAGAGGGAGACACAGAATCAGAAACAGGCTCCAGGCTCTGAGCCATCAGCCCAGACCCTGACGCAGGGCTCGAACTCCCGGACCGCGAGATCGTGACCTGGCTGAAGTCGGACGCTTAACTGACTGCGCCACCCAGGCGCCCCAGTCCTCTCTTTTTCTTGATTAGTCTGGCTAATGGTTTATCAATTTTGTTTATATTTTCAAAGAATAAGTTCCTGGTCCTATTGCTCTTTTCTATTTTTTTAATCTCGATTTCATTTATTTCTGCTCTAACCTTTATCCTTCTCTTTTTTCTAGCTTTGGGCATTATTTTTCTGTGTCTAGCTATTTTAGGTGTAAAGTTGTTTGAGATTTTTCTTGATTTCTTGAGGTAGACCCGTATTGCTATAAATTTCCCTCTTAGAACAGCTTTTGCTGCATCCCAAAGATTTTGAACCATTGTGTTTTCATTTTTCTCCATATGTTTTTTTTAATTTCCTCTTTGATTTTTGGTTGACTCATTTATTGTTTAGTGGCATGTTTTTTAGCCTTGATGCATATTACGTTCATTTCGGACTTTTTCTTGTAATTGATTTCTAGTTTCACACTATAGTGGTTGGAAAAGATGCTTGATATGGTTTCAGTTTTCTTCAATTTATTGAGACTTGTGTTGTGGCCTAACATGTGATCTGTTCTTTAGGAATTTCTATATGCACTTGAAAAAGAATGTGTACTTTGCTGTTTCTGAATGGAATGTTTTGTATATAAATGTGAGGTCCATCTGGTTGAATGTGTCATTTAAAGTCACTGTTTCCTTGTTGAATTTTTTTTTCTCTTGATGACCTATCCTTTGATGCTAGTGAGGTGTTCAAGTCCTCTACTTGTATTACCATCAGTTTCTCCTTTCTTGTATGTTAATATTTGCTTTATATTTTTAAGTGTTCCAATGTTGGGTGCATAGACACTTCCAGTTGGACTGTTCCTTTTGTCATTGTGCCCTTCTTTGTCTCTTGCTACATGAATTGTTTAAATCTTTTAGAAATATGATTCTGTAAGTGTCGGACTATGACAAGCATGGCTATTCTTCATTGTTCTATCATTGTTTCTTAACTTTGTACATTAGAATCATTTGGGGACCTTTTAGAAGTCCAAATGCCAAGGCTGCATTGAACCAAGATTAATTAAAAAGTAATGACTGACAATGGACTGTAGATATTAGTATTCAATTTCCCTAGGTGATTACAATATAATGTTAGTTGTATAGAAAGTTACAGGTATTGATACTATTTCTATTCTTTGTTTTTTGTATCTGTAGTTGAAATAAGTGCTAAATTTTACTTAAAGAAAATAAAGATGTATTTTTTTTAACCCAAGCTTCTGATTGTCTGGTTAAGAATATCTGTTACAGACTTTTCAAAGATTATAACTTGCCTTATACAGTGAGCTTCTTGTCTAGGAAGACCTATTCTTATTTTGTTTTGGAGAGGGTCTAAATATGTTATCTAAATATGTAGCTGTAAAGAATTAAATGTTATTGAATATTTGAAAAAAATGAAAATGTAGTCTAACCTAATTCAACAAACTTAACTTTCTCAGTTACAATGAATAATTTACACATTATGTAATTATCCCTCCCCACCCCCCCCATTATTTTATTATAAATTTTAAAACCCACAAAACATTGAAAGAGTTTATGGTGAATATACTCCTATATCCACCACTTAGATTCTACAGTTAATATTCACTATTCTGGCTTCGTCACTTACCTTTCCATTTGTGCATCTTTCCATTCATCAGTGTATCTGAGTTTTGGTGCCTTTCAAAATATTTTGCAGGTGTCTGAGATCTTTCTCCAAAATACTTCAGTATGTCTGCATTAACTAGAATTTAGGTCTTGGTAAAATTTGGAAATAATGAAATGAATAATCCTAAGTGTAGCATAAGTTTCTGTGAATGAATATACTCATGCAGTCCATTTTCAAGATGCAGAACATTACCATTATCTTGGCTCTTTTATCTCTTCCCAGTAAATACTATTGTATTGATTTTTCTGAACCATGCCTTATTTATGTCTGTACCAGATTTAATATAAATAGAAGTGGACACTGTGTTCTCTTTGTAGATAGCTTCATTTCACCTGGCATATTTTTGAAATTCATCCATGTTGTGACATGTGTCACAATTTTTATTTTGTTTATTCCCGAGTAGTAGTCCATTACATGAATATACTGGAGTTTATTCTATCTTTTATTAATGGACATTTGGACTTGTACTGATTTTTTGCTCTTTGAATAAAACTGTTCTGAACGTTCTTGTATAAGTCTTACTATGGGCATATCTTTTCACTTCTGTTGGAGTGGAATTGCTAGGTCTTAAGATAGGAATAGATTTAGTTTTTACAGAAGGTGTCTGATCTTTTCAAAAGTTGTTATGCCATTTTACATGCTCAGCAGCATATGAGAGTTTAGGTTGTTTACATCTTCACTGACATTTGATATTTTAATGTTACCTCTTAATATTAGTATTCTTACTTTTCCCTGAGTTTTTCTTTGATTCAATTTTAAATTTATTTTGCACATTGCAAATTTGCCTACCCCCCACCTCAAAAAGTACCCCAAAACCTTAAAATGGTAGCTTTGGTGAGATGGGAAACTACCTTGGTAGTTCATTCAGTTGAGCATGTGACTCGATTTTGGCTCAGGTCTTGGCCCTGAGGTCGTGGGATTGAGGCCCACCTCAGGCTCTGTGCTGAGCCTGGAGCCTCCTTGGAATTCTCTCTGTCTGTGTCTCTCTCTGTCCCTTCCCCCCACTCACACGCTCTAAAATAAAATAAAAAAAAAGAACTTGGCAATTTTTATTTTTGAACATTTTTTAGAAAACTTGCAAAATATTTAACTTTGTTACTAATTTAGGTCATATTATAGTGCGCTCTTTTGGCATTTATGATGTATATAGAATATTTAATGACATTGTTAGAAATAGGATTTATAAATGTTTCTTTTTCAATTTCAGTAGGGAAATCAATTAGGAGTAAGAGTTTGTGAATGATTTAATGGATAAAAGAAGCAGTTAGAGAAAAATCTGTTAGTTTTTCAGATAGCTTACTGATGTAATAGTTTTAATGTCTACCTCTTAAGTTCATTGAAATTTCTAAGATTAATGTTTGTGTCCCACTTTTCACCTTTTTTTGGCTTTTTTAATCTACCTCATGTGACTAGCAAAAAGAAGAAGAGTCTTTTGAACAAATGGTATTGAGAAATAGGATATCCACATGAAAAAGGGAAATTGGACCCTTACCTTGCATTTGTACACAAAAACTAACTCAAAATAAAGACTTAAATATAAGACCTGAAAGTATAAAACTCCTAGTAGAAACAAAGGGGGAATACTTCTTGACATTAGTCTTGATAATGATCTGTTGATTACGACACCAATAGCAATGACAACAAAGCAAAAAGAGATAAGTGGGACTGTATCAAACTAAGGGACTTCCTGCACAATAAAGGAAACAATTGGCAGGATGAAAAGGCATCCTATAGAGTTGACGATAATACTTGAAAACAATGTTTCTGATAAGGGGTTAACATCCAAAATACATAAGAAACCTCTCAGCAGCAAAAAAACAAATAACCTGGTTAGAAAATGGGCAAAGGACTTGAACAGATACTTTTTCAAAGATGACCTACAAATCGCCAACAGAGATATGAAAAGATGTTCAACTTCATTAATTATCAAGGAAATGCAAATCAAAACTAAAATGAGATACCACCGTACAACTGTTAGGATGGCTATTGAAAACAAACCAAAAAAACGGGGTGCCTGAGTGCCTCATTCAGTTAAGCATCTGACTTCAGCTCAGGTTATGATCTCACGGTTCATGAGTTTGGGCCCCACGTCGGGCTCTGTACCGACAGCTGAGTCTGGAGCCTGCTTCAGATTCTGTGTCTCCCTCTCTCTCTCTGCCTGTCCCCAGTTCGCACTCTGTCTCTGTCTCTCTCTCCCTCAAAAATAAACAAATGTTAAAATTAAAAAACAAAAGTGAAATAAATGCCAAGTGTTAGAGGATGTGGAGAAATTGGAACCCTGTATGTACACTATTGGTGGGAGTGTAAAATGGTATGGCAACAATGGAAAACAGTGTGGATGTTCCTCCAAAAAGTAAGTAATATAACTGCTGTATGACCTAGCAATCTCACTTCTGAGTATATATACAGAAGGGCTAAAATCAGAATCTCAAAGAGCTACCTGTACCTCCATGTTCATTATAGTGTTCTCACAATAGCAAAGAGACAGGAAAAAATCCCAGTGTCTATCAACAAATGAATGTGATATGTAAGAAAAGATAGTATATACAGACAGCCTGAAAGGAGAAAATCCTGCCAGTTGCAAAAATACAGATGAATCTAGAGGACATTATGCCAACTGAAATAAACCAGTCACAGCAGGACAAATATTGCATGTTTCTAACATGAAGTATCTAACTTAGTCAAACTCACACATACAGAGACTACAGTAGTGGTTGCCAGGGGTCTGGAAGTTGGAGGAAGGATGGAGTTGTTGTTCGGTGCGTGTAAAGTTTCAGCTCTGGTAGATGAACAAATTCTAGAGATGTACTGTACAACATAATGCTTATACTTAACAATACAGTATTGTGCATTTCAAAACTTGAGAGGGTAGACAGAGCTTATGTTAAGTCCCCGCTGAAAACCCCCTGAAAAAGACACGAGGAACCTTTGGGGAAGTGTTGGATAGGTTTATTACTTTGATTGTGATGATGGTATCAGGTTGTACCGCACATGCTCATATTCATCAACTTGTACACATTAAATATGTGCAGTTCTTTGTATATCGCTTACATCTGAGTAAAGCTATTAAAAAAATCAACGTACCGTCCAGCAATTGGATTATTGTATATGTATCTGATGATCAATATCTTATAAACAAAGAAACTATAGTATCACATCTGCAGAATACAAAAATCAATTTAATTGCAGTGTAAATAATGAGTTTTAGGAGACTGTGACTAAAGGAAGAAAATTTAGTTACAAGGTTGTTTTAGTGATCTAGTTTAATAATCTGTGCTTAGATTTCTGGTTTGCACAATAGGGCAGGTAGTATCCCCTGTCACCTGGGGGGGTGGGGGGTGGGGGGCGTGGACCTAGGAGGGTTGGATTTCTCTGGGAAGATCATGAGATCAGGGTGGAGCAAGAAGTCTGTTAGCAGTGTGGAGATTATCTATATAGTGATGGTTGAGCAGTTCTGGAGTTGTCTGTTTGGCCTAAAGAAATTTGGGAATGATCATGTATAGAGAGGGTGCTTACTGAAGCTTGGAGTAGTAAATATACCCATGGAAAGTATTTCAATTTACTCTGTGTAAACATATCTATGTATACATGTTAAACAATGTTAATTGCAAGCCACGATAAAGAACTGTGGTTTTAATCAGTAACATAAAACATAATTTGCAAACTACTTGTAAATAACAGTAGCCTTAATAAATAGAATGATGAAGGTCATAAATGATTATTTTTATATCAAGTAGTTGACTTCAATTTACTTAAACAAATATTTATTGAATAGCTTTTGGAGTTTGTGTTGCTGTCATAAGTGGTGGTATTACAAAGAAAAAATATCACTGAGAACTGCACTTAAGTTGTTTTGTTATAAACCAGGAAGCGGTAGTATCAGGTTTACAGAATACAAATATCAACTTAATTGCAATATAAATAATGGGAGTTAGGGGAATATGACTAGAGGGGGAAAAACCAGTTAGAAGGTTGTTTTAAATGGTTTTATGAGGCACACTGATATGTTCAGTGTTACATTTTAGATAGGGTACTCCGCAGTAGGGTATTAGAAGATAGTGATGGCATGTCTGGATATGGAAACAAGAAAAAGGGGGTTATTTTATATACTTTTTACTGTCCTCTGCAAGGACTTGTTTATTTTTTTAAGGGGGTTATCCTAATAGTACATAAAAATATTAGGGTAAATAGAGTTATCAAGAAATTTGCTAAAAATAGAATCAGGTCTTTAGTTAATGAATTTATTAGGTGTAAAAAACAATCTGCAGGGATCCCAACTGGTTTCTTGTTTGCATAGCTAAAGAATTGTGGCACATTTAATGAAAGAGGAGATAAAGTGCAGCCCATAGTAAAGTCAAAACAAAACTTGGAAGTTTGGTTTCTGATTTCCGGATTCTGGCATCTAAATTTATAGATAAGTATGGCATATTGGAAGAGAACAGGTGTGCTAAAAGGGATCCTAAAAGGTTATTTGCAGGTATTAAGCTCTCATTACTACTCTTACTTTTTTCCCCTGTGTATAGAAGGTTAGAAGAGTTGAAACTAACTTTGTGAAACTGAGCCATGAAATCATCTAAGTGTGAACCCTGACTGAAGTGATGGGATGAAATGGGTTTTCCTTAAGTACATATGAGTACAAAATATACCTTTAAGGAAGTGAGTACTTCCTTTTCATCTCACTCATGGTATACTGTATTCTTGCATTGTTGTCTTGTATCTGTTTTTGGATAAATAATGTTGGTAGAATTTCCAGTAATTTTTTTAAAATGTGTTTTGCTTATTTGAAACAATAAGATCCTTAATTCTTAAACTTTTAGTTTTGATGGCTTTTTATATAAAATATTCAGTAAGTATTGGTATCATTTAAACATACTACTTTATGAGAAACTCTTTACTTCAGTTGAAAGTAATTATAAATTGATTTTTAAAATCAGTAATGGCTTTAGTTCTTATCATTAGTGAAAATGTATTTAAGTTAATTCCCATAGAATATTGTCTGAAATAACTGAATTCAGACGTTGGCTAAACGTTTAGCCTCAGAAGAAATTTTAAACCTAGTCTATAATATTGTATTCCATTTTGAAAATAGAATCCTAAAAGAAATAATAAATCTAAAAAGTTCTCATCACAAGGGAAGAAAAAAATTCTCAAAACTTTATAGTGTGACAGACTTATTGTGATTGTTTTACGGTGTATACAAATGAATTATGCTGTACACCTGAAACTAATATGATATACGTTGATTTTTTTACCTCAAAAAAAAAAAAAAAAGAACCTCATAGAATTCACAGATGCCTTCCTAGTAATGAATAGTCTCTATTAAATCCAGTGCTTCTGGATTTATATCAGTATTTGGCAGTGCTTAGATGCTCCACACAGTACCTGTGTGTGAGAAAAGACATTTCTAGGGATGACATATGTAAAGTTTCATTACAAGCATTAACAGATAAACATTTGCAATTGATTATGATAATAGGGAACACTACTTTCAGCCCCAATTAAACATTATTCCCCTCCTACCGAAAGATGCATTATTCTCATTAATAGATCTATATTACAAAAAAAATGTACTCCATTATTATTTGAATTTAATCAATAAAAACCTTGTAGAGAAAATATATGTAGAACCTTTTTATACTCTTTGCCTAATTAAGTCTGTAAAGTTAATAATGTGTAATCAAATTACAAGTGGTGCTGCATTTAACTTGATAACTGCACAAACTAGATAACTTGACAACTTTCATACTAAAATTGTATAGACTCTATGCTCAATATGTATATAGTATATTCATTAAGAAAGTACACACATGTCATCTTGTATTAGTAGTTACTATTCTATAAATACAGTACAGAATACATCATAATAAAAATAAATATGGTCTTTAAAAAACAATTCCTGGGGCACCTGGGTGGCTCAGTCGGTTAAGCATCTGACTTTGGCTCAGGTCATGATCTCACGGTTCACGAGTTCGAGCCCCACATTGGGCTCTGTGCTGACAGCTCAGAGCCTGATGCCTCCTTCAGATTTTGTGTCTCTCTCTTTCTCTGCCCCTCTCCTGCTGTGATCTCTCTCAAAAATAAACAAACATTAAAAAATTAAAAAAAAAATAAACTATTCCTGGTAAGATGCACAGTCCCAATGACAGGCAAAAAATTCTGTTAATGCTAATGGAGGTGAAGAGCTATGAAGCAGGGACAGTTAGTTGACTCTTGTTTACTAGGGTAGTTTTACCTGAAGTGAAACAGAGCTTAAAATTTCTAAATTGAATGATATTTTAAGTGAAAAATTATCTGTTGTTGATACGAGTGTCATGCAACTTACTCTGCTTTTATCTGTCTTTCACAGAGCTCTTTAATAAGCATTTACGGTCAGTTTTTGGCAGCCTTAGAATCACTGAAAGCATTCTGGGATGCTACGGATGAAATCGACGAGAAGACTTGGGTACTGGAGCCAGAAAAACCTACACGGAGTGCAACAGCACGCAGGATTGCACTGGGTAGGGAAAAGGGATTAAGGAGGCTTTTTGTTTGTTTAGATGTTGGATTATACTTTGTATTACTAAGGAAAATGGAGCTCAAGAGGACATTGGACCCTTAGGTGAGACTTTTTTTGCATGAAGTCAACTATTTAAGCTCTGATTTAGCCCTGTGTATTTGAATGTAAATATTTCAGGAGAAAGGGCAAGTACTAAGGTGTTTCATTATAAAAGGTGATGATCCAATGGCAGTATCATTCAGAGATCCTGTATAATCAGCTGTTAAGTAGCTCAGAAATAGTGGAACCGGTTTTTCAGAACTTCCATTATTTGGGAAAAGAAACTGTTAGAAATAGGGGCACCTGGGTGGCTCAAGTCGGTTAAGTGTTGGACGTCAGCTTAGGTCATGATTGTACAGTTTGTGAGTGCAAGCCCCGCACTGGGCTCTGTGCTGACAGCTCAGAGCCTGGAGCCTACTTTGGGTTCTGTCCCCCTCTCTCTCTGCCCCTCCCTCACTCATGCTCTGTGTTTCTCCTTCAAAATTAAATAAACATTAAGAAAAAAAAATTTTTTTTAAAAGAAACTGTTAGAAATAATGAAATCTTCATCCATGAAACTAGACAAGATTAATATCAACAGATCTGGGAATATTTTCTGATGAACTTTAGAGGATGAAAGGATCTGAAGTGGGCCATACATGCCATTGAAGAGTAAACAGGAAGCACAAAATAATAATTAAATATATTTTAAGTATTTACTATAAATATATGTGACATTAATGAATAAGATGTGGTACAACTGTGAATACCCCTGCAACATTACCATATTCTTTATTATAAAATTACTGTTTTATGTATTTTCATTATGAGCAAGCCATATATGAAGTCAGTTTTGAGTTCAGCCTCTCCAGATTTTAGATGTTTTAAACTGTGTTTCAGTTCACAGTAAATAGTGTAGTTAGGTGATTATATGATATCTATTTGTGTCTTCCCTTCTCTGTTTTTTTTTTTTTAGCCTAAATAAATATATTGTTAAAAGACATATGTTCTGAAAGATATTACGAAATTCTGTTGTGAGTCCTATCCACATTAGCAATTTTTATGGTTTCTCCCCAGGCATAATAGATTATCTGGGAGAAAATAAGTAATATGTAATTATGAGAAAAGGAAGATACCGTTGTATAGCAGTTGTACAAATAATATTGTTACTTAGTCTAAAAAGTTTAGTCCATATTTAATTTTGAATAGTTGACCAAATAATGGTATATTTGTGAACAAATAGATATTAAGAATGAAAATAGTTTCTTCAAAATAGTGTAGTAATTTATTTTCTTCATAGCCCCATGTAAATAATTATTTTAATTAGGTAATGATTAAATATACTTTTATTATATATCTCATTGTTCAGCATAAACTACCTGCTTTTTAGTCACTTTCTCTGTATTTACCTATAGCTCTTTTTTTGTCCCCTTTCAGGCACTGATATGCCTTTTGAAGACCAAGTTTTCAGCAAACTAATTGAGATATATTAAATAATATACTCATTATTAAGTGAAGCCATTAGTATATGACATAGCTAAAGGCTAATATGGGATTTGTGTTCATGGTAAAGAATGTATAAGCAAATGAGATTATAGCACTTTTATGTTTTATATATCATTTTTACTTGATTACCTTTTTGTCAGGTCTGTAATAATTGTGTTCATATTGTTGTCAACCTTAACCAAAAGTTAATGTTATGGTGTGTAGAATTTATTAAGTCCTTTTTACTGTAAAAATAAAACCCAAATACCCTTATACAGTTATACTATGTGCCTTTAAAAGTAAAACTTCTGAAATCCATACAATATTCCAGTATAGATAGAACTTATGAAAGAATCTAGTGCCAAGTAGAAATAGATTTTTCTTAGATCCTATAAACTAGGTTAGTTGTTTGTTATTAAACGAACAGTTTCAGTTTAATGTGAATTGAGTCCGTTGTTGAAGTGGAAAGCTTCACAATGAGCAAAAGAATTCAGAAAATGTTTTTTAAAAATATTTAAATTTCAGTTGACATACAATGTAATTTTGGTTTCAGGGGTACAATATAGTGATTCAACAGTTCCATGTTACTCAGTGATCATCAAGATAAGTTTTGATTTGTATTTTCCTGATGAAGAGTGATGTTGACCATGTGTCCATTGGCTATCTGCATGTCTTCTTGGGAAAAATGTCTGTTCGTGTCCTCTGTCCATTTCTTAACTGCATTATTCATTTTTGCGATGTTGAGTTTTATAAGTTCTTTATAGATTTTGGATACTGACCCTTTCTCAGATATGTCATTTGGAAATATCTTCTCCCAGTTTGTAGGTTGCCTTTTAGTTTTGTTGACCATTTCCTTTGCTGTGCAGAAGCTTTTTATTTTGCTGAAGTCCCAATAGTTTATTTTTGCTTTTGTGTCCCTTACCTCAGGAGACATCTCTAGAAAGAAGTTGCTACAGCCACCGTCAAAGGGATGTTCTCCTCTAGGATTTTTATGGTTTTAGTTCTCACATTTATTTAGGTCTTTCATCCATTTGGAATTTACTTTTATGTTTGGTGTAAGAAATAGTCCAGTTTTTCCAACACCATTTGTTGAAGAGATTGTCTTTTTCCCAATGGATATTATTTCCTGCTTTGTCGAAGATTAATTGACCATATAGTTATGGGTTTATTTCTGAGTATTCTGTTTTGTTCCATTGATCTATATTTTGTGCCAGTACTACACTGTTTCGATCACTACAACATTGTAATATAATTTGAAGTCTGGAATAGTGATACCTCCAGCTTTGCTTTTCTTTTTCAAGGTTGCTTTGGCTATTCAGGGTCTTTTCTGGCTCCATACAAATATCAGGGTTGTTTTTCTAACTCTGTGTAAAATGCTAATGGTAGTTTGACAGGGATTGCATATTAAATGTGTAGATTGCTTTAGGTAATAAAGACATTTTAGCAATATTCATTCTTCTAACCTATGAGCATGGAATGTCTTTCCATTTTTTTGTATCACTGTTTCCCTTCATCAGTGTTGTATAGTTTTCAGAGCACAGGACTTTCACCTCTTTGGTTAGGTTTATTCCTAGGTATCTTTTTTTTTTTTTTTTTTTTGGTGTAGTTGTAAGTGGGATTGATTTCTTAATTTCTCTTTCTGCTGCTTCATTTTTAGTGTATAGAAATGCAACAGATTTCTGTATGTTGATTTTGTATCCTGTGACTTTACTGAATTCATATATAAGTTCTAGCAGTTTTTTGGAGGAGTCTTTTGGGTTTTCTCTATGGAGTATCAGAAAGTTTTACCTCCTTGCTGATTTGGATACCTGATATAAGTGAGATGTTAAAATTCCCTGCTATTACTGTGTTATTATCAATTAGTTCCTTTATGTTTGTTATTGTTTTATATATTTGGGTGCTTTCATGTTGGGTGCATAGATATTTACAATTGTTAGATATTCTTGTTGGATTGTCCCCTTTATTATGATATAGTGCCCTTCTTCATCTCTTGTTACGGTCTTTGGTTTAAAGTCTACTTTGTCCAGTATAAGTATTGCTACTCTGGCTTTCTTTTGACATCCATTTGTGTAGTAAATATTTCTCTTTAAGTCTAAAATGAGTCTCCTGTAGGCAGAATATAGATAGGTCTTAACTTTTGTTTATCCATTCTGACAACTTCTGTCTTTTGATTGGAGCGTTTAGTCCACTTCATTGGAAGTGATTATTGATAGAAAATGTTTCGATAAAACTCCATAAAACTCAAATCATAATTTATTGTATGCTGGTCTTTTTACATCTGACCATAATTGTGCTTTCCAAGAAAGTTATGGAAGTCACTTTGATAATTATTTCTTGAACTTGTGATTTCTTTTAATATTAAAGATCTATCACTCTATAAAAAATTTTTATTTAATCTAAAATAGAATTCTGACCAGAATTTCACTAGAAATCAATTAACTTAATGGATTGACTCTGTATTTTAAAACTTTAGATGGATCCCCAAATCTTTATTCATAATCATAATTTCAAAGTGCATTTCTTTTAGACTATAAAATTATATTTATAAATATATTTTATAAATAAATACATTTATATATTTATTGAAACCCATAACACATTGGCTACTCTTTCCTGTGGTACAGTAAGTACCCAGACAGATACTGCTTTATTTTTTATTTGATGAACTTCTACTTCTATAAACTTTAATGTTCTTTTATTCTAGGGAATAATGCTTCAATACATATAGAGGTTGACCCCAAGCATCCTACTATGCTTCCTGAGTGCTGCTTTCTTGGAGCTGACCATGGTATGAGATCTCCTATTTAAATGTTTTTAACAGTCATAAAATTCTTGTCTTTCACTGTTAAAATATTCTAAAATATTAACATATGGTAATTATTTTAAATGAAAATGTTTCATCATTCTGAACTGTGTAGTTTTGTGTTTTTTTAAGTAGATGATTTAGATTTTCCAGTCAAATAATTAGCAAATTCTGTGTTTTAACAAGAGAGTATATTAGAGTTGCTAAGAGATCTTAGAAGTTTTCATCAGAAAATAATTTGTAACTACATGTGGTAATAGGTATTAACTGAATTTGTAGTGATCATTTTGCAATACACACACATACCAAATCATGATGTTGTACACCTAAAAGTAATACAATATTATATACCAATTATATCTCAGTTAAAAAAAAATTCTGTGCTAAATGTGGCTTTACAAAGCGAGAGCTGCAGACACTACATTTTTAAACTTTTTTTTTTTTTTTTTTTTTAAAATCTCTGAAGTGGTAAAACCTCTTGGAATTAAGCTGAGCAGGAACATACATTTGTGGTAGGTATTTTTTATAACACAATGTTTATTTTTCTATTATTTTGCAAATTTAATAACAATTTTTTTCATGCTTTTAGGGATCCAGAAAATAGTCTGTTACAAAATTTGAAAGATGTTTTAGAAATAGATTTTCCAGCTCGCACTAACCTGGAAAAATCTGTAAGTTTTATGAGTGCTTTGATATTCCAAACAGCATAGCATAATGAAAGTTAAATGTTCTTCTTTTAGACACCAGAGAAAAATGAGGCTGAAAGGGAGGGAATTGGAAGAATATTGTAACAGACTTCTGAACTGCAAGCAACAGTAGCATCAAAGAATTTGTTAACCTTTGATTAGTGGTTTAAGTATACTTTTGTCATGGTCTTTGTAGCAATGAAGTGATTAATGACAGACATCTTTATTATTAAAAATAGGGGGAAAGGTCCAAAGTAGCTAATGAGATGTTTGGATATTCTAATACTATCTGCTTATGGATGATTGAAATAAAGTTTTAATTAGCTTGATGTATTTTGTGAAGGATGGCAGTACAGTTTTTGAAAATGAATAGATGTTACTGTGTTGCAAAAATGATAAACTTGGAATTGAGTTTTGATAAAGTTGCAGAGGTTGTAGACTATTAAAGTGGTGGGAATGTTTTTGTCTTCTTCCTTTAGTTAAAGAATTTTGAAGTTTAGTAATCATTAGCTAATGTCAGTTAGTATCTTTATATATTACATTGGCATAATATTGATGTACAATGTGGGAAATTTACTTAAGCCCCAAGTAGAATCTGTTTTTAGTATATCTATGTGTATTACTTACTGGATGAAAAAGGAAGCACTCTTACAAATCGCTTTTCTGAAGTGTTAAGCAGTGATGTAACTGTATTTTCTGTAAAGAATGCTATAGTTACCTTTATGAAAACTTTGAATGAAAATTTGATCTTGTCTATCCTATATTATTCTTACATTACCTTGTGTGTTTTAAACACTTGTGCTTATAAATATTTCTTCTTTTGAAGGATTTTTCTATGGATTGTGGCATTTGTTATTCATATCAACTTGATGGTGCCATTCCTGATCAAGTGTGTGATAATCCTCAATGTGCACAGCCTTTCCATCAAATATGCTTATATGAGGTAAAAAATAAAAATAACGCTGTTAAGACTATTTTGGCTACCATGACCTAGCAAGTCTGCATGTTGAAATATACAGAATCCAAAATCTGTTTAAGTGAATAGCAATCTCTTTTTTCCATTAGCTTCTTTACCAGTCCATTTCCAGATGCCCGTGTGCTTTCATTTCTTCATCCTGGTTACTAATGAGTGAATAAATGTCCTAAAGTAGTATCCTAGGAAGGGAGAAAATGTATCCAGAATATATTCATGGGCTGCTTACTGATGCATAACAGATCAAATTGATGCTACATTGGAATCTTTCAGTGAAAATCTCATGTGACCACAATGCAAACTGTCACTCATCCAAGTGGGAGTAGTAGTGGTAGCAATAAGGTGAAAGGGAACTGGCACTAATGAGTGTCTGTTACTTTTCAAAGTATATTTAAATATAGAATAAATGTAATAATCTTACTTTTGATATTGAGAAAAATGCGTTTTGTGATCTGGATATGTCACAGCACTCTCAGTGACATTTTATTTATTATTTACTATCTGTGAAGTCTGCTTTCATTCCTGTGTATAGTCATTTGATCTCTACAGCATTCATCTTAGGGCACAGTTGACATGATTATATATGCATGTATATATGAAACACCTTGCAGTTGTATAGTGCGTTCAGTCTTCTTGAATATCACCTCTTGTTTTCGTGATTAGAGGTAGCAAACAGTTGGTGTTACCCGCACTTTAAGAATGGAGAACTGAGAGATGTCAATTCACCTTCTATAAACTCACAAAATACCAGGTCTAATTATAGAGATACTCTTAAGGGAACATGTGCTTTCTTTTATAATAATGAATATTCATTTAATTTTTAAAAATGGACTGCCTCGTGCTTATAATTAGTGGATTGAGAATTAACCCACTATTGGTGATTAAGACCAGAATTGAGACCTAAATTTTCACGAGCTTACGGTATCTTTTACAGCAAGAGTTCTTAATTTGTAATTAATGACTTCAGGTCAGGTCTGTGAACCCCATTGACTTGTGTACATTATTTTTGTGTCTATTTTGGATGTTGAGAAAATGCATAAAGGGGCCCATAATTTGGCTATAAACCGGTGGTATAGATCTCGAAATTCGTGGTGGTCTCCCCTTATTATTCAGCATACTACTAGTCTGGTATTGGCCAGGAAATGTTCCCCTTACTTTTTGTAAAAGAAAATTAAGAAGGTAAATCTTTTGGAATAAAAATATATGTAATCATAAAGGAAATGAATTTAGAGTATCTGTAATGTGTAATCATGCTGACATTGCTCCCTTTTTCTTCTCTTTTTAAAATCTTCAGTGGTTGAGAGGACTGTTGACTAGTAGACAGAGTTTTAACATCATATTTGGTGAATGCCCATATTGTAGTAAGGTAAGGAAATCATTAATCAAATTTCATAAAATACACCTAACTTTTAATAGTGTGCTTTGGAAGATAGATAAGTATATAGAATATCAGCTTATGCAAAACTTTTTGTTACTTCTGTTATTCTATGTGGTAAGAAAAAAAAAAAAGGTAAAATTGTCCCTGTCAATGACATTTTGTTTTTTAAATTGCTCCTTTGATCAAAAAAAGTTATTTTTCAAACTGTATCATGACACTGTTTTCTACAATAAAGCAATCTTATTTTTTAGAATGTCCACAAACTTACTTTGTTAAATTGTATTCTCTTTTTACAAGCCAATTACCTTGAAAATGTCTGGGAGGAAATCCTAAAATAAGAATGTAACATTTCTGTGAAGAACTGGCAGCCTTAAGAATTATCAAAAGGATTTTATTTGATATCTTCAGAGAAAGTATAAAGTAAGACCTACTAAAATCAAAAGAAAAAGAACGATAAAGCCATAATAATACACGTCAGTAACTGTCTCTTCACTGAGAGTAGAGTCTCTGACCTCCATTCCGGTTGGAGAAGTATATGTATACCAAGATGAAGATCTTGAGTTGTCGAGTATATACGGACTGATAAAATCTTGATATGGTTTGTAAAGTGAATTTGGGAACTGTATAGAGCTCGGTTTTTGTGGAGAACTGTTTCTTTCATTCAGAATTTGAGACTCACAGTACTTTTGTCTTCTCTTTGTGCTTTCCTATGGAAAAGTATATATATTGTGTTAGGTCTGAGTTATCCTTATACTGTGTACTCTAAGAGTTCTAAATAAAACATGTTACACAAAACGAACAAATTTTTTGCATATTCTTCCTGAGAAGTTTTTTTTTTTTTTTGGGACAGAGAGAGACAGAGCATGAACGGGGGAGGGGCAGAGAGAGAGAGGGAGACACAGAATTGGAAACAGGCTCCAGGCTCAGAGCCATCAGCCCAGAGCCTGACGCGGGGCTCGAACTCACGGACTGCGAGATCGTGACCTGAAGTAGGACGCTTAACCGACTGCGCCACCCAGGCGCCCCCTGAGAAGTTTTTTATAAAGTACTTATCCCATTAACCAACCCAAATCTAGTTAAACTGATTGGTTCTTTTAAATCAGGCAATAGGCCATCTTATAAATAATTTGCCCTCTAAAAATACAACGAACTATGAAACCTGAATTTTCTTGGCAAGACAAATCTTATGTGGGCAAGATAGTCACGATTAGAAAGCTTTTTGGTTATTAATAATTAGTGATTCTGAGGCAGCCATGGCAGCAGAGCGAGATGTTGGTGGCAGTGCTGCACGTCCACAGAGCAGCCTTGGTCCAGCAGCCTCCTGCCTGGATTCCAGAGAATGACATCTCCCAATAACAGACCTTAAGAAGAAAGTTGGTTAAAATCCTTATTTGTCCTGAACGTTGATCCAAGAAAAGATGCTCATTTCCTAGCCAAAAAGGAAAAAGTCTCCACAGATTACAGTTTTGCAATGTTAAACTGGAATGCCTAGAAGCATACGAAAAAATTTGTCAGAGGATGTTGCCAAAGACTCAAGAAGATCAACATGACCCTTGTTCTTTGGTGGGGACTTAGAACACACTGTTTGGAAAGCAGCGTCAAGCTGTCCACCCGTGGAGGTATGAAGGAGGATATCATTATAAATAAACCTCCAAATACCCTCAGAGAAAATCAGGTATTTGTGAAATTCCATAAAGCAAGAAGCAAAATACCTATTTCTAAGAAGAATCAGCTGTTACTAGAATTCAGTTTCTGGAATGAGCCTGTGTCACGGAGGGCCTGATATATGTGAATTCAGAGCCTAGAACTCCCACCAGGAGCGGTGATTACATAGGGCAGTTATTGTTTAGCCAAACAAAAAAACAATTTTCCCCCAAACTGATCTATAGATTCAACACTGTCCCAGTCAAAATCTAATCAGGCTTTGGAAATGCAGTGGACCCAGAATAGCTAAAACAACCGTGACAGTCAAGAACAAAGTGGAAAAACATACTTCACAATTTGAAAACTAATCACAAAGCTAGACTAATCAAGACAGTATGGTCCTGGCACAGGGACAGGCATATAGATCAGTGGAATAGAATTGAAAGTCCAGAAGAAAACTCTCACATACATGAGGAATTGGTTTCCAACAAATGTACGAAGGCAATTCAGTGGGGACAGGTAATCTTCAACAAAGGTGCAGAGACAACTGGACATCCTTGTAAAAATATAAATTTAGACCTTCATTTTGTACAAAAATTGACCAGAACCAAATTGTAAATGTAAATATAGTTGGAATTTAAAACTTTAAGGAAAAAAAAAAAAAACAGGAGAAAATCTGTGATCTAGGGTCAGGTAAAGTGTTCTCTATAATATCAAACGTACAAAAGCAAATAAAAGTTTACATAATTGAAGGACATCATTTAAAAAAATTCAAAGACAACTCACAGACTGGGAGAAAATTCTGCAAATCATTTATCTGATAAAGGATTTGTATCCAGAATACATAAAGACTTGAATAGACAGTTCTCTGAAAGCATATGAAAAGATGCTCAACATCACCAATTGCAAGAGAAATGCAAATCAAACTATAATGAGATATCATCTTACCCTTTAAGGCCATTATCAAAAGAACAGAAAATAACAAATGATGAAGATACAGAGAAATTGGGACCCTTGTGTACTGTTGAGAGGACTGTAAAATGGTGTAGCCATTATGGGAAACAGCACAGAAGTTCCTCAAAACATTAGAAGTAGAATTACCATATAATCCAGCAATCCTACTTCTGGGTATATATTGAGAACTCAAGTGTCTTGAAGAGATATATGTACACCCATGTTCATCATAGCATTATTCACAGTAGCCAAGAGGCAGAAGCAACCCAGATTCCTATGGGCAGATGAATAAAGAATATATACATATAATGGAATATTATGCAGCCTTAAAAAAGGAAATCCTGCCATATGCTACAATATGGATCAATCCTTGAGGACATTCTGAAGAGCAAATTAAGCCAGTCACAAAAGGACATCTATGATTCCACTAACACGAAATATCTCAAGAAGTCAAAATAACAGAAACAAAAAGGTAGTTGCCAAGGTAGAGGGTAGTTGGTCTAAAGTTTCAATTTTGCAAGATGTAAAAGTTCTAGAGATCTTTTGCACAACAGTGTGAATATACTTGGCACTAAACTACACGGTTAAGTTTAATGTTACTTCCTTTTTACTACAATAAAAAATAAAAATAGTCATTCCCAACCTTTATCATGACATGGAACCCTTTACCTGACCTACATGCCATATATTGGATAAAGGAATTGGCTGTTCACAACCAGAGGAAATTGCCCCAGGGTGGATATTGTGGCATGTCTCATAGAAAGCTCTGGGAACAGACCAACCACTGTAGACTGAATATTATTGATACATGCAAGTTCCAGGAATTTCTTACACCATTCCTATTAGCCAGAGCTCTTAATCAGTTTCCTGCTTTAATCTTAACTGGTTACGAGTCGTTCTGTTTCTGCTTCACTTTGGTGACCTGCCCTGCCCTGTCCGTGTACTATTTATCAAGTAACTTAGAAGGAAAAAATTAAAAAACAAGGCAAAATATTTCAATCTTCAGCCATCTGATGTAATACCATCATTCTTCACAATAGCTACTTTCTTGACCTCTTCAAAGAGCCTTTTTTACCCCCCTGAAAGTCACTTTCAGGATGCAGTTTTAGAAGGCAAGAAGTAATTACCTTCTACATAAGGTATACAAAACAAAATAGAGGTCTTGAAGGAAGGCCCTTTAACTTTTCTACTTAGAAGAAATCATTGAAAGTCAAATAACTAACTTTAAGCTACTCTTTACTGCCTGAGAGCTAATAAAGACACACTATCCCAATTGTCCTAAAGTTTTCTCAGCTTTAGAGGTGCCTAGTTGGCCCAGGGTGTACAGCACGTGACTTTTGATCTCAGGGGCATGAGTTCATGCCCCACATGGGTGTGGAGCCTACTTTAAAAAAAAAAATTGTCAGCTTTATTTGCCAAAGGCAAAATAACTACTCCTGTGGCCCCCTAAAGCGTTGTTCTCCCACAAAGAAAAAGAAATATGCCATCAAATTTTATATTTTTAAAGACGGAGAGCCACTAGTTAGCTAACAAGTAGCATTTACGTATAATAACTTACATGTAGACGATATCCCCATCCAGGTAAGAACAGAAGTCAAGCTACTAAAATTTCAAGGTTGGTTACACACTAGAGAAGTCTGTGTACCTAATCTCTCTTTAAGCAACAACTGATATCAAATGGGGAGGCCCTCATCTAAGGATTTAACCACCAGTTGTCTTCGGCTTACTGAGAGATCTGCTTGGGAAAGATAGTCTATGGCATAGGTTGTAAAATGTTGTGAGTTGCCTGTTTTGTGAATAAAGATTGATTGGAACACAGCCACACTCATTTGTATTTTACTGTGTATGGCTGCTTTTATACTGCAATGGCAGAGTTGAATTGTTTCTGACAAAGGCTAGGCTGTAAACCCAAAATATTTACCATCTGGCTCTTTACGAAAAAGCTTTCTGGTCTATGGCATAGTATTTCAAACATTAGAAAAAGCGTACAAATCATTTTGGGATCCTGTTAAAATAGATTTCAGGGGAGCCTGGGTGGCTCAGGTGGTTAAGCCTCGACTTTGGTTCAGGTCATGATCTTGCGATTTGTGAGTCTGAACCCCACACTGGCCTCTTCTGTCAGTGCAGAGTCTGCTTTGGATCCTCTTACTCTCTCTCAAAAATAACAAACATGAAAAATACACATTTCATTCAGAAGGTCTAAGACAAGACTTAGATTCTGTGTTTCTAAGAAGCTCCAGGTGATGCCAGTGCAGCTGGTTGGCACAGCAGACCTTTAGTAGCAGAGGCTTAAGGCATACAATAATCCTAGTCAGTATAGTGTTTCTGAACCTGGGACACTTGTGCTCCATAGGACATTTAACAATTTCTGGAGACATTCTGGGTACTACAACTGGGAGGAAGTACTATTGGCATCTACAAGATAAAGGCCAGAGGTGGCTTACAGTGTACAGAACAGCCAGCTCAGTAAGCCCATAGTAGTGCTGTTGAGAAACCTTGGGTTCTGAGCAAGTTATTAGCCTTGAATGCACGTCAGAGTCAATTAGGAAGCTATGAAAAATACCAATACCCTTTTTAGTTCTAGCCATGAATAATGGGCATCAGATCTCCCCTCCTGCTGTGAAAAGCCCATGAAATGAATACAAACCAATAGAGTTGGACAAAATATATGAAGGAACTTATCACACAGAGAAAACAAGGCTGTGATTCTTGAGGAAAGGAAAACACCCAGAGTGATAAAGGCTACGGTTTCAGATGATCTTTACCTTAGCCCAGCCTTCAAAAAGCCTAAATGAAGTGAAGCATGACTAATCAAGTTGAACCACCAATAAATTATTTGTCTGCCAGAACAAAAGTCAGTACTCTTTAAAGGAATACAATAAAATGTGGAGTTTCAAGAACTGACTAGCAGCCACGATATTCAGCGTATAATAAAACTTTTACGACACACAAGTAACAGGAAACTGTGACCCATAACTAGGAGAAGAGGAGAAATAGGTGTGACCCAGATGGTAAAATTATCAAACAGGGACAATAAAACCACTACATAAGTATGTTCAAGGAATTAAATATAAAGTTAAACATAATTAGTGAACAGATCGAGAGACTCAGCAGAGAAATGGGAAATATAAAATGCTTCTAGAATGGAAAAATACAATAAATGAAGTTAAACATCCACTGGTTAAATAGGTAGAGACCAGGCAAAGGACCAGAATGAAGCACAGCAAGATAAAAGACTAATTTGAAAAACGAACAGAGCCTCCGAAAAGGCCTGAGAGAAGGTAGACAATTCTAACTGCATGTATTTGGATCTCAGAGAAGAGGGATTGAGGCATGAAACAAATCCTAGCTGAAACTTTTCCAGTGATGACAATTACGAACCCACAGATGAAAAAAGCTCAATGAGCCCAAAGCAGAATAAACATAAAGACAACTATCTCTAGAAAACCAAAGATAAAAAGCAAATATTAAAAGCCAGAAGGGACACATTATATATAGGGTCAATGATAAGAATAACTGCTAACTTCTCATCGGAAAAAAAACACAAGACGACAAGAAACATTTTTAAATTCAGAACGAAAAATCTCATGTCAGGTGAGGCCTTCACAATGAAGGTGAGGGGCATCTAGTTCCAGCCAAGGCAGTAAGTACATTCTACTTTATTCCTTCTAATTACTACTAAAGATTTTAGACAAAAATTAATACAACATTCTGAAAGTTGTAGAATAGAAGGCGGACTGGATAAGGACCTTAGAACACACAGAATGACCCAGCCCCAAGTCTCATCCCAACCACCTTTTTTTTTGATGCCTATTTATCCCAGCCTGGGCCACAGTGCAATCTACAATTGGAAAACAACACTGTGCACACAAAAAAGTCCAGGAAAAGCCTGTTGTCTTTAAACAGTGGATCAGCAGGAAGGCAAGTATACAGTTCAGAACACTTGTCTCCTATACCTGCTGTACTTTAGGTGAACACATGAAAGAAGCTGTACCCTTCCCACTTCCCACTAGGGGTTGTGGAAACTGGGGTAGAGTCCTGTCAGGTGTCACCACCATGCGTTAACCAGGAAGCACACCTACCCTTCCCCACCAAGCACTGAGAAGACTAAAGTGGAGCCCTGTCAAAAGACCAACCCCACACTAACAAAGCAGTACCCTCTCCACTGGCGTTATGGAAATTATGAGACAGAGCCCTGTCAATGCCCAGCCTGTACTACTGAGCACTGACTTCTCCTTCCCTCTCTCCCAGACACTCTGGAGACCAAAGGGTAGAGCCTTGTAGACTGTCCTTCCCTGCACTCACAACATAAGTAGTGCTTCTCTTCCTCTGCAACAGACACTGTGGACATTGTGCAGTAGAGCCCTAAGGACCATGCCCAGCCTGCATTAAGCAAACATTAGCAAAAAGCAGCAACCCTCTATTTCTCTTTGGCCTCAAATGTGGATAGGAGCCCAACTGACCCATCACTGTCATGCATTAAAAAAAAAAAAAAAAGTATACCTCACATCCTTCTAGTTAGAAAACCTTGTTCTCAGGAATAGAACTACAAGAGAGCTAACTAGCCAAGCTATAGAAAAAAAAAAAAAATCAATAATACTACAAACCAATGGGATCTGATAATATTTATAGAGCACTACACCTCAAAACAGTAGAATGCATGGTCTCTTTAATCTCTCATTAAGACAATACCCTGTGTCAAAAAATAAACCTTAACAAATTTGAAATGATACAAAATATGTTCTCAGACAATAATATAAATTAGAAATCAGTAACAAAGAAAATGGAAAAAATCTTCACTTAGAAATTAACACACTCCTAACAGCCAAGGCATCAAAAGAAGTCTCATGAAAAAGTACAAAATTAAAAATACTGGGGTGCCTGGGTGGCTCAGTTGGTTAAGCATCCAACTTCAGCCCAAGTCATGATCTTGCAGCTCGTGGGTTCGAGCCCCACATCAGCCTCTCTGCTCTCAGATCCTCTATCTTCCCCTCTCTCTGCCCCTCCCCAACTTGCTCTCTCTCTCTCTGAAAAACAAATCAACGTTAAAAAATAAGTAAAATTAGGGGCACCTGGGTGGCGCAGTCAGTTAAGCAACCAACTTCTGCTCAGATCATGATCTCACAGTTCCTGAGTTTGAGCCCTGCTGACAGCTCAGAGCCTGGAGCCTGCTTCTGATTCTGTGTCTCCCTCTCTTACTGCCCCTACCCTGCTCATGCTCTGTCTCTCAGAAATAAATAAATGTAAATAAATAATAAAATAGGTACAAGAAAAGTACATTACATAAGGATTTATGGGATACAGTTAAACCAATACTTAATAGGACATTTATAGCATTAAATACCTACATTAGAAAAAATGAAAGGGCTCAAACAATAGTCTAACCTTCTACCTAAACTAGAAAAAGGAAAATAAACTAAAAATCAAGTTGAAACAAAGAATAGGAAAATCTGCCCAGTCTAAATCCAGCCTGTTTTGTAGAGTTACCAACTAAGAATTAATTTTAAATTTTTAAATGGTTGCAACAGTTTCTGATTGGAAAATTTTATGGAATTCAAACAAGTGCCATAAAACTTTGTTGGAACTCAGACTCGTTTGTTTACATATTGTATATGATACTTTTGTACTATGGTATACAGCTGAATAGTTGTAACAGAGAGCATGTGACCTATAAAACCTACATATTTAACTATTTGGCTGCTTGCAGAGAACTTTGACTACTCTTGAAATTGAATCCATAGTGAAAAGGAGAAATCTCTAGGCCCAGATGGTTTCACTGGAGAATTCTCTAAAATACTTTATTTACTTTAAAAATTTTTTAAATGTTTATTATTGAGAGAGTGTGAGCACGGGAGGAGCAGAGAAAGCAAGCGACAGAATCTGAAACAGGCTCCAGGCTCTGAGCTGTCAGCACAGAGCCCCATGCGGGGCTTGAACTCATGAGCGGTGAGATCATGTCCTGAGCCAAAGCCGGAAGCTTAACTGACTGAGCCACCCAGGCGCCCCTCTAAAACATTTTAAAAAGAGACAACACGAATTCTACTAATTCTGTTCCAGAAATTAAAAGGAGGAAGACTTGTCAACTCATTTTATGAGGCCAGCACTGCCGTGATACAAACACTGGATAAAGACAGTAGAATAAAAAGAAAGCTACACACCAGTAGTCCTCATTAACAGATGTAAAAGTTCTCAACAAAATACTAGGAAATTGAACCTAACAACATATGAAAAGAATTCTACACCATGTAAGACTAGAGGGGTGCCTGGGTGGCTCAGTCAGTTGAGCATCCGACTTTGGCTCAGGTCATGATCTCACAGTTTGTGAGTTCAAGCCCCACGTTGGGCTCTGTGCTGACAACGTGGAGCCTGGAGCTCACTTCAGATTCTGTGTCTCCCTCTCTCTCTGCCCCTTCCCTGCTCGTGCTCTGTCTCTGTCTCTCTCTCTCTCAAAAATAAACAAACATTAAAGAAATGTAAGACTAGTTCAATATTCAAACACTAATCAATGTCATCCACCATGGCAACAGTGTAAAGCTGAAAAATCATATGATCATATTAATTGATACAGAAAAAGCACTTGATAAAATTTAATACCCATTCATGATAACTCTTAGTACACTAGAAATAGAGGTGAGCCTCATCAACCTGATAACACCTACCAAAAATATACAGCTAACATCACACTAAATGGTGAAGAATAAACAACTCACATGTTCTTCAACACTACGTCCATACTTCAGAACATTCCTTATCAGTAAAAAGGAATGAACTATACTGAGACATGCAAACTCAGATGGATCTCTAGGGCATTATGGTGAATGAAATAAAGCCCATGTCAACAAGTTACATAGTAAAGAATTTGATTTGTACAACATGCTCAAGATAATCTATTATAGTGATATGGAACAAATCAGTGCTTTCCAGGGTTTAGGATAAAAGGGAGGGTGTCCATATAAAGCAATACACGGAAGTTTCTATGTGAGGGAGTTTCTTCCTAGAACAGTTCTGTACAGTAATTTTTGTGATTAGTCTATACATGTAATACAATTTAACAGCAACATACACATATGAGTGCATGTAAAAACTGATGACCAAATAAGGTATGTGTTTTATAGTAGTATGCCAAAGTTAGTTCCTGGTTTTGAAAATTATACTATTAAGATGATGTCATTGGAGGAAGCTGGGTAAAGGGTACACGGGAGCTGAAGGAAGGGTACATGGGAGCTCTCTGTTGCAATTTCTGAGTGTGCAATTATTTTAAAATGAAATGTTAAAAAAATAAATTCAGAGGTAAAATACAGTTCCAGCTCTCCCACACCAAAAAACAAAATACAAACAAACAAACAAAAAAAGTAAAGGTGAAATAAAGATATTTTCAGACAAGAAGTGAGAGAATTAGTCTCCAGGAACTTTCCACTACAATGTTAAAGGAAATTCTCTGCGAAGACGGGAAATGAACCAACTGTAAACTCAGATCTAGAGGGCTGAAGAATTCCAACAGCAATAAATATGAGACTTTTTTTTCCCTCTCAATTTCTTTGAAATAAAAGTGATTTTTAAAAAAAATAATTTAACGTTTATTCATTTTTGAGAGACAGAGACAGAGCATGAGCAGGGAAGGAGCAGAGAGAGAGGGAGACACAGGATCTGAAGCAGACTCCAGGCTCTGAGCTGTCAGCACAGAGCCCAACGTGGAGCTTGAACCCATGAACTGTGAGTTCACAACCTGAGCCAAAGTTGGATGCTTAACTGACTGGGCCACCCAGGCGCCCCAAAACTGATTTTTTAAAGCACAATAGTAACCGCATTATGGAATTAATTATATATGTTAAAGTATGACAACAGTAGCACAAAGGATGGAAATGTATTTTTGCAAGATTCTTACATTATATATGAAGTCGTTTATTAAATCAAGGTAGATTATTATACAAGTGAAAGATGTATATTATAATTTCTAGAGCTATGTTAATATGGTAGCCACCGACCACATATGACTTGAATACTTGGAATATGGCTAGTCTAAATTGAGGTGTGCTGTTAGTGTAAAACACACCAGATTTTGAAGACTTAATATGAAAAAAAGAATGTAATATGTCTCCATTTTTATTATAGTTACAATATTTGGGGTATTGGTTTAATTAGAGTTGTTTTTATATTATTAAAGTAAACTTTAATTAGAGTGGTTTTAGAGCAGGGGTTTGCAAACTTTTTCTTTCAAGGGCAGATAGTAAATATTTTAGGATTTGGGGGCCACGCAGTCTGTGTTCTAAATACTCAGCTCTCCCACTGTAGCATGGAAATACCCATAGACAACATGTAAGAGACTATGTAAACGAATGAGTATGGCTATGTTGCAATATAACTATTTAACTATTAACAATACAACCATATAAGTATATTTAAATATAACTACTTAAAATAGGTGACCCGCTGACTTTGGCCCATAGGCCATATCTTGCTGTACGAAAGTAACCACTACAACAAAAACAAAACAGCCCAGAGAAGCACAGTTTACAAATTGAAGGTATGAGAGACAAATTCCCACTTACTCCAAAAGAAAGCAGGAGGGAGGTAAAAAGTGACAAAGAATAAACGGAGCAAAAAGAAACCAAATAGTGAGATTGTAGATTAAATTGAACTACAATAATTACATTAAATGGAAATGGGACAGATTGAAAGGAAGGTTTGTGAGGTCGTGCAAAAAAGCAAGACTTAAACTGTTATTTACAAAAGCACTCACAGACACAAAGACACAAAACACAAACATTAAACAGAAGGATGGAAAAGGACACACCATGCAAACTAATCATAGGAAGGCTGGAATTATTAAAATTAAAGTAAAATTCAAGGCAAAAGAATATTGACACATGTAAGAAAGATGTTTAACAATGATAAACAATATTTCACCAAGAAGATGTAACAGTTCTGTATCTGTATGTCCCTATTAACAGCATGAAAATTCATGAAGCAAGAACTTACAAAACTAAAGGAAATATAGACAACTCCACAATTACAGTTGAAGATTTAACATACCTTGTCATTGATTGATTAAACAGGAGGATAAAATAAAGCAAAGCAGTAAGGATATAGAAGGACTGAACAACACTATCAATTTAACCTAATCAACATTTATAGAATAGTAAATTCCAAATTCAGAATATATATTTGTTACAAGCACATGAGGAACATTCATCAAACTAAGTCTTCTTCTTGACCATAAAACAAGTTTCAGTGTATTTTAAAGGATTGCAAGAATATGCTCTGATAAATTAGAAGTCAATAACAAAAACATAGCAGTAAAATCTCAAAAATATTTAGGAATTAAAAAATCATGCTTCTAAAATCCATGGGGTCAAAGACTAAGTGAAGGGAAATTAGAAAATATGTTTAACTGAACAACAATGAAACACAATATATCAAGATTTGTGGAATACATCTAAAGCACTGCTTAAAATTCTTTGTAGCTTTATATATTTTAGAAAGAAAGGCTTAAAAGTAATGATTTAAGCATTTACCTTATGAAGCTTAAAAAAAAGAGTACCCAAAATAAGTATAAGGAAATGATAAAGAACGGTAATTAGTAAAAGAGAAAAAAACAAAAACAAAAACAAAAAAAACCCTCAGCAGTAGATAATTCAACAAATCCAAAAATTGGTTCTTTGAAAAGATCAATAAAAGTGATAAGCATCTAGCTAGACTGTAAAAAAAAAAAAAAAAAAAAAGGAAAGAAAAAAATTCCTTGGAAGATACATATTACCAAAGCTGACACAAGAAGAAAAAGAAAATCTAATGATCATTATAGAGAGTAAATTCATAATTAAAGATTTTCCTACAATAAAATTCTAGGCCCAGATGATTTTCTTGCTAAATTCTAGGAAACATTTATGAAAGATAAATCTTACTAAAACAGTTTCTGAAAATAGACATGTCCAATTTGCATAATGACCTGAAAACAAAACCACACAAGGATATTATAAGAAAAAAAATTACAGATCAATATCCCTCATCAACGTAGATATAAAAACCCTTAATGGAATAATAACAAATTGAATTCAGTATGACAACACATCGTGACTAAATGTGGTTTACCCCAGAGAAAAAGGTTGATTTAACACTCAAAAATCAATGCAATTCATTGCACTAGTAAAGGAGAAAAATCATATGATCATTTCAGTAGATCCCAAAAGAGGACTTAATATACACTCATGACTTAATTTTTTTCAACAACTACAATGAAATTTCCTCAGCCTGATAAGAGGGCATTTAGGAAAAACCTACAGCTAACATCATACTTAATGTATAAAGAATGAATGTTTTCCACCAAAGAACAGGAAGAAAGCAAGGATGCCCATGCTCAGTGTAGTATTAGAGGTCATAGAAGGTATAACAAAGCATGAAAAAAAGCTATGAAAGGCATACATGTTGGAAAAGAAGTAAAACTCTATTCACAAACATTACTGACTATGTATAAAATCCTAAGAATCTGCCAAAAAACGAGAATTAAAAAGTGACTTTAGAAAGATCTCAAGACACAAGGTCAATATACAAAATGATATTTACAATAGAATTAAAAAACAAGAGATTTAGAGATAATTTTAATGGAAGATGTATACGATACCTACACCAAAAACTACAAAACACTTAGAGAAATTAAAAATCCACATAAATGGAGACAAGTATCAGGTTCATGCATTGGAAGACTCAAATGTGTTGTTGGGATTTCAGTTGCCCCTAAACTGATCTTTAGATTTAGTGGAATCACAATCAAAATTCCATTTTGCTTTTTAGTGGAAACTGACAAACCGGTTCTTAAATTTTATGGAGAGGAACAGGACCCAAAGCATTCTTGAAGAAAAGGGTTGAAGGACTTGTACTACCTAATTTCAGAACTAGTTGTAAAGCTGCAGTAATTGATGTACTATGGTTTTGGTGTAAGGACAGATAGACTGATTAGAAGACAAGAGATAGTTCAGAAATAGACCACAATTTACACTGTCAGCTGACTTTTGAAAAAGACTCCAAGGAAATTTAATTAGGAGAAGGAAATCTTTTTAACAAATGGTGCTGTGACAGCTGGCTCTGATGGAAAACAAGAACCTCAACCCCTTATACACACAAGAATGATTTGAGCTCATGGACTCAAAATGAAAGCCAAAACTAGAAGGCTTTTAAAAAAATATTTAGCAAACTGTGACCCTATGATAGGCAAAGTTTTCCCAGGTTTCTTTACAGAAAACGTTGATAAATTGAACTTCAAATAAAAATAACAAACAGTTTTTGCTCATTAAAGACAAATAAATGAATAGGGAGGCTGTACACTAGGAGAACATATCCACAATACAGATGTATAAAGAATTCCTACAACTCAGTAATAAGGAGACTATCATCCAAATAAAAATGGATCAAGACATTTTACAAAAGAAGACATATGAATGGGGAGTCAGCACATGAAAATGGTGCCCACAGTTATTAATTATCAGGTCAATGATAATCGGACTCAACAGAAATACTAATACATAAATGTTGGAATGCCCAAAATTAAAAAGACCAACACCACCAAATGCTGGGGAGGATCTGGGATTACTGGTGGGAGTATAAAATGGAAGTACTTGTCAGCTTTTTATAGAGGTGAACGTACATCTGCCCTGTGAACCAGCAATTCCACTTCTCAGGACAAACGAAATGTAACCATAGAAGGACTTGTGTCACAATGTTCATAGCAACTATTAGTTATGATGGCTAGAGCCAGGGGCAGCCCAGGTGTCCTGGGAGAATGGATATATGGCTTATGGTGTACTACACAATGGAGTTCTGCTCAACAAGAACAAATTAGTGATACGTGTAACAATATGGATGAGTTTCAAAAACAAACTAACAAACAAACAAACATGCTGAGTGAAAGAAGCCAGACACAAAAGAGTGCATTCTGTATGACTAACATAGTATGTGACATTCTAGAAGAGGCAAAACTAACCTAGTGTGAAAATCAGAATATCAGAACAGTGGTTGTTTGGGGGAAAGGGACTGACTGAGAAAAGGAACAAAGAGCTTTCTGGAGTGATAAGATCTGCACACACATATCACAAATGCCCACACCAGTTACAATGAATCAATTTCTTGGCTTGGAACCTGGGCATCAGGTTTTTTTTTTTATAGTCCCTTCCTATCTCCATACACAAAGTGATTCTGGTGCATAGTACAGGTTGAAAAAGAACACACAAGAATCTCAAAATTTTGTCACCAAGCAATATTTGTAATTTTACAAATGGGAACTATAAGTTCAAAGGATTCTTATTAGTACTGTAAAAACATTCTCTGGATAAACGTGTATGCTTGTTGGTTGGGTAAGAAATGCCCAACTTGTATGTGTCTAATTTTCACCTTGGCTGCCAAGAGGTTCAGAGCCAAATTCAGTGCTCAGTTTAGTGATTAACGTATCAGTGCCTGATAAACCAATTTTGAGGGGCGAGGGTTTGGGAGATAGAAGATGGGGGGATTAAAATATCCTGTTTCACATTTTAAACTACGTCAAATTATTTGAGGAAAATGATGGTGTATAAATCATATAAAACGTTGGTCATTTTGGAAAAAAAATATTTTTTCATTGAGGATATAAATACATTGATTGTATGCTTCTCCTTCTCAGAAAAAGGTTCGATTAGGAAAGACTTTTGGTGTTGCTTGAATGAGTCCTCTGCTAAAGGTACGTCACGACTCAACCAAATGATCGAATAACGTAAAAAATACATCATTTTACAATACAACCGTATCAACAGGGAAACTCTTCACTCAAATTTGATTATAAGGGCGAGAGTGGAGGAACCCACGTAAGAGTATGGAACATGCTAAGAGTCCCTAATGGATCGTAGATGGCATAAAAAATTTAAGTGCACTTCATTACGTTCTCAGGGTAAAGAAATCAGATCTGTACGCAAATGTGCTCACTGTCCTTCTGTTTCTGTGATGATTGGTGTGGGCTGCTTTGATTTTATCCACTGGATAGGATATTTTCTGCCCCTTCTCATTTAACAAAACCATACAACCTTGGCCCCCAGGAGAAAATAAAAGGTCTTTATACCCAAACGGCATATTCTAATATAACATTAAGGAAAAAAAAAACAAAACACAACAAAAAGCCTCTCACCTGAGCTGTTTCACTGTTAAGCAATCTAGTCAGCAGCTCCTCTGTTTGCACTTTTCTCCCGGTTGAACAGGACTCAGCACTTCTCTCACCACGGATGTTTTTTTCTATTAACCTACTTTGCATCTGATTGACTTGCTTTGTTGCAGCCTTTTGAGAAACAACCTGTTGATTGAGAGTAATAATGTATAATGAAAACTTTTGACACTTGTAAAACAAAAATGCTTCTATGTCCAGATTCTTGAAAATTCTAAACTTTACAAGCTTTGAAAAAAAAAAAAAAGGAAGAATTAAAGAGGAAACCAACAAATGGATGTTATAGAAAGAATATAGCAGTTGGCAAGATCCAGACCGTTTCTCATCAGTAGTACAAGACCAATTAAAATTAGTGTCACTGTTATACGCTCTTTAGAAATTATCTCTACAGATAACTTGCTTATTGAAAACGGCATTTTTACAGAAAACTGTCACATTCTAAAACTGCACATGAATTCATTATTAACCTTTGCTGGGAGTGGATCCAGTACATCTTTTTAGTTTAAATTCTTATTAATTAGAATCTTCGTTTTCTATCATTGAAGTGAGCCTAATGAATGTGAACGTATAAAAGGAGCTTATAATGTTGCTTACTTTCTTATACAGGTAATTTAACCTTTGAGTAGATGAGTAACAGTTCGTGCCACCTGGTACTGTGCACCAGTATCAAAGGTTAAGTTCTACAACAAGCCTGCTGTCTCTCAGGTTCTTTTTCACACCGTGGTGTTATCTGGGGGATGACTGACTCTTAATAACCTTGAAGTAGACACGGAAATCGAAGGGCAGATCCCACAATTCAGCTGGAAGATTAAAAGCCACAGTGAAGATCCTTATGTGAAGTATTTGGTCAGCAGCTTCATGTTTACAGCAGCTGAAAGTGCCATCACCTTTCTTCATGGGTTAAAGAGGGGCCAGAAGATAGGAACAGCACAAGGGGAAATAATGAAGTAGCCAGTGCCAAAACAGAGAATGAATTACGTTGGCTAGGCGAGCAGAGCCTTAATTTGTAGTCTCTCAATTTTTAGCTTCTATTGCCAAGTGTGTTCACTCCTTCCCTTTAAAATATGCTGGTGTTTTGTGGCGAGGTCTAAGCTGTCACAACACCATTCTTTATTCGCCCCTCCTCCCGGATCCCGGCTTCTCAAAGGGTAGCAAAGCCATTGCTTTTCAGTACCCTGACAATTGGCATTGTTCCCTAATCACTCAGGGTTTCTTTATTTTCACCACTCAAGTCTCCCAAACTACTGGGAAAATTCATGGGTAACCACCTTCTGAGTCACACTCCCACTGAAGTCATCTTAGTGATAAATGCTCACCATACCACTGATGCGAAACAAAGGGTTTCCCAAAGCTGTTGTACACCGGTTCGTTCTGATGAAAGACTGGCTTGCCAATCACTGTGAAAATGTGTTTTATGATAGAAGGGATTAGTTGAGATACTGAGGTTTTTAATGCCTCACTTTAGGTATAAGAGTTTCTGGCCTGGGAGCCTCTGATGTACAAACAAAATCTAATCTAATATATTCAGTCCTCTGTGAAGCTTTCTGGAAGAGATGGTGCCTCCTGGATCTGCCGTCAGTTGGCTGGATGGGCAGGTTGCGCTGCCATAAGCATTTCTAGCTAATAAACAAGATGATACCCAGTTTATGGAAATTTTCTATTTCTAGGGGAACTTTTAAAATGGTAAGAGTGAAGTGGGATAAGTTTTACTCTTAATTGTGAACAGAGGTAAAACGTTTTCTCAAAGATGTAAGAGTGAAGATAGAAAACACTCTGGGCATCGCAAGAAATCAAATAAAATACTACCCAAATAGGTGTCATCTTCAAGAGAGAGGCTATTCAGATCAGGTATTTTTTATTTAATTTTCCATTGGCACTTCAGTGTTCCAAGAAATCAGGAATACTTTTGGCCTCCTGAAATCTAGTGAGCCAAAAATGTGCTCACAAATGAGAATTTATATTCTACTTTTCTCACACAGTATAAATATAAATAGAATTATTTTGAGAATTAAAGCTCAAGAAAGAATTTTATGAACTTTCAAGGTCAACACAAAGATTACTACCACGAATAATAATATATATATTCATCCCTGGATTTGCTGCTAACCTCAGATTTAGAGTAAATGAAGGGACAAACTCTTACTTGTCTGAAACGGAAGACAGCTTGAACATTTTCATTCTGCCCTACAGTTACTCCTCTGCCTAGGGAGAGCACTTAGGAAGGATGGGTGTCTGTAGTATTACAATATGGATTCAAGCATCATAACAAGGAGAGAGATATGATAAGCTGGTAAAAGGATCCTCTACTGGCTGTGGAAGAAACAGCTTATTCAGAGGGTTGAACGGGGGCCTTCAATAATGCTGGTTTTCCAACGTGGCTTTAACATTCTCATCTGGGAATTCTAGAGCTTTAGCTCACCTCAATAAGCATTCTTACTGAAATATGGTTTCCTTCAGTGAATTTTGGACATTAAATCCCAGTGGATGGTATAAATAGACTGTGGTAGCCTGATGATAGATTCTTCTAATTTGACAGTGTTACCTCAGGAGCCATCGGAGCTACTAAAGAGTGATTTCAGCTATACAGAACATCATTTTGATTGAGGCAAATGCCCCAAAAGATTTGCCTTTCAGAAAAAAAAATATCAATGTCTCTACTGTCTTGACAAAAATTCATTTCCAATTTAACTCCAGTAACAGTATTGGAGGACTTGTGTAAGAAGGCGGCTCTGTTTACAGGGAACAGTTTATGATGCCTTGTAAAAACCTAGTATTGCAAAAATACCTCCTTTTTCTTTTGCAAAAAGATGCTGTAAGTTTGCCAAGATTCTTAACGGTGATGTGCTATTTTCTAATACCTAACCAAAGCATATTTTTGTTAGGAATACTAAATTTAAAAGGTACAACCATTTCTGCTGAGGGAAATAACATTTAAAAAAAATGAGCATTCATAACTTTCCTTTGAATACTGAATGATAGAAATATTTTATTTACCTAACGGTATATGTTTTCTGGTCCACTGACTTCTTTTTTAGTATCTTTGTCCAAAGAGTGTAAGTCCAGGATTCATTCAATATTCTGTTAAATAACTAGAGTAATCCATGTATGAAGTAACAGAAAACGTTTTTAGTTACTAATAAGGAGATTCTGTCTGGGACTAAAAAGAGAAATCTGGGGCCATGTGGTTGATACTCATTCTGGACCTAAAATAATTTTTATTATGGAAGCAATCAATTGTGGAAACTAGCCTATACTTTTATCATTCAGGGAAACTGAGTACAGCACAGTTTATATTGTCATATTTTGCTTTTCAACATTTTCAAGTTTAGTATTTGCAACATTACAAAATCTGTAAACTTTAAAAATACTTATTCACCACATGGTGAACCTATTTTTATATTAAGATTATAACATATTTATGTGCACTTAAAATACTACAGAAATAAAGTCTTTATTCAGTAACTATTGATCGGCTGTGAACTACATCCCCAAAACCTCTTACTGTCTTTATATCGGGGGTGGTCATATTGTTAGAAATTAACTAAGGTCTTAAGAATGCATATTATTCTTAGTGTTTGCTTTTTACTCATAATCAAAGCCCTCTAATCAAAAGGGAAGAATAAAATATTTTTGATTGAGGCTCATTGGAAAAAATGTTTTATGTTCTATTCTCTGCATATAAAAGTGGTTTCACAACAAACATCTTTTGAATTTGATGAAACTGAAAAATTCTGGTGGATAATAATTAGAATTTTACATCAGAGGATATAACTATCAGTTTTTAAAATGGCTTCTTTTATATTTCAATTAAGTTTATGAAACTGAAAAACTACAGAAAAGGAAAAAAATCTACTTAAATTAGTGTAGATTAAGTGGTGACCATTATTGCAAGGGAGATACTACGTTAAGGAAATGGCTCTTTGTTTTGTTGCAAAAGTGATAAAAACACAAAAGTCAATAAAACTGTTAAAATAAGTCTCAGTAATTACCAAGATCAAAATCCACTGGCTTTTTATTAAACATGAACTTTTGTTCTGCCTTCTGCAATACGTAAATAGTGCTGACAATTGGTTTGTGAGGCATTTGCTACAATAAAATGTAATTGTATCATGAGAGAAAGGTGACAATCAGGAGATCATGAAAAAATTACATATTCTCACTGGTAGTTAATTAGCCATGCAAAACCTCCTCAAACAGATATTCTCTTCTATTAGGAATGATTACTATGCAGGCCTACAGATGTCAATACCACAGTCATTCAAATACTTCTTTCCCTACTAATTGAAGGTTGTAAAGCTCTGGTGCCAAGGTTTTGCTTCCAAAGAGCTAATTTATGACTAGAAGGATATTTTATGTCTTCAGTTGCAGCAGCTACAAAATTCAGCAAATCAGAACCATCTGTGCACTGATACTTGACTCACCATCCATCTAGCGGCCTATCAGTCACGTTAGTTTGCATCCTGCATTCTTGGCTCATGAACACTTGTGATGATCCAAAGTTCATAAGAAATATTAAAAATGAATGGCATCCTGACCCTACCTTATTGCACATGCATCGGGGAGAAAAAGCCCTCCCCACAGGTTTTGCATGTGGATCGTGTCCAGGAAGGACTGGACATTTAGTTGCCTGTCCAGTAGCACTGCTCACAGGAATCTCAGGTTTCCCCCACCCTGTAGAAAATGTTTTAAATCCTAATTCTTGTGTATTGTTTCAAGTTCTCTCTCTCTTTTTTTAAGTCAGTGGGAAGATAACAGAGTATAGGAGAAAAGGGTAACTTAAAACTTTTTAAAAGGTTATTTTTGTAGATTGATATATCAGTGCATACAAGCAGTCTGGTTAAACCTAAGAATATCATCATTATCACCCCCAAATTATGGAATTATGGCCAAACTGGCAAACAAAAGCAGAGGGCAATAACCAAAGAAATCTGAAGAAAAGCAACGAATAAAGGTTGTCCTGAATAAAGTCAGATTAGCCTTTAATCTTACCCTGTTCGTGTCTCTGTGACCTCAGCAACTGCTTTATTTCTTTAATAGTACCCTAAATAGGCCATGGATCCTACTGTTTTTCTCTAAGAGACAATAGGTCAAAAGAACTTGCAACAAAATTTCCTGGAGCTCAGTTAGGAGAAATAGGAATTAAATGTAATAAGCAAGAAAGTGGGTTGTCAGACTCCCTCTGAGACCCAAAACAACTTCATTTGGTAGAAAAGCCTCACAGAAGGTAATCGTAGGATCCCAGGGACTACGTTACTTACTTTTTGATTGTTTGGAGTATCCACATTCACACTCTCTCCTTTAGTGGAAAATTCCAGTGGTCCTAAAGGTGTTCCACCTGGGTTCAGAATTTTCTTGAGCATTTGATAGTTTGGCTTTTCATCATACGCTAAATTATGAGCACATACCAAATACTGGGCTATTTCACCTGTGAAGTGTAAATTTTTTTTACATGTTATTCGTAATTGGCAAGAATTGTCAAGACTCCAATATCATCAAAATCTCTCTATTCTGTCTTACACGTGCACACAACACACATCCTGAAGAAACTAAGAATAAACAGTTCGATGCAAAGCACTTTTCAAATGATATCCAAAAATGACTGAAATATAGTGACTTAGAGATTTGACAAGATGGGAGAAACTGGTAATTTTTTTACACATCTTTGTTGATATGTTTACATTTCACTAATCTTATCAAAGGAAGCAAATTTTAAAATTATAGTTAGTGAGTTTGATTTATGAAGTGCAACTACTAAGAACTACATGAATAATATAATAGGCCAGACATGCTTCATACTTTATGTTGAAGTTTTAAAAATTCAGTTAAAAACAAGTGTTACTTATTATAAACCTCCTTACTTCAACGGAAAAAAAAAAAAATCACTGCAAGTTTTAATTCAGGCTTTGATTTTGAGATTATAAAAGTACATTTAGAGGGATGCCTGGGTGGCTTAGTCAGTTGAGCGTCCGACTTCGGCTCAGGTCATGATCTCACGGTTTGTGAGTTCAAGCGCGGAGTCGGGCTCTGTGCTGACAGCTCAGAGCCTGGAGCCTGCTTCAGATTCTGTGTCTCCCCCTCTCTCTGCCCCTCACCTGCTCATGCTCTACGTCCCTCTGTCTCTCAATAATAAATAAACGTAAAAAAAATTTTTAAAGTACATTTAGAAATGAGCTTGAATGCTAGGTTTTTAGCCATGACTAATTTTAGAATTCATCGAACCTCCCTGGAGTCCTCCACACCTAGCTAGCCTAGTGCATTCACTAGTGCATTCATTATATAGCCTTTCTGATTTAGAGCAGAAGGGTAAAATGTTGCTACATTTTCTTTTCAAGTTTGTTTGTTTATTTTGAGAAAGAGAGAGTGCAAGTGGGAAAGGGGCAGAGAGAGGGGGACAGAGGGAATCCCAAGCAGACTCCCTGCTGTCAGTGTGGAGCCCAGTGTGGGGCTCGAACTCACAAACTGTGAGATCATGACTGAAGCCAAAACCCAGAGTCAGATGCTGAACGGACTGAGCCACCCAGGCATCCCTAATCTTTTTCTAATGTAATCTCTTCCCTAGAACTGTAGTAACCCCCTTCCCCCTGCCAGAAACTATGAACTACAAACTTCTAAATACAAGCAGAATTAGTAACCCAAAGTTACAAATATAGCTGCCTTAAAACAAATGTAGTTTTCATTTTTGTTTCAGATGGAGATTCAATCTAAAATCCAGACACAAGTTAAGTGATCATACCATATACTGTTTAAAATCTGGCATGTTTTCATTTGTTCACAGAGATGTTTAGATACTCCACTTTTTACAAGCTTTTCCCCTTCAAAAACTTATTACTGACACAGACACAAGTACCTTTTACTAAGTTGTTTATATTCCCATGGCAGGGAAAATCTGGGAAGCTTTGTGGGTTGGCAGGAGTGACTTCCTAATCCTTCCTTTCCCCTCCAGGCCCACCTCCATTCCAGTGGGGAACCGCGGACCCTGGGTTTATCTCCCTATGGGGAAGAATTCCAAAAGGAACAGTCACCATCCTGTTCCGCTATGAAAGTCGGAGTGACCATTTTATACCATATTGTCCATAGCCATTTTCTAGGAATATAAGGCTACTGTGGTGAAAATGAGAACTCTTAGCTCCAGGTTTTTTTGGTTTTGTTTTTTGGGTTTTTCTTTTTTCTTTTCTTTTCTTTTCTTTTTTCTTTTCTTTTCTTTTCTTCCTTCCCTTTCTTTTGATACTTAGGCAATTATAATGCAACCTACTTTTTCCCCTAATGTCTAAGATATACCAAATTCTGTTCTCTAACATTTGATCAAACAGATCTCTATTAGCTAGCAAGTAGTTATAACTCATGTTTCCAGAAGCCCATTGGGGAGGTTTGATTGCTGAAGGGATGATTAAAAAGAAAATGAGATTAAATTACATTCACTGTTATTTTAATGTAAATATTCTGTTGTTCTTTGGCCCTTTCAAGATTGGTAAACCAGGTTTGGCATATATTATTATAATTCTATTAACCAAAATATCCCAAATGGAGGAGAGAGCTGAATAATCGGGGAGAAGTTTTCACAGGTCACCATTAGAAGGCAATGGAAGATCCTGGCACGGCACCAATGGACAGCAGCTGTGCGGCAAAGCCTTCATGGGTCTGGGGCTTGGAAAAATGAGGCATCGGTGAGGTAGGAAAAGGAGAGAAAGAACCGCCCTCTTATAAATTCATTATTATCAACCTGAAGCTTAGACTATTGTGATGTATTACTGCTTTAAATGTGAGCCTTCCAAGATCTAGATTTATTATATTAAGTATACTTTTTAATTTACTAGCATATTTCTGGAGCTATAAAACAAAATGCTTTGGGTAGTATGAAATGGTGATATTCTTGAATCATCTGCTTTTAAGCTAATGAAATATTAAGTATCATTACTATCAAGAAATACAAACTTTTCAAACTATTATTATTACACTGAACTAGACATGCGTGTTTCAACCTCTGTGGTGGTTTTATTTCATAAGCTGCCTTAGTAATAAACCTTTTATAAATCGGATTAATTGTCATGCTTGCAATACCCACTCCTCAGCACGACCAACTAAGGGATCTTCAGTTAATAGTAAAGTTTCAAAGTTTTATGCTTTAGAAACAGAAATCTGCATTTTATAAAATAATAGGATGGTCTCAAATAAATGGTTTGTACTGAAAATGGGGGACCGGGCACTCCTGTCATTTCTCATTATCATCCAAATCTTCTGATCTCCAGTAATAGAAGTGTCCCGAGTATACACAGGTCCACAGGCATTTATCTTGTGGGACCCAGGGCATCTGGGCTTTCTTTTCCATTCCAGAACAGTTAGTTGCCTTTCGTGCAGGAGGGGCAGAAAAGGTAAAGGAGATACACAGTGAAAAAAAATTTTTTTGACATCTCCCATCTCTCTTTTTTGCTGTCTTATTGAGTAAAACATAAACGGTATAACTTGGTCAAAATGTCAATAAGCATATTAGCCAAGAAAGAATATTGGCATTTGAACCACATCACTCAGTGCAGTTACAGAAAGGAAAAGCCTTCAGTCCATCCCCTGACCCCCAGGAGAATACTCCCCCTATGGCGCCTCCATCAGAAGAGGGACCACAGAAAGTGGGAAGCAGGAGGCACAACACTGGGGCAGGCTTAGGACTTGGGGAATAGAGGTGGAAAAGCAGAACTGCTTTGTTCTTCTTTCGTTTCCCATGGAAATGAACATTTTCGTTTCTTGTCAAAGAAGGGCTATAAATATAAGTTTAAGATGATTTAACTCTACTTTTAAACTCTCAGATGGAAACTGATGCTATTTGACCTTATCTAGAGGGTCAGCTTACACATTTACTTTCATAAGTCAGCTAAAAGCTAACGTTGAGATTACCCAATATAGAGAGAGAACAAGGTTCTTTCTGCTTATCTGTCTCTGAGAAAAAGTGAGGCTGACAATAGAAGGGACTCTTTTCTCTAAGACAATCGAACTCATTTGCTAAATTGGTGAACTACGTGCTATGCATGCATATGCAAACGACAGGCACTTGGGTAATTCTGAATTGACTATTTTTACTGATAATTCTGTCAATTTAAAGAATTCCAAAACAATCCATACTAACTCAAAAGAGAAAACCATTTAATGAAATGTACCTTCAAATCCCAAGGTTATATGCCTTTGCTAATCCAAAATTTTTTTGCAGGCTGTTCAGAGCGCAAACCCTGAAGGGTTCAGCGATGCAAGTGTTCAATGATATGGTTATTTTATTTTATTTTTATTTTATTTTTTTAAGTTTATTTATTTTGAGAGAGAGAAAGCGAGAGAGTACAAGCGGAGGAGGGGCAGAGAGAAGGAGAGGCAGAATCCCAAGCAGGCTCTGCACCATCAGCACAGAGCCCTGTGTGGAGCTCGAACTCAGCAAGATCATGACCTGAGCCGAGATCCAATCAGATGCTTAACCAACTGTGCCACCTAGGCACCCCAATGATTTGTTTTTTTTAAATTAATGATTGAAGGTGCTTTTTCCTTAGATCAACTTTATCTTCTTTGAACAATATGAAGAGGAACAAAAACAGAACGTCAACTCTAAAAATACTAGATACAGTTGACTATTAAACCTGTATATGATACCCCCTCCCCTGCCAAAAAAAAAAAAATCAGTCAACAAAGCCTACAACACTGCCTAAATATTTTCTTGTAGCATTCTTGTGTTCTAATGTCAAAGAGGATGTAAACATTCTCTTCCGTAGCAACTTATCTGTAACCCTGTGTAGGGTTTTCTCTGACCCATGTGGCAGTGGGAGAGTGTGGGTTAAGCAAAAGCTGTAAAACAAGAGTGACAAATGTGGTGACGTGTAAATCACATAGGAGAAGGTAGAAGTTATCATTTGACTTACAGCAACTGCTTCCGGAAGGAGCCCATTTAAGCACTGACTCAGGAAGCTCATCCAACAGACTAAAATGAAGTAGAGTAATACACAATTAATTTGTTTGTAATCCTGCGATTTGTTGTTTTGATTAGAAAACAAAATTCAAATTCTGTGTTAGTAGGTCACCCATATTGTGACCTTCAATATTTTTTTCACCCACCTGTTATGGATAAGAGGGTAAGTAGAGGAGGAGGGGATCCCTCCATTCTCACTGACCAATTTTATATCAACCACCTAGAAACTAAATGTAGATTTATACTATAAATGCTTGCATTCGAAGTTTGTAATACAAAAGTAGGGATATCCATCATGATTTTTTCTTAAAAACAAGAAAAAATACATAGGAAAATTCGATCTGGATTTTCAGGAGATTTTTCCTCAGGTACTTACCACTGGGGAGGGGCAAATTAATTATTTATGTATACTGTTCCCCAGTGGGAGCAGTATATGCTATCCTATGATTCGAGAGGTTAACATTAAATAACCAAACAACAAAACAACAACCAAGAAAAGTCATTTTTCTAACTCTTTCCAGTGTTTTAGACTGAACAAGTACAATTTTTTTAAGTTGCTTCATCCACCAGTAATATAAACATGCAACTAAAATTACTGACATGAACGTCTGATTGACAAACTCAGGCCCAGGCAGAATTGCAACAATAAATTCACTGATCTAATATTACCCTATGTCAGGTAGATAAAAGGCATAGGGAGATAAAGTATTATGACTGTATACGCAAGCATGCCCTTACAAGGAAATTCAGAGTATGCCTTCTTAGCAGTTGAATGAATTATGATTATATAATATCAGAAGTTTAAAAATGTCTGTAGCTTATCTTAATTATAAACTTCATTATGTATCAGCTTCACTGGCTTATAGATTTATATTAGTAATTAAATAAAAATGAAGATATTAATATACATAAGGATCCCCAAAATGGAAATAGAGGTTACATTTATTAACATTATATTTTATTATTTTACATGATACACTATTTTTGTATTTGAATATACACACATAGGCATATTCTTTAGATATCCACAATGAATTCAACTACATATGTATATTCTTAAAAGATTACAACAAATCATATTCATAAGTTTTCTTAAAAGAAAAAATACACATAATCAATAAAATTAAAATGTGAGCCTTTTAAATATAGTACATTATTCAAATCAGGTAAACTGAGGTTAAAAACTGGATATCCAGATTGCTTACACATGCCCATTTCTGTGCTTTGACTTGACCCATACATTGAAGAGTGTTGGTTAATATGGACACATTAATCACTGCAGTAAAAAACTGATTAGATAGTTCTAATATTGACTTATATGAATGTGTTCGTTTGGGGTAAGGGACTAGGATGGTCAAGATTCCAGGCAGAGAAATATTTCATATAATATATCCGTACTTACAAATGTAACCTGCATTACTTTGCATCTGCAGGCTATATCCTATCAGGCACTGACACCACACTGAATTTGAAGACTGATTTCAAATCAGACTGATTTACCCCTTCTGTAAACTTCTGTTGGGACTCACCCTACTTAAAACATAGCTGCCTTTTCCAATCACAATATTACACGTGTGGATAACTACTGTTGAGCATATCCTAGTATATAATGAAAAACTGGCTATTCTGTGCTGCATGCAATTGCTTTCTGTTAAGCCTTATCAGTGAGAAATTAGTAAAATAGTAACATACTCTGTTCTCAGTCTGACCTAGTTCTCTGCTAACAGATTCTAGATGAGAAGAATTGAATGAGGAATATTAAAAGTGTTTATGTGGTTGCAAGATTATCTCTTATATAAATACCTTATATAAAAGTTTTGTTTGTTTCTTCCTTAAGAAACAAAACTTCCCTCCAAGATACAGAATTAAGAAAGAGGTATATTGCTCTCACTTGAAAAATACAAGCCGAATTTGTCCCATTTCTCGTTGTTGCTTCGCCCAGTTAATATCAACCCCACCGAACTCAGACTGCCTCCTTATACATGTACAATGCTAATTTGAAAATACTCTTCCTTGAAAAGACTACCACCTAGAATCTAAGCTTTGGAAAACACCATGTAAAAGAACAAACACTTCACTTTATGTTTTGCATGACAACTCACATACATGCGATTTCATAGGTGTCTTCTTAATTGATTTTATGTCTGTAAGGTGTTTGGTTTTTCAAAAAATAGTTTTCAAATTTCAGAAATTTGCCTTGGTTCTCAGACTAGGAGAATGGCAATCTTCTCTGGGATATTTACTCCCTTTAATGTATCCCTTCAGACCTGCCGCTGTACGTGATGGAATACTTGAAAATGTGTACTTTGTTTTAGCAGTCTGAACAGCCACAGGGTCCCGCAGGCTCCGCTCCCAGGGCAGTCTCCCACATAACCACCGCAGCAGGCAGTAGCCAAGGGTTTCGAGGTCACTTCGTCTGGACAGGGCTAGAGGAGGAAGCATTGAGAAAGAAACATGAGGGACAAGCAAGTTTTGAGACAGAGAGAAATTGTCGAATGAACTACCACTGATGAAATACGAAAAAGCCAAATGGGCAAATGTGTTTTGTTTGTTCAGCTGGACTAAAACTTAAACGCCCAGGCTTTTGGCCCCAGTCCACAGACAGGCAGTGACTTGTTGCTGTTGAAAGTAAGGGTCAGTTTCCTCACCTCCTCCAACTTCATCCTTCCTTAGTCTGGCCTGTCACATGAACTTGATCTCCATGGCCTCTGACATGATCCAGACAACCCATAACCTGGCACCAACACTTTCTCAAAGAGCCAAGCAGTAAAACAAAGAAATAAATGTCTGCAGCTAAATTGCTAACATATGTTCCAGGAAGTCCATGGGGTCTGCGTTGGTCATGCAGAGACCCTTTGAGTGCAGACTAAACACTGATGGCCTTTCCTGTTCCACTCACACTGGGAGCATTTGATGTTGGAAGAATATGACAAAACTGCCATCTAGTGTGCAGTATTAAAAAACAGGTCTGTCGTAAGATTTTTCAATTAAATGAAAGTATAGGGTAAAAAATGCCTCCTGCTTTTAGGTATCCGGTTCGAAAATTTTACAAATATTTTCAGATATATAAGCAGTGCCAAGCTAAAATTCTGGCCAAATATCCTGAACAGAAATATAAAGGTGAGGCAATGGTGTGCATGGGGTAGAGGCAGAGGTGGTTGGATACAGATTTTTGAAGTCAAACAGAGGCTTTCAGAATTTACAATAAGATGGCTTTTCATCAAAAAATACAGAACATTTCAGGCCACTGTAAGTATCATTTATATCAAACTATTAAATGCTGTAGACTGATTTTATCATAATTTTATATATTTTTTAAAATACCTATTTCAAAAGATGGACAATGAAATCTAATATAAGTAAAAAATACATATAACAAATACTACTGAAATAATGATTAACACATTAATGAGATCCCACAAAGTGATCTCATTTTTTTTTATAACCATTTCAAATTGTCATAAAACAATGGGCTGGTATTTACATTTCTGCCATTACTTGAATGTTCATCTGTGTAGGGAAATAAAATCTCCTAAGTGCAGTATGTGGCTGTTAAACCTGCTGTAAACAGGTATCCTATTTTATTATCTTTCATTAAATAAACTCTGAAAAGTCACTCAGGAAACTTAGTTTTTAATTTAAAAAGTCACCTACTAAGAAGAATGCTGCTAGCACATCATAACTACTTTTGGTTAGCATACACAAGTTATAATAAAAGCAGAAGACAAGATTAACTCTTACACATACTCGATCTTAACTGCTATTAGAGTATTGGATTATTAAAGGCCCTCCAATTGAGCAGAATGCTACAGTCCCATGGGTACTATTTACTTTCTTCACAAGCTTCAACAATGTCCTAATGCAAGACTTGGCTCTCCTATTCAAAGAAAAACACAATCTCTACCACGCTGGTTGGTACTGATTTCTTCAGTAATAAATCTCCCACTAATAATGGAATGGCTCCATTTATACAGATGTATTCACAAGTCCCTTTTCCATTATGGCAATTCCCGATTACCACCACTTTAAATTCACATCCTCTAATTTTCTTTTCTTTTCTTTTTTTTTTTTTAATTTTTTTTTCAACGTTTTTTTATTTTATTTTTGGGACAGAGAGAGACAGAGCATGAACGGGGGAGGGGCAGAGAGAGAGGGAGACACAGAATCGGAAACAGGCTCCAGGCTCTGAGCCATCAGCCCAGAGCCCAACGCGGGGCTCGAACTCACGGACCGCGAGATCGTGACCTGGCTGAAGTCGGACGCTTAACCGACTGCGCCACCCAGGCGCCCCCACATCCTCTAATTTTCAAAAAATAATTTTCAAAGAAAATATATATTCTGGCACCTGTTTGGACAACATAGGCTACACACAAAAGGCCCCTGGAGGAAAAATGATTAGAATTAAAATGGAATGAACCTTCCCATCACTTTCCCCCCCTTCAACTGAGGGATGAATTGATATGAAGTTGTAAGTAATGACAAATCATTTAGATTTCTGAAGTCAATTTTTCATAAACTGGTCTTCCATTGAAATAGCCCTGTGAGAGTTAACTTTTACTTCACTATTATAATTAAAATACATGATCAAATTTTTCAACCTTTATTTTGTTTTATTGCACATATGCATTGATAATTTTAGTTAGGTAAATGTTTTACTACTATTTCCACTAAAATACATGTAATGTTAAAAAAAAATCCTATAGTCACTCTTTCGCACCATTAAAAAGATAACTCTCCCTGAAATTCCCTCCCAGAGAAACAAATTACAAAGTTCTATGTGTTTTAATGAAGTTCACCTCTAAGACCTAATGATTAGGTCTTCTTCCATCTACTATACAGAAAAAGCATGTTAAATTAATTAAAAATAAATATTCTAGATGACAATATTAGCATATGTGTGGGTATAATTAACAGAATGATCATATAGCTTTAATTGACGTTAAAATGCATCATCAAAATAGAGATGATATTACAAAAGTATAATAATTCTAGATAACAATAATAATATTAATAATCCAATCCAATCCCAGGAAATGGAGTTTTGTATATGTACCATACAATATAATTGGATAGTTGGATAGTCTATTTCCTGTTTATCTGGAAAAAATTAAAATGCATAAAATAAAAAAATAAGAATTTATTATATCTAAAAATAAATATTAATATCTAACTATAAAAATATTTTTATAATTTGAAAGTTAAAATATATTATGAACTATTTTGTTTCTGTAGAATTTGTATCTCTGTATAATTTATTATAATAAAGTTCCTCAGTGGAATTTGATAATTAATGTAATCATTAACAGTATATTTTCACATAGATTTCCTAAAAAAATCAAACTTTTACTTATTCTGAGCTACTGCTCAGAAATGTGGCAAGATTCAGTTATTAATATTTTTCTTCTATACTCTCTTAGTTTTATTTTATAATTTTTTTAAACATTTATTTGTTTTTGAAAGAGAGAGAGAGAGGGAGGGAGAGAGGGGGAGAGGGTGTGAGTGGGGTAGGGGCAGAAAGAGGGAGACAGAGGGTCCAAAGCAGGGGCCACACTGTGAGTGCAAAAGCCCCATGTGGACCTTGAACTCATGACCAACAGTGAGAGCACCACCTGAGCCAAAATCAAGAGTCACTTGATCAAATCAAGGCTGCCCAACCAACTGAGCCACCCAGGGGCCCCTCTCTTATTAGTTTTAAAATAAAATTTAGCATCTAGTTTTTATTTAGCTTATTACTATGGAGCAATGCAAATGACTCTTTATTGAAAGCCTGTTGTATTCTCAATTGTTTAACATTTCTAAATTATGAAGTACTGCCAAGAGTAACAGCAATTTAAAAAAAGCACAACGGGGCACCTGGGTGGAGCAGTCGGTTAAGCGTCCGACTTCTGCCAGGTCACTATCTCGCGGTCCGGGAGTTCGAGCCCCCGCGTAGGGCTCTGGGCTGATGGCTCGGAGCCTGGAGCCTGTTTCCGATTCTGTGTCTCCCTCTCTCTCCGCCCCTCCCCCGTTCATGCTTTGTCTCTCTCTGTCCCAAAAATAAATAAACGTTGAAAAAAAAAATTAAAAAAAAAAAAGCACAGGTGTGGCTTGAATGCCATTTCATGAAAAAGCAGATTCCAGAAAGAGTGGACACTAGAATGCATAATGAAAATAAAAATAGTTAATATGATTTATGGATCTGCTAATGTGCCAGCCTGGGAGGGGTAGAGATAGAGAGAGACAGAGAATCCCAAACAGGCTCCGTGGTATCCAGGCAGAGCCTGAGACGGGGCTTGATCTCAAGAACCTCGAGATCATGACCTCAGCAGAAAACCAAGAATCTCAACGTTCTTGAGATCAAGCCCTGTCTCGGGGTCTGCGTGAACACTATGGAGCCTGCCTGGGATACTCTCTCTCTCTCTCTCTCTCTCTGTCTCTCTGTCTCTCTCTCTGTCTCATGCTCCTGCGCTCCCATGCTTCACCCCTCTGTCTCACGCAATAAATAAACTTTTTTTTTTTTTTGATTTTTTTTTTCCAACATTTATTTTATTTTTTGGGACAGAGAGAGACAGAGCATGAACGGGGGAGGGGCAGAGAGAGAGGGAGACACAGAATCGGAAACAGGCTCCAGGCTCCGAGCCATCAGCCCAGAGCCTGACGTGGGGCTCGAACTCACGGACCGCGAGATGGTGACCTGGCTGAAGTCGGACGCTTAACCGACTGCGCCACCCAGGCGCCCCAAACTTTTTTTTTTAAAGAAAATAGATGCTCAGAGAGGTTAAATAACTTTTCTTGTTTCACAAAGCAAAAATTGAGAGAGCTCTGCATTGAAATCCAAATCTTTCCGAACCCCAAACCCACACTCAATCTAACAATTACATTACATCTATCATTTAACACCATTCAGACCACATTACCTTAACTACTTCTATAGTTGGGGGATTATTTGAAGCAGGCATTTTAACTTAAAATACCAAAGGACATATTGAGGCAAAGACAGCTGTTTGTCAAGGAATAAACAAACAGCAGGTTCTGAGGTCTAAGCTGCCACACCAAAAAAAGTTTCCATGCAACTATCCCTTCGTGAAACAATTCCTTTCAAACTACTTCATTCTGATGAAGAAGGGTGTCTAGTTAAAACATTACTTTCTAAAAGTGTTTCGATGGTCATGGTCCTCCGAGCTGGTATGAGAATGAGAGAAGTTCACTTAGAGAACTGGTCCTTATTCTAAAGACAAACTGGAGTAAAATTATCTAGGGTCAACTCACCAAACAGGATGAAACAGGAACTGAGGGCAAAAGAAAGTTTAAGTGTTCATCCCAAAATATATCGATTATTTGATGACAGTATTTTCTGTTTAGTTTTATTTTTTATATAGAGTAACATGAAATATGAAGTATGAAGAAAAACAAGATTTGGTAGGAAATAATAAAGTGAACTTGAAAACTTCTGCCTTAAGCAGACAGGGTTTAAATGCCCAAAACACTAGTTTCTATGCTCAGAGATGACATAAGAAAGGAGAAAATATCTGAATGAGATGTTCACCAGATGTATCAAATGGTGCCTATCTGCAGAACAAATTTAGAGCTTTCTTTTTTTCCCCCAGCTAGTTGCCTATGTTATTATATTTTGTCAATTTAGATGCATAAAGAGCTAAAAAATTTTATGGTGGCCACAATTTATTTTAATTAATTTCAGTTTCAAAAAGGGTACTAGGAAAGCAGAATGCAATGTGTCACATTTCAAATAAAATATTCAGCTCAGGTCTCTCTTATTTTTCATTATCTTTAAAAAAGTTTTTAATGAAGGGGCGTATGGGCGGCTCAGTTGGTTAGCGCCTGACTTTGGCTCAGGTCGTGACCTTGTGGTTCCTGAGTTCCAGCGCCTCGTATCTGGCTCTCCGCTGTCAGCTCAGAGCCTGGAGCCTGATTGGGACTCTGTGTCTTCCTCTCTCTCTGCCCCTCCCCCATTCGCGCTCGGTCTCTCTCTCTCTCTCTCTCTCTCTCTCTCTCTCTCTTTCTCTCTCTCTCCCTCCCTCCCTCCCTCCCTCCAAAAAATAAAACCATCAAAAAAAAATATTTTTTTTAAAGTTGTCCATGAAACACTACTCTGTGAGGCATAGGAAACGTTATTCAACAGAGCAAAGCTTTTTTACTTTTATTTTTATGTTTTATTTTTATTTTACCCATCCCACCACCCACCTCCCCTCTGGAAACATTCATCAGTATGTTCTCTGTAGTTAAGAGTTGTTTTCTTGGTTTGCTTCCCTTTCTGTTTCTTCCCCCCTCTTCTTTACTTGTTTGTTTTGTTTCTTAAATTCCTCAAAGGTATCTTACATTTGGCCAATGTGTACTATTAACCCAAAAAAAATAGATTAAGACCTATGTTAAGACTTTAAAAGTCATGTCTAAATGTTAAAATTGGGGTATGCCATGTAGAAGGAATAGTGTCTTAATTTTTATTTATATATCAACCAAATACTATTTATAGCAGTCACATTTACCTAAAAATCGAAATCAATGGTATGTTTTTCTGACTACTAACAGGATCCAAGCTTGATGGTTTACCTTAATATCATAATTGAAAAATTATGATAATAATTGAATCATTGTTTAAGGAGATAAATATTGTATAAACCGTATCATTTCCTCAAGTTTGGTAACATGAAAATACACTCTCAGTTTATTTCACATACATTTTGTAAGCTGGAGTGCTAGATTAGGGTGAAAGGAAACTGTGCAAGAAATAACACAAGACTTGGATTTCATACACCGTAGCAACTGGCAAAAATAAAAAAAGTCTGTATCTCTTTCCTTGATACTGAATATATTACACAAACAAATGGACATTTAAAATGCAATTTAGATATCATATTTTATGGTCACCAATGATGTCAAATTAAAACAGGTATTATACACTCAATGTAGAGGTCTGAAGTATTTAAAAAAAACTCAATATGTTAAATGCAGTATATCTCTGGAGAAATTAGGTATTGACTGCATGCCTCAGTGAGTAGAAAAATCTACAAAAATCCATACCACACATTGATCCAAATATTGCTTTTTAACATTACTAAGAATGTAAGAAATTTTAAAACACTATATTTGACACAGATATAATTCTCTTTAATTATCAGGCAACAAGCCCAAAATATGTCAATGTTTATACATGTTAGTGTTTATGAAGAATAAAAAATTAATAATAGAAGAGACAGATAAACCCAATGTATATTACTCTAATTTTACACTAAATGAAGCATTTCAGCCACTCAGAAAATACCTTTAGGCCATATAAGAGAACCGAGTTTAGAAGAGTAACTCCAATTTTTAAAAAGCATACGGATATACAGAGATATAGGACAGTCCCGGAAATGCTCATCCTTCTATCCATCCATCCCTGTATCCTCTATTCATAGCTTTTGGTTTGTAATAATACAAGCTGCCTTTCTTTTTACATAAAGTTGAACTAGAAAATGCTTAGGCGAAACTGCTGATTGGCACCTTATACAAACGCTTGCATTAGAAAAACCCAACTAATCCACAGAAAAATGAGAGTTAGCTCTGGTTTCCAAGTATCCACTAGAAAAAGTAGGTGAGACCAGATAGTCTGATTACGTTAACAGACTCTGTTAAGTGGCTAATTCAGAAGCCAGTTTTACACGGAAGCATGTATATTTCCCTGGGCCTGACCAGACACAGATACACCTGACATACAGCAAATGCTTTGACAACCAGAGGTTCTACTTCCTAGAGATAACTTGTTTTGCTCTTTATGTTTTCCTTTGCATTATCTTTCTCAGTATTTATTTGATCTCACGGCTGGACTGGTAGAGAAAAGATTTTTTTCTGAGATTAAACTACATAGTGACTGTACTGAAAAGTAAACACATGAATATTTATGAATCTGACCTTTCGCATTTACCTACAGGATTTATGGCCCTGTTTATTCTGGTTTCTACGTATGACTAAATGATTATTTCATTCCTAATAAAATCCTAAAGTAAAATGTTTTATTTTGGAAAATTAAATGCAAAACGTTAGGAATGAATAGCTTTCAAACATTTGAGGATATCAAACCCTTCACTTCTTATACCAGACTAAAACTGCACACTAAAACTTCAGCAAAAATGCATACTTATATGTATCTATGTATATATGTGGGTACACGTGCATGTATGTATGTATATATGTGTATATAGTGGACAACACAGATTTGAATTGTACGGGTCTACTTAAATGCAGATTTTTTTACAGTATAGCACTGTAAATACATTTTCTCTTCCTTACAATTTTCTTAGTAATGTTTTCTTTCTCTAGCTTACTTTATTGTAAGAATGCAGTATGCAATACATATAACATAAAAAACATATTAATCAACTATATTATCCGGTAAGGCTTCTGGTTATTCAGTAGGCTATTAGTGGTTAAGTTATGGGGGGTCAAAATTTATGTGTGGATTTTTGACCACATGGGGCACTGGCACCCCTAATCCTCATGATGTTTAAGGGTTAACTGTATCTATATGTCTACCTGTGCAGATATAGATATTCCTAGAAGTTTAGTGTAAATTCTATTTTAAATGCATTAAGGGAATCTATTTTTTATATGAATCTGGTGAAACCCATGATAAAAAAGAATTATTCACCCTAGCATCTAACTTTTTAGCAAATACCAAAAACATGTCGTATAGGCACTTCCCTGACTATCCTCCTAAGAAGGTAATACCACCTTTCTACCATCCTTCTCAGTTCAGTCTTCTCCCCAGAGACATAGCATGCGGAAATCTGCCCGATTCATCAACACGTTTTATTATTTAGGGACGAAAAACTTAAATGGACTACAGAATAAAAAAAAATTATTTGAGTCATTCATGAAGATGGCACAATGAAAACACTGCCCTAAACTAGGGGATGACTGTTGAGGACGTTCAGAACTCAGTCCAAACACTAACTAAACCAACATGTAACAACTCTACTTCCCCTTCTGCAATCACTATGGTTTCTTAGTGATTTTGATAGCCGAAATCAGGCAGGATCAGTATTAGAGCAGTCAGTTTTAGAAGTAAGTGGCCCAACCATAAGTTAATATCATTAACATCACTAGACCAATGCTTAAGAATCTGTATGATGAATTTCCAGTTACACCACTATGAAAAAAGTACCTCCAGGTTTCTGCAAATTCTTTCATACCAATACATCTGGCAAAAGTAAGGAACAAAATTCATTCAGAGTGCAAGAACTTTAAATTGAAAAAAATATGTATCAATAAGCATTTGACTCTTACATTTCTTAATTTAATTAAAGCCATGTCCCATTTACGTCTTTAAATGCTCATTGATTCATTAACAATGTAAACGGTGAAAAATTATACAATATTACTGTTTCTGAGTGATCACTACTTTTCTAACTATCCTATTATTGGGGAAAAAATGTAGTGATTTCTGTTACTCTGATCAGGAATATAAAAACGCTAATTTCCATTTCAGAAAATTTAACCTATGATGCTTCTCGGAAAGAAGGTATACAACTGACACACTTGTTTCACTTTTTTCATTGGCCTACCTCACACTAGTGTGGGTTTTAACTGCTCTGGAAAATGATCAAGACCTTCTACATTACATGGTCAATGGTCCTTTTAATAGAAAATGCAATAATATACAGTTGTTTGCACCAACTAAAACTCGTCAGAAAGTATCAGTTTAGGGTAACAGTTCAACAGCCATTAACAAGTGCAAATGTCTAATTGCCTCTGAGTGAAATGTGGTCCTTTCAAAGCTGCTTGTAAATTATTTGTATGGTTTAGCATATTTTAAAATACTTTTATAAATAAAGTTTACAAATAATATAATTTTGAAAGCCAAACTTTTTCAATATTCACCATTTTTTTTACTAGCATAACATTAGAATTGACTTTTTGTCTTGCTGACAGAGCAACTAAGAAAGTACAGTTGCATTGACCATATTGATTGTGAACAAAGCAACCATCGGTGGGACTCTGCACCATATATTTTCAATATTGACCTCCTACTTCCTTTTCCATGGCTCTCTGGGTCGGCTATTGGATTTGGACTGCAGTGTAATAAACAGCTAAGGTTTAATTAATGGTAAATGAATACAAGACATAGGTTATGACTTTAACTAATTAGGGAATTGTTGAATTAAGTCTGCCTTGGAATGCAAGGCAGTACAATCAATATCCAATAAAAGGACTATGTATGTAATTTACCTGCAAATGTGTTTCCAATACCATCAAAGTGAGTTTAAATAAGTAAGATATATGAAAGGCGACTAGGAGAGATTTCCACAAGTTAACACTTTATAGTTTCAGAAAAGATTTCCTTATTGTGGAAAGATGATATCTTCTAAAGCTCTGATAAGGGCATGGTGAAAAACAAGAATAACTCTTCCCATGTGCACCTTTACCAAATCTGTGATATTAACGACAGCATACAGATTCAGTTGCCGACCTACAAGTTTAACCCATACAAACTAGTAATTTCTTGCCCCAAATCCATCAAGTTTTGCTTACTTGACACTCTGTTGTGCCCTTCTCGCTTGTCACGATCTCTACCTCCTCCCCTTGTTAGAAGAAATACTCACTGGCATACAGAATTCAATACTTTTGATAAAAATCTTGTCAGTGTTCTCACTCTTCAAACTGACTATGCAAAGGTCATTTCATAGGCCTTATTACTCTTTAATCATTCTCCTGAAATAAAAATAAGAAAAAGAGAAAAAAAGAAACCTACCTACTCCCTTGTGGGCATCCACGCTGGTAAACTCTATTGTCCCATTATGGCCTTTTCTAGGATTTTCTTGATACTGTTTGTGGTTCCCATTGGGACAATATCTGTAGCAAAGTCCATAATCTGCAAGATAAACCTGGAAGACATGAACAGAGAAATGAATAATGCTTTTGTCCTCTGAAAATATAACCTTTATAATTAAGTCTTAAGAAACTGATAGGTTAAGAACAGCCTCAGATCTACATTTTATTAAACCAAATGGTGCCTGAGGATAAAATATATACAACCGGGGGCCATAACAACTAACTTTCCAGCTTAAATCCTTACTTCATCATAGACATATCTTGTTTCTGAGTTGACTTAAATTTTAGTCCTTTTTATTTTACTCCTAAATTCCGTTCCCTCCAGGTGAGCATCTAGATATCATAAACTACAATTTTTTTAAATCTGTATTCATACAGCTTATGGGATCTGCCTTTTCTTACAACCCCTCCCTGAATCATAAAAGTGGTTCAAGCAGGGAGAGGAGAGGAGAGCTAACAATCTAAAAATATAAACCTAATGTTATCGGAATCTCCATTACCAGGAAGTATGGAAACAGTGAACAGACTATAAGAGGTAATGACTCTTAAAGAAAAAAAAAAAAACAACAAACCCACCATGTTGTCTGTATTTAAGAAGGGAACATCAATGCAGTACTTTTGGCCTTTCAGACCGATCCATATCATCACTGTTATCTTTGTAAGTCAGTCAGAATTGCAAACAAGTTCTCCAAACAGAATATAGATTGTTAAAAGTCAGATGGCAATTCAAGTGAATTTTTCTCAGATTACTTTTGGAGAGAGAAAGAAGGGGGAGAAGTAGTTTTCCAGATATAACATGCACTGAATAGGAAACTGAAATGACTAGACATTTATCCTGATATGTAGTCAGAATATAGGAGTTCCCAACTATGTCACCATGCTCCCCCCACAAAAAGAAGGTAGTGTAAAAAAATTTTTTAAAGTTTTTATTTTGTTTTGAGAGAGAGTGTGTGTGTGTGTGACCTGGGAAGGGCAGAGAGAGAGGAAGAGAGAGAATCCCAACCAGGCTCTATGCTGTCTGTACAAAGCCTGACGCGGGGCTTGAACCCACGAACCATGAAATCATGACCTGAGCCAAAATCAAGAGTCCAACACTCAACCAACTGAGCCACCTAGGTGCCCAAAAGCAGTTTAAAAGTTTTAAATGTACTGTTTCACATGTATTTCTTTAAAATTTAGGGACTGAGGCAACATTTCATGATAGAGCTTTAAGACAACAGAGTACTGCAATACAACTTGCATTTTTAAAATATAATTCCCATTAAAAGAAAATTTAGTATTAAATTTTAGTCTAAGTTTTTGGTTTTATGATAGCCTAAGAAGGAGATAATTTGACCTTAAAAATATAAGCAGCACAGAGTTTTCTTCATTTGTTGGAGAATATAGCTTGCTAGAGTGTCTGAAAACATGATATTTCAGTTTTGTCTCTCTCGCCCACAGACACCATTTCTCAACATGGCCTCAGAAGTAACCCTATCCCTCTGCCCTAAATAACTAGACTCCAGGATTAGATATATAACTGCTTTCACTATTTATGATGCACTCATTTTAGTTCAAGAACTAAACAGACTTCACTTTGCAAAGTAGATACCCTGAAAATATACATACTGGTAATTCAGCTAAAGGAAACCTTTTAAATACGCTAGAGTAATTTACTATGTGTGCATATATATAATATATTATATTATATATAATATATATGTATATATTATATATATACACACTATACTATATATATATACTATGCTATATATATATTTATACTATAAATATATAGTATATTTATATATATACTATATATATATAAAAGACATATCAAGAGGCTTTTCATATAGTCATTAGTCAAAAAAAAAAACAAAACATCAGACCTAAAATTCATTGTGCCTAATATGCACCAGGCAGCATGCTAAGAGCTTTATATTCACTGACCCATGCCATCCTCATAGAAATCCTGTAGGTAGGTACCATTATCTCCATTTTTTTTTTCAAATAAAAACTGAAGCCTGGTGAGATTATGTGATTTGTGTAGTAAAATGGAGTCAGAGTCTGACCCCAGAGTTTTCACTCTCAATCACTGTCAAAGGGAAGTTGTACTGATCAAGTCAAACAGACAAAGAAGGCTACTGAATAAGGGAGAGAGACTGCAGCAGTTGGGTAGGGCTTGAATTCAACTCCACTGAAGCAAAACGTGGGCAAATTTTTAAGTCCTGAGGGTGAGGTAGTGAAATAACTGGAGGAGGTTAAGAGAGAAGGCTGGTCAGTGTGAGTAGGTTTGTTAACTGGTGTGTAGGCTCCGCCCCTTCATCAGAGACAAGGGGATAAGGGCACATCCTTCTTAATGACTACATTTTAAAGGGATGGCTCCCAGGTCCTTGAGAAAGACATTCCCTGGTTGCAACACTGGCAAGAGGCTGGGAGGAGATTTATATCTCAAAGATGCAGAGAAAGAACTTACAATTTTAAGTGTTCTTAGGTAAATGCTTTAAGAAGAGGGAGGACAGGGGCCTATAATCCAGAAGAAAATGGTCTAAAATTTAGTCAAGCTGAGGGGGAACACTAAGGCCTTCTCGACCATCACTGAGCTATGGGTCTCAAGACTGTGTTGGCTTACTCAAAGTCTAAAGGGCAGTGTGGGGTCTACGTTTAATATAAAGACAAGAAGCGAACAATATAGTAAAGAAAACATATGCTAACCATTTGGCTCAGAATACAGTAATTCTTTAGATAATGCTGCAGTGAACATGACAGTAAAGGTAAGTCTCAGAGACAATGATTTCACTTCCTTTGGATACATACCCAGAAGTGGATTGCTGGATGATATGGTAGTTCTATTTTTAATTTCTTGAGGAATCTCTGTACTATTTTCCACAGTAGCTGTGGTAGTTTACATTCCCACCAACAGTGCACAAGGGTTCCCTTTTTTCCATATCCTTGCCAGTATTTGTTATCTGGTATTTTTGATAATAGCCTAACAAGTGTGAGTTGATATCACATTGTGGTTTTGATTTGCATTTGTCTGATGATTTAGCGATGCTGAGTACAATTTTATATACCCGGTGGCCATTTGGATATCTTCTTTGGAAAATGCCTATACATATCCTTTGCTCACTTTTCAACTGGGTTGCTTTGTTTTTGCTATTGAGTTATATGAGTTCATTTGCATATTTTGGATATATCCTCACTGGACATGTGGTTTGTACATGTTTTCTCCCATTCCATAATTGCCTATTCATCGTGTTGATGGTTTCCTTTAATATGAAGAGGCTTTTTAGTTTGATGCAGTCTCACTTGTTTATTTTTGCATTAGTTGCCTTTGCTTTTGGCGTTAAATCCAAAAATCACTGGCAAGACCAATGTCAAGTTTTCCTTACGTTTTCTTCTAGAAGTTTTATGGTTTCAAGTCTTATGTTCAAGTCTTTAATCCATTTGGAGTTAATTTTTGTGTGTGGTGTAAGATATGGGTCCAGTTTCATTCTTTTCCATGTAGCTGTTAAATTTTCCCAGCACCATTAAAAAAAATATCCTTTTCCTATGTACATTCTTGGCTCCTTGTCAAAGATTAATTTACCGTATATGCATGAGTTTATTTCTGGGATCTCTATTCTGTTGCATTGATCTATGTTTCTGTTCTCATGCTAACACCATATTGTTTTGATTACTAGAACACTGTAATCCAGTTTGAGATCAGGAAGTGTGATGCCTCCAACACCATTCTTCCTTCTCAGGATTGCTATGGCAACTCAGGGTCTTTTGTGGTTCCAAACAATTTTTAGAATTGTTTTTCTATTTCTGTGAAAAAAGCCATTGGAACTTTGATAGAGACTAAGTTGAATCTGTTGACTGTTCTGGACAGTATGTACATTTTTACAATTTTAATTCTTTCAACCCATCAGCATGGAATGTCTATTTATTTGTGCCTTCTTCAATTTCTTTCATCAGTATTTTATGGTTTTCAGTATATAGATCTTTCATGTTCTTGGTTAAATTTATTCCTAAATATTTTATTCTTTTTGATGTGATTTTAAATGGGATTATTTTAATTTCTCTTTTCAATAGCTCATCGTTAGTATATAGAAATGCAACTGACTTTTCTATACTGATTTTGTATCCTGCAACTTTACTGAAATTCTTTATTACTTCATTATTACCATTATTACTTCTAATGGTTTTTTGGTGGAATCTTTAGGGTTTTCTGTATATAAGATCATGTCATCCCCAGAGACAATTTTACTTCCTTTCCTATTTGGATGACTTTATTTCTTTTTCTTGACAAATTGCTCTGAGTAGGACTTCCAGTACTATATTGAATAAAAATGGTGAGAGTGGGCATTCTTGTCATTTTCCTGATCTTAGAGGAAGAGCTTTCAGCTTTTCACCATCAATTATGATGTTGTCTATGGGCTTGTCATAACTGGCCTTTTTTATGTTGAGGTACGTTCCTTCTATGCCTAATTTTTAGAGACTTTTTAATCATGAAAAGATGTTGAATTTGTCAAATGTTTTTTTTTCTGCATCTATTTACATGATCGTATGATTCTTAGCACTCATTTTGTTAATGTGATGTATTACACTGATTGATTTGTTTATTTGAACCATCCTTGCATCCCAGGAATAAGTCTCACTTGATCGTGGTGTATTAACCCTTTAACATACTGTTGAAATTGGATTGCTAGTATTTTGCTTAGTATTTTTGCATCTACGGTCATCAGGGATATTGGGCTGTAATTTTCTTTTCCTATAGCATCCTTACCTGGCCTTGGTACCACGGCAATGCTGGCTTCTTAAAATGAGTTTGGAAGTGTGTCCTTCTTCTATTTTGGGAGAAGAGTTTGAAAACAATTCATATGAATTCTTCTTTAAATGTTTGGTAGAATTAACCAGGGAAGCCATCTGGTCCTGGACGTTTCCTTGTTCCTTACTAGTAATAGGTCTGTTCAGATTTTCTATTTTTCTGTGATTCGATCTTGGTAGGTTGCATGTTTCTAGAAATATATCCATTTCTTCTAACTTATCTAGTGTGTTGCTATATAATTGTCCATAGTAGTTTCTTAAGATTCTTAGAGATTTTTTTTTAATAAAAAAATGTTTATTTGAGAGAGAGAGAGAGAGAGAGAAGGGGAGGGGCAGAAAGAGAGAAAGAGAGAGGTAGAGAATCCCAAGCAGGATTTGTGCTGCCAGTGCAGAGCCCAATGAGGGCTCAAACTCATGAATCTTTAAATCATGACCTGAGCTGAAATCAAGAGTCAAACACTTAACCAACTAAGCCACCCAGGAGCCCCTAGAGTTTATCAGTTATAATCTCTCCTCTTTCATCCCTGACTTCATTGATATGGGTCTCTTTTTTTTTTAGTCTAGCTAAAAGTTTGCCAATATTTTCTATCTTTTCAAAAGCCAGCTGTTTCCTTGATCTTTTCTATTCTTTTTGGTCTCTATTTCATGAATTTTGGCTCTGGAGTTTATTATTTTCTTCTTTTACTAACTTCATGCTTACAAACTTTGTGTTTGTTCTTCTTTTTCTCGTTTCTTTAGATGTAAAGCTAGGTTGTTTAAGATCTTTCTTTTTTCTTAATGTAGGCATTTATCACTATAAAGTTACTTTTTGGAACTTCTTTTCTTGCATCCTATAAGTTTTGGTATGTGTCTTTCCGTTTTCATTTGTCTGGAGATATTCTTTGATGTGCCTTTTTAAAAAATATTTACTTATTTAAGTAATCTCTATACCCGATGTGGGGCTCAAACTCACAACCCCGAGATCAAGAGTGACATGCTCTACCAACTGAGCCAGCCAGGTGCCCTTGTTGTCCCTTTTGATTTGGTAGTTCCTTTGATGTCTGTCCCTTTCACTAATGGTAGTTCAGGAACATGTTGTTTAATCTCCATACATACGGGAAGTTTCCAGTTTTCCTCTTATAATTGATTTCAAGTTTCATAATGTTGTGGTTGGAAACGATGCTTGATATTTCAGTCTTCTTAAATTTATTAACTTGTCCTGTGGCCTAACAAATGATCTGCTCTAGAAAATGTTCCATGTGTGTTTGAGAAGAATGTATATTCTGCTGCAGTTGGTTGGAATGATTTGTATATGTCTGTTAGTCCATCTGATCTAACATGCAGTTTAAGCCCAATGTTTCCTCATTGATTTTCATCTGGATGATGTATCCGTTGTTGAGAATGTATTGGAACCCCATATCACTGTATTGTTGCCTATAGGTGGAGTCTTTAATTTGTTAACTTATGCTTTATATACTTGGTGCTCCAACTGTGGGTGCATAACCAGTGGTCTTAATAGAGACTTGTGGGCAGGATTCAAATAATCATAGAAGGCTATTGAACAAAATGGTAAAACAAACAACTAACAATCTTCACCAGCCTATATAACCCCCGTTTTTTTAGTTTGTTTTTTTATCTAATAATGTAGCATATGGCTTAAAATATTTATATTCTATGAGTATTGGATAAATTCTCTAAAATTCCCATATGGGGCGCCTGGGTGGCTCAGTCGGTTAAGCGTCCGACTTTGGCTCAGGTCATGATCTTACGGTCCGTGAGTTTGAGCCCCGCGTCGGGCTCTGTGCTGACAGCTCAGAGCCTGGAGCCTGCTTCTGATTCTGTGTCTCCCTCTCTCTCTGCCCCTCCCCTGCTCATGCCCTGTCTCTCTGTGTCTCAAAAATAAATAAACACTAAACAAAAATTAAAAATAAATAAATAAATAAAATTCTCATAAAAGTTTTATCACTACTATCTATCAACATTATAGATCTTGATACAGTACTGAAGAAATTTAGGAGTGACTGCATTTAGTGGGTATAGATTTTGGTGTAAATAAAGTCAATAATTTGTCCCAAGTAATAAAAATGTTGATAAATTAATTTTACACAAATTAGGTCAAAGTGAGAGTTTCTATGAAGATATTATATTAGAAATACACAGTCTAGAATTCTGTTAAAGCAATTCAAGAAAGAAAGGACTGGGAAATATTGTCAAAGAAGATAAGAAAGGGAGGGAAGGAAGAAAATTTGTTGAGGTTCTAATTATGTGATGATCATTGGGCAAAGTATCTTTCACAAATTATCTCATTAAATCAAGGCCACCTCCCAGCCAGGAAGCTAAGCACCCCAGCAAGTAACCTGCCCAAGTCAGAACTAGTAATGGACAGACGCAGGATTCAATCCCATGCCTCTATGACATCAAAGTTCATTCTCATTTTTTAATATAGTTTAGAATTTGAGGTTCTATCTATTTCTGAAATTTTGCTGAAGTTAAAAATAAGTTTGAGCAAAACTTAATCCACAATAAGGTTTGCAGTCTAAGTCCTATTTTTATGTGTCCTTGAGCTAAGAATGATTTTTACATTTTTATAGGATTATAAAAAAAAAGAAAAGAAAGAAAGAAAAAGAATATGCAACAGAGACCCATATGTGGCCCACAGAGCTCATAAAAGCCTAAAATATTTACTATCTGGTTCTTTACAGAAAAAGTTTGCCAACCCCTAATCTAAAATAAAACTTGCTTTCCAGTTAACTTTTTAAATATTATCTCTTCTTTTTTTTCTATGAAATAAAAAATAACAACTAGTTAATATTTTCACTTTAAGTATGTACAATATCCCTAGTTTTAGACAACCCTGTGGTAGGAAACTCAAGAGTACTAAGATCAGGTAGGAAATGATTATTTGCATTGTAATCATACTAGGCATAGCAAAATGTAAATATCTAGCTCCCTAATGCATTTTAAATGATTTTCTTTTTATGTGATTTTTCTGAATTTAGTAATCGTTTTTCTTTTCGCCACGAATAAAAGGAGAGCCCTGCCTGCTTCCCCTTTATTCTAATTCCAGAGATCTTTCTATTACATTGTACTTTATTTCCACATGGTAGTCATTTTCTTCTCACCTTTCATAGATACGTATTATGGGTTGTTGTTGTTGTTTTCAACTTCATGAGGTGGGTAAGGAAAATATGTCATTATGCACATTTAACAGATAAAAAAATAATGTGTTACACCCAGATAATGCAAATTACCCACACCAAATCCAGCTTCTACAAAAGTTTTATTGTTGTAGTGAGTTTTTCAGGCTCCCTAATCTCCCCACCTCCAAAAAACAAAACAAAACAAAAAACAAAAAACAAAACCCACCTAATCTGAACTAAGGTTTACCTGGACTTTTGACTTTAATATTTTACTACTGGAAAGGTAGCGTGGTAGCCACTGAGGTCCAGTCCCACCCAGAAAGAAGGGACCTTTTGCCTGTGAAGAAGGCAATAAGCGGACAACCTCAACTGGCAGGTCCACTGGGAACTGTTACAGTGTGTGAGCCAAGGGCATGCTCTCCCTAGGCAGCACCCGCCACACAAGGAGCACAGTGGGGATACCATGTGGCCATTTCTACCCAGGGGTTCTTCTAATGGGTACTCTCTGGTCTGGTGCTGCCTGTCAGACCTGTATCACAGTCTGAGCTCTCCCGGCCCAATCCTTCCTGCCCCCCTTTCCTCTTGTGGGGGTCACATGAACATCCCACTCTCAAAGCTTTCTTTGTCCAATCTTGCTTTTTCTCTTTTTCCCTCGCATGGATAATATACTTGCTTCTCCAATAAAGACCTTGCAATCCTAATTCTGTCTCAGTAGCAGCCCCTCTGAAAACTGGATTTGGCACAGGTGGTAAGTCATAGCTTTCATTAAAAGCACTAGGCAAATAAAGATGAAAAGCAAGTTAGACTTTGATGTCCATAAAAAATGCAACTTTCCTGTACTAACCAAGACTGTCTCAAACATCATCTTCCCCTTTAACCTAACCAGATCTGCACCCATACCACATTCTCAAGTTCTGCACTTAGTCAATCCTTTACGTCCCATCTCCTTTGTTTCCTGATGTGGTGAGGGTCTTATACCACTTTAATTCTCCAAATGGATAGGTAGAACTGATGATGACAGAACACCCTGCCATAACTCTTCTTTGCAGTGAATTGCATGGGAAGGGCCTTCATCTTCAATCAGGCACCCCTCTAGGGTGCCCAAAGTGCTCTTCTCTGCCTCCTACCACACCCCTGGCTCCACACTTCACAATTCCTGGGTTCACCACTCACACCTGAATCCTGGTATGTACATTCCTTTAACCACAAAGCAACTTACTGGGTTTTCATTTGTGTCCACATGGATTTACTATTTAAAAATGTACAGAATTATTTAGCTTTTCTTGTATTTAAGCCTTGGTGCCACATTTACCAGTTGTAAGCTCCAAGGGGAGAAGTGGCCAGGACAATGTTGCATACATATACTTTTGCAACTGTGACAGTACCTCCTCTTAAGGCCTTCTGCACAGGCTGAAATAATTTTTTATTAATTTTTCTTGATGTTAATAATTGGAAAAATTGGAGTAAATTCTTTTCAATAGACATCTGAGTGCCAAGCACGATAAACTATTGAGAATCCTATGTTTACAAAAAACAAAGAAAAACAAAAATGAGTGCATGTGTATCGAATGCATATTTACTGAGTGCTTTAGAGAAGTCAAATCATTTAACCCTCATGACCCTAAAAGGAGATTATTTTAAGATGTCTTGAAGATGTGGAAACAGAATGAGTAAAGGTAGGTATTCTGTGCACAACAAACTTACAGTAACTGGCAAAGTTGAAAATGAACCTAAATCAGTCTGATCAGAAGTAGAGTTTTTTCCATATATCTCATACAAAGGAGAGATGACAGAAGTCTACCTACAGGTCTAAAGAAAGCATTACTTTGAGAAAAAGTGTAACAGATGTAAATTTAGTAGCACTTTATTATTTTTTTAATGTTTATTTTTGAGAGAGAGCACGCGCACGTGCGCATGTGCGAGTTGGGAAGGGGCAGAGAGACAGGGAGATACAGAATCCAAAGTAGGCTCTAGGCTCTGAGCTGTCAGCACAGAATCTGATGTGGGGCTCAAACTCATGAACCATGAGATCATGACCTGAGCTGAAGCTGGACGCCTGACTGAGCCACCCAGGTACCCCAAAGTTAGCAACACTTTGGAGCAAGGGGAAGTTATTTCTAACTGAAAGACTCAGAGAAAGAAACATTTGTGTTGGGTCTTGACAAATATCTAAGCTTTCCACAAATAGAGATAGGGAAAAGAAGTAACACAAGAAGGAAAACCAGAGTATGGGTCAATGCATGTTGGGAGTGCAGAGGCTACTGGAAATACAACAAAAGCCAGAAAAAAACTGGTTATCATCAGTTAGCACAGTTTCCAAAACCGTGCTAAGAAGCTAGAACACAATTTTAGTATGCAAATACAAGTCACCAAAGGCTTTTGGCAAGGAATAATATTATCAGTACTGTCAGCACCATGATGAGGAAAGGGAAGCAGAGAATTCATTTGGGAGAATATAACAATAGTCCGGGCAAAGGGTGATGGGAGGGTGGACTAGGGCACTGGTGAACAAAAGAAGGGAGACCACGGAGAACCACAGTTACTGGATAAGTGGATCAATGACAACTCTAAGAATGGTATGGTTGGCTGGTAAGGGAGGATTCGATGAATAAAGAATGCAGAGGAGGAAGAAGAAGTTTGGAAAGAAAATGATTTATTCATTTTTGTACCAAAAATAAACTGGTTGATTGGTGGCTAACAACCTCACCCAACCAGTTCCTGATTCTTTCAGTTTATGCAAATTTGAGGGACATGCTCATAGTTGATGAAAAAAAGTAAAGAACCTCTTTCCCATCAAGAGTCAAATCTGGCTGCCCGAGCAACTGGGAATCCTAAGCAGCCACACTGGCTCAAATGGAAGCATTTCTCAACACTTGATGTGATGGACAGGAAAGATGTCAGCTGGAGAAGGGGTGCAAGAGATTATGGAGCTGAGAGAGAAGCGAGAAGCAAGACACAATTGTGAGCAAATATCACTGCTCAGTGGCATGTGACCAACCATTAAACCACGTTACTACTCTACCTCCACTTTGCATTTTCAGTATACATTAGAGATATATATTTAGCCCCAAGATGCAATTCACTTTTCAAGAACTTAAATTTTTGTTATACAATCTCGTGTCTTATCATTTTTCACGCTATTTTATACAATTAAATCTTTTTAACTGGCACACCTTGCCGTATCAAGAAATGTGTCTCTTAAGCTCTCGTTGGAAATTACACTATGGAGAAAGATAGTTACTATTCATGACTTTTTAAAGTGGAAACTTAAAAAAAAAACCACTCTTAAAACTCTAGCAAGAACATAGTCTTAGTCAGCAACTTTAAACACATTTTTTAAAAAGCCAGCATTTATCTTATTTGAATAGGGTATAATATTTCCCTATTCTATCAACAAGATACAATAGTGTGAAAATCTTCACAGTAAACTAAGTGCTTATGAACTAATGAAAATCTCTGCATGCCAAAGCAGGAATGAAGCATGCAATGTGTAAGCAACATGGCTCTGTTCACAAACATCACTCATGTCTGTTAAAAACTGACGTGTAACCTCATAGATGCTACTATGTTTTGATATAAACCCGTGCTTTTTATTCTCTTACTGTCCAGTACTTTGTTTTTCAGCTTCTCTTTTTTTCTTTTTCTTCTTGTTTTTGCCAGTAATGTTGCATCACCACTACAGTCTAGACGAAATAATGCAACTTTTAAAAGGTTCCGACTTACTTTTCAAATGTGATGCTTATTAGAATCAGCATGAAATGTATTTTTCAAAACTATAGTCTGACCTTATCTGAGCTGTAAAAAGTCTGAAGCCTCTGTTTTCTGATGGCTGCAACATGCGATTATTCTTTAAAAAAAAATGTGCCTTCTATGTTGGAGGTTTTTCCCTCTTAGATCTCATAACTACCTACTCTACTTCAAATCTGGAATTTTATCCTGTTTTCTTTATATGTAACATTCACTGAGAGTGAGAGACTTAAAGACACATCCATGAGGTTAACATATGAAGAGATGGCAGACGAGCTATGCCTCTTATCATCATCTCTTTACGGCATCTACTGCTCCGTCAGGCTCAAGTCCATGGCTCCTTTAAATGGAACTATAAATTCAAGCATCATAACAAAATCCTGAGAGGCACTTAGCAGTATTCTAAATGATATTAGCATTTTGAACCCATGACCTGTTTTTCTATTCCAGCTTAGTTTTTTTTTTTCCCCTAAGCATTATGTGAAAGCCTATTTGATCAAATAGGGCTGTGACTTAATATGCTTTCCAGACTTTGGGGGAAATTCCCTCAATAGTTCATATGCTAGCAATTGCTTCTTTACTAAAAATGCCTTTCACCCACAAAAGAAAACCTTTCCAATTACAGTCTCTTTCCAATTTGTCCTTCTGACACAAGTTCTCAAGAATTGTATGAAAGAACCTACAATACCCTTTCTTTCTAATTTCCAACGTGCTATCAAAGCACATAATTTGTGTCTGTCCTTTAACAAAATAAATAGGCAATGGAAGAGGAGAATCTGAATTGCATCCAATTTATGGTTTTCCTTTTTGTCTAAATCAAGTCTGAACTTAAGAGTTTTCAGCATGTCAGTAAGCATTCTCAGTGCTTGGTATATCTGTAAATAGTAGATACTCCAAAACGTTAGCTGATATAATTTAACTGTCATTGCTATAATATTATAAACAGGTTCACCACATGGAAGCTGTATCTACATAAAACACAGCTATCCAACATTCAAAATAGCCACCTGTTCTACTTTAACTGTAAATTCCAATGATTTCAAAGACAGTATTTGAGGTTGCCGACACCAACACCATTCTTACATGCACAGTCCCTTGGGGTGCCAGTTTTTTAATAGCCTCTAAACAGGGGTACATCTTAACCCATCCAACTTATGCAGCTTAATGAGTTGATTCAGAATTCAAAAAGGCCATCTTCCCATAATAACTAAAAACAAAACAAAACAAAATAAAACCCCTATATATAGCCTTTTGTGAATCAGGATGCTCAAATATTCCTTGGTCAAGTATGCCTCTGGCCTTCAGAAATAGAAATAATATGACCAATGGGACTCAGTAGGCACTCAATAAGCTTGTATTGATTATAGGAAAACACTAATTTTTCAACAGCATTAACTCTCTTGGGAACCATATTCTTGGGGATAGGTAATTTGTTAAATGGGCCATCCTATATTTACAGTGCATACACACTCATAAATGTAAAATCTTTTCCCTTACATAGAAAATAGACCCTGGGTGTTCTGTTCCATACAACTTGAGAGACATCTATCATTAAACTACACACCCGGGGAGAACTACACTTATTACATCCAATTCATTACCATCTTCTTAATATTTAACCAGAACATCATTATATCTTTTTTCATAAATCGAAAGAATTCTTGGAGAGCAAAATAAGATACGGTATTCTTTCAGCATAAGTATAAAAATAATAAAATTATTTTCTAGCTATTATTTACTGAGTGCTTACTACGTGCCTGATATTTGCCTAAGCCTTTCACATTTTAAATCATTTGATTATTGGGGCGCCTGGGTGGCGCAGTCGGTTAAGCGTCCGACTTCAGCCAGGTCACAATCTCGCGGTCCGGGAGTTCGAGCCCCGCGTCGGGCTCTGGGCTGATGGCTCAGAGCCTGGAGCCTGTTTCCGATTCTGTGTCTCCCTCTCTCTCTGCCCCTCCCCCATTCATGCTCTGTCTCTCTCTGTCCCCCAAAAAATAAATAAACGTTGAAAAAAAAATTTTAAATCATTTGATTATTAAAATACCTCTTTGAGGGAAGTTCTCTTATTAGCTTTAGATGTGGAAACAGCACAGGCAGGTAAAATAATATGGCAAAGAAAACAGAGCTAGTAAGAGCAGGGCCAGAAGTCAAAGCCAGAGAATCTGATTCTAGAGCTCATATCCTCAAACCCTCAACTATTTCTACACTAAATCTGTATTGAAAGTTATGCAAATAGTTGCCATCTTTTTCTAATAAAACCTTTTTGCCTGGGATTAGGAAAAGGTAAACCACCCTTTTCTAGTATCTTCTGAACAAGGACATTTATTTATTTTTCTAAAGGTTCTTTTTTTTTTTTAAGAAGCAGGGGAGATGGGAGCAGGAGAGAGAGAGAGAGAAAGAGAGACAGAAAGAGAAAATCTTAAGCAGACTCCATGCTCAGTGTGGGAGCCCAGTGTAGGGCTTGAACCCATGACCCTGGGATCATGACCTGAGTTGAAATCAAGAGTCGGACGCTCAACTGACTGAGCCACCCAGGTCAGTGGCTCTAAACAAAGACATTTAGTTCCAGAATAAACAAGCAGTCTATTATCATGAAGATTCCACCACACATGGTCAAGAATTAACTGCCTGAGATCCCATGTGTAAGAATAAATTATGTTAGAAACACTAAGTGATTTGGCCCAGCCTGGAGTGGCCCTAGGCAAAACAAAAGTACCCTAGGGTACTTCTCTTTCCCCTCTGTTCTTAACTTTTTCCTCTTTCCGTTTTTCCCCCCTATCCTGGTGCCTGAATTTTTTATTAAAATTGTTTGGAAATGTTCTTATATCAACTTCCACCCAAAGATTTGTCTATGTTCCTGTATTAGTTTTGCAGGGCTACTGCTATAACAAGGTACCACAAACTGAGTGGCTTAAACAAAAACAGAAATATATCATCTCATAGTCTTCGAGGCTACATGTCTGCCATGAAGGCGTTTGCAGGGTTGATCCCTTCTGAGGGATGTGAGGGATAATCTGTTCTATGCCTCTCGCCTAGCTTCAAGTGATCTCAGGTGCTCCAAGGTTTAGAGGAGGCATTCTTCCTATTTCTTCACACTGTCTTTCATCTCTTCATGTCTGGTTTCTCTCTGTGTCCAAGTTTCCCCATTTGTAATATCAACCATACTGGATTAGGGCCTTCTCTAATGACCTCTTGGTAACTCAAAAAGACCTTATTTCCAAATAAGGTCACATGCACAAATGCTGGGGGTTGGGACTTCAACATCTTTTGAGAGGACACAATTTAATCCAGAGCAGCCCCTATTTCTCAGTTTCTCTTCATGGATATGCTGGCAGAGCTCTATCTCTAAGAAAACACTGATAATGGCAATATAAAGTACTAATGATCTCTTGACACTGGATAGATTTCTCCCAGTAGGAATTTAGTTGCTATATGTTACTGTACTCTATCCAGCTCTACTTGATTGGCTTTGCCTGTTACTCCTGAACATCGAATGACTAATTAATCAATTCATTTATGCATTAACCTATTCAATTACTCACTGTTCAGTCATCATTTATTTATTGAGTGCTTATTATATGCCATGCTCTGTGCCAGCTGCTGGATACACATCAATGAATAAAACATAATCTCTGTTTTCTTGTATACAAGACTAGAAACTTGCTCTCCTGATGGACATTTAACTGAGAGAAATACGCTCACGTGGTTCTGTACCAGTAGTTTCCTAAGTGAGATTTGTAGCTTACAACCAGTCCTGTCCAGGAAGAAAGAGGCTATGAGAGCTAAAAGGGGTCCAAGAGATCTCATGATCTACGTCACTCAATTTATAGAAAGGAAAATTAGAGCACAGAAGTCTACTACAACAAGTAATTTTGTAAAAAGGAAAAAAGTGTTTAAGTACAATTAGAATAAAAATTGCTTATATTCCCATTTTCTAATGAATTTTAGGAGAAAGGAGAAAGAAAATAGAACGTATAAAATCATACCTGACATGAAGGAATGATGTTAATTTTGTTAAGTAATAGCATGGTGATAATACAGTGAATTGTCCTCGTTTTTTGAAAATGCATACATAAGTATTTAGAGATAAGATGACATGATATCTGTTTAATTGCTTTAAAACCTTTCAGCCAAAAAATAGATAAAATAAAATTTCAGAATGTTAATTTTTAAATCAAAGTGATGGGTATCTGGAGTTCTCTATTATTCAGTATGTTTCAAATTTTTCAAAACAAAAGGTTAAAAAAACTGTGTCCTCCTAAAGGCACAATTATCTACTTAACAGGTTCTCACTTGTCTCAGAGTCCCAGCACTGGGAAATAAGCTTCACAAAATATTAATTTTAAATATGGAGACCATGGCTTCTAAATTATAATTATTATGCTGTTTTCTTCAATATTTTCCACTCATCACCACCTTTCAATAACACTCCAGTAGTATATATTCATATTACTGTCATTTGCATAGTATTTTGAGTATGAATTATTTCTTTTTATATGGATCTAATCTGATTTAAAATCAGACATCTTAATATACACATGTTAAGAATAAATTTTGATAATAGGAACACTATTCAGTATCAGATAACAGAGCTAAAATACATTTGATTACTTCAATGATTTTAAAGTAATTTAATCAGAATGTAGTAAAACATAGCAGCATTAAACATTAAAGAATGCTAGATTGAAATAAAATTTGGAACTGACTTTATTTTTATTTGACAAATCATACTGAAAAAATCTCCAAATAGTAAGTTTGTAAAACTAATCCATGAGTAGAGATACACACACGGTATTACATCTTAAAAACATATTCAGATGACAAATTATGTTGAGACAAAAAAAAATTCAGTGAAAGTGTGTATTTTACAAACAATTCCATTAACATAAAACTCATAAAATTTTGGGGCGCCTGGGTGGCACAGTCGGTTAAGCGTCCGACTTCAGCCAGGTCACGATCTCGCGGTCCGGGAGTTCGAGCCCCGCGTCAGGCTCTGGGCTGATGGCTCAGAGCCTGGAGCCTGTTTCCGATTCTGTGTCTCCCTCTCTCTCTGCCCCTCCCCCGTTCATGCTCTGTCTCTCTCTGTCCCAAAAATAAATAAATGTCGAAAAAAAAAAATTAAAAAAAAAAACTCATAAAATTTTAAAAGTTCAAGTAACTAAAATCATAGGAATAAGTTTCAAAATCCCTTTGCTCAACTAAAAATGTAGAGCAGAACCTCACTAGGAAGAAAGAAAATGACGTGCATGCTATTGCACGTTACAAGTGACTATAAACACCACCATGTTATTTAATCTACAGTATAATCCTATCCATGTGATACCAAAATACTTTAAAGTAGCCTTACCAGCTGTACCATCTGGTAATATTATGGTATCATCAAGCTAAGACATACAATACCACTCCAAAGATAATGAAATACAGAAGTATATCACCAGGACTAAATTTTATAAATGTTCAACAAAGGAAATGCTGCCTCTAAAAATGGTACCATATTATGTGCATATACCATGAAAAATTCTTACAAACACACATTTGCACTCCATCTTACAAGAAACTGTAACTGATAAATGGATTATGTTAGAATTCCCTCTAGCAAACAGCGAACAAGCAACTTTAATGAGGCTTATGACCCTACCCTATGGATGAAAGTGAGCATTTTGCCACCAGATACAGGTCAGGTACTACAATTCCCTCTCCCAGATCATTAAGGTTTTTTTGTTTTGTTTTGTTTTTCTAAATTTGAGCTTTTTAACTTCCTTAGCTATGCAACAATAAGTGGACGCTTTGGAAACATTATAAGAAACATTACCTTCTGCAATGAGCATTAAGCATTTGGAAACATGTTTTCAGAGAATCACAGAATTTTAGAGCTAGAAGGAAATTTTAATATCACTCAGTCAAAGGCTTACATTTTATAGATTGGAGAGCTAACATCCTCACAGGTTAAATCATTTGCCGAAGGCTGCAAGCCTGCTCAATGTTAGGGCTGAGTCTGAAACCTCATCTCCTGACTTTCAGTCCAACACAACTCCCAGTAGTCAAGCAAGTGTTTTTAAAAATCACAGGTTTCCTAAGCCATACTCCAGATGCTGACACGCAGAACTGTTTTCTCTACCTGTGAGGGCCTTTCTCTTTCACTTACCAGGCAGCTTTGGGACAGAGACACATGGAGTGTGGTCGGGTGGAGGCCCTGAAGAGTCAGGGTGCTCTGGGCACTAAGAGAGATGACAGGCATTGCATCAAGACTATCCTTTCGTCCTGAGAGGTCAATAAAGTATTTCCTGAGGGGTAATTACAAAAGCAACACTAACCTAGATGCTGTGAGAAATACAAAAGAAGGGAAGTATACATATCTACATGTCTCAAGGAGTCCATTCTAGTTCATAAGACAATATGAAACAACTAAGACTTGAGGGCTCATGTGTTTAAAAAAAAACATTAGAAGCTAAAGGAAATTGGGAATCAGTATAAACCAGAATCATCAAGAAAGACTTCATGTAAAAGCAGGGTTATAAGCTGGTGCATGAAAAAATGATGTGCTTCCATTAAAAGATGCTCAACATCACTGATCATCAGGGAAATGCGGAAATGCAAATCAAAATGACAGTGAGATATCCCCTCACACCTAAAATCAACAACACAAGAATGACTAAAATCAACAACACAAGAAACAACAGGTGTTGGTAAGGATATAGAGAAAGGGGAACACTTTTGCACTATTGGTGGGAATACAAACTGGTGCAGCCACTCTGGAAAACAGTATGGAAGTTCCTCAAAAAGATACAAATAGAACTACCCTACGATCCAGGAATCACACTACTAGGTATTTACCCAAAGAATACAAATATGCCAATTCAATGGGATACATGCACCCCAATGTTTATAGCAGCAGCATCTACAATAGTCAAATTATGGAAACAAGGCAAGTGTCCACTGACTGATGAATGGATAAAGATGTGGTAAAGAGTGCCTGGATGGCTCAGTTGGTTAAGTGTCTGACTTTGGCTCAGGTCATGATCCCGCATGTGGGTCTGAGCCCCACATGGGGCTCTGTGCTGACAGCTCAAAGCCTGGAGCCTGCTTTGGATTCTGTGTCTCCCTCGCTCTCTGCCTGCCTCTCTCTCTCTCTCTCTCTCTCTCTCTCTCTCTCTCTCTCTCTCAAAAATAAATAAACATTAAAAATGTTTTAAAGATACACACATATATACATACACACACACACACACACACACACACAAATGGAGTATTACTCAGACATAAAAAAGAATGAAATTTTACAACTTACAATGACATGGATGGAGCTAGAGAATATTATCTAAGTGAATTAAGTCAGTCAGAGAAAGAAAAATACTATATGATTTCACTCATATGTGGAATTTAAGACACAAAACAAATGAACAAAGGTAAAAATAGAGGGAGAGAGAAAACAAGAAACAGACTCTTAAGTCTAGAAAACAAACTGATGGTTACCAGAGGGGAGGCTGGGGGGCGGGAGTCATAAGGGTGATGGGGATTGAGGAAGGCATTTGTCATGATGAGCACGGTGTATTGCATATTAAGTGTTTATACTGAAACTAATATTGCACTGCATTTTAACTAACTGGAGTTGAAATAAAAACTTTAAAAAAGTGATGTCCTTCTAATCAACAAAGTGGACTTTTACACGTGGGACAGCAACTGCACCTCTGAAATAGAAAGATATAAAAAGATGTGCACAAACCCTGATTTTAACTAATGTGCCTCACCTTTTTTCACTAATGACACTGTCAGATACAGCCAAGTGGGTGGTACTCCATGGCAAAACCACCACTTGATGTCATTTCTGGTAATGCCATTTTAAGCAATGAAATAAGAAAGGCACATTTGTTCTCTAAATATCATAATGGCACCCATAAGCCTCATTGCCAGTAATCAGTTGTACAACGCCATATCATACTCCAAAGTCAGTGAGCTTTCTAAACAGAAGTTAGGAAACTTAAGTAGACTAAGAGGATGTTGCCTACTTATCTATCAGGGAAGTATAGATTTAGAAACATAATGTTATTAAAGAATATAACAGGGGCTGCTGGGTGGCTCAGTTGGTTAAAAGTCCAACTTCGGCTCAGGTCATGATCTCGTGGTTTGTCAGTTCGAGCCCTGTGTCGGGCTCTTTGCTGACAGCTCACAGCCTGGAGCCTGCTTCAGATTCTGTGTCTCCTTCTCTCTCTGCCCCTCCCCAATTTGTGATCTGTCTCTGTCTCTCAAAAATAAATAAATGCGGGGAGTTGCGGCAAGATGGCGGCTTAGGAGGACGCTGGGCTCACCGCATGTCCTGCTGATCACTTAGATTCCATCTACACCTGCCTAAATAACCCAGAAAACAACAGAGGATTAGCAGAACGAGGCGCCGGAGCCAAACGCAGACGAGAGGCCCACGGAAGAGGGTAGGAAGGGCGGCGAGGCGGTGCGCGCTACACGGACTGGCGGGAGGGGGCTGGGGCGGAGGGGCGGCTCGCCGGCCAAGCAGAGCCCCCAAGTCTGCCTTGCAAAAGCGGAGGGGCCGGGCAGACTGTGTTCCGACAGCAAGCGCGACTTAGCGTCTGGAAGGTCATAAATTAACAGCTCTGCTCGGAAAGCGGGAAGGCTGGAGGACAAAGGGAGGGAGAGCTGCTGAGCCCCCTGACAACAGAGCTCAGTTTGGTGGGGAACAAAGGCGCTCGCAAGCGCCATTTCCCCCAGCCATCCCCCAGCCGAAATCCCAAAGGGAACCGGTTCCTGCCAGGGAACTTGCTCGCTCCACGCAAACACCCAACTCTGCGCTTCAGCGGAGCCAAACCTCCGGCAGTGGATCTGACTCCCTCCCGCTGCCACAGGGCCCCTCCTGAAGTGGATCACCTAAGGAGAAGCGATCTAAGCCTGCCCCTCCTGCCCCCGAGCACCTTGCCTACCCACCCCAGCTAATACGCCAGATCCCCAGCATCACAAGCCTGGCAGGGTGCAAGTAGCCCAGACGAGCCACACCACCTCACAGTGAATCCCACCCTTAGGAGAGGGGAAGAGAAGGCACACACCAGTCTGACTGTGGCCCCAGCGGTGGGCTGGGGGCAGACATCAGGTCTGACTGCGGCCCCGCCCACCAACTCCAGTTATACACCACAGCACAGGGGAAGTGCCCAGCAGGTCCTCACCACGCCAGGGACTATCCAAAATGACCAAGCGGAAGAACTCCCCTCAGAAGAATCTCCAGGAAATAACAACAGCTAATGAGCTGATCAAAAAGGATTTAAATATAACAGAAAGTGAATTTAGAATAATAGTCATAAAATTAATCGCTGGGCTTGAAAACAGTATACAGGACAGCAGAGAATCTCTTGCTACAGAGATCAAGGGACTAAGGAACAGTCACGAGGAGCTGAAAAACGCTTTAAACGAAATGCATAACAAAATGGAAACCACCACAGCTCGGCTTGAAGAGGCAGAAGAGAGAATAGGAGAACTAGAAGATAAAGTTATGGAAAAAGATGAAGCTGAGAAAAAGAGAGATAAAAAAATCCAGGAGTATGAGGGGAAAATTAGAGAATTAAGTGATACACTAAAAAGAAATAATATACGCATAATTGGTATCCCAGAGGAGGAAGAGAGAGGGAAAGGGGCTGAAGGGGTACTTGAAGAAATCATAGCTGAGAACTTCCCTGAACTGGGGAAGGAAAAAGGCATTGAAATCCAAGAGGCACAGAGAACTCCCTTCAGACGTAACTTGAATCGATCTTCTGCACGACATATCATAGTGAAACTGGCAAAATACAAGGATAAAGAGAAAATTCTGAAAGCAGCAAGGGGTAAACGTGCCCTCACATATAAAGGGAGACCTATAAGACTCGTGACTGATCTCTCTTTTGAAACTTGGCAGGCCAGAAAGAATTGGCACGAGATTTTCAGGGTGCTAGACAGAAAAAATATGCAGCCAAGAATCCTTTATCCAGCAAGTCTGTCATTTAGAATAGAAGGAGAGATAAAGGTCTTCCCAAACAAACAAAAACTGAAGGAATTTGTCACCACTAAACCAGCCCTACAAGAGATCCTAAGGGGGACCCTGTGAGACAAAGTCCCAGAGACATCACTACAAGCATAAAACATACAGACATCACAATGACTCTAAACCCGTATCTTTCTATAATAACACTGAATGTAAATGGATTAAATGCGCCAACCAAAAGACACAGGGTATCAGAATGGATAAGAAAACAAGACCCATCTATTTGCTGTCTACAAGAGACTCATTTTAGACCTGAGGACACCTTTAGATTGAGAGTGAGGGGATGGAGAACTATTTATCATGCGACTGGAAGCCAAAAGAAAGCTGGAGTAGCCATACTTATATCAGACAAACTAGACTTTAAATTAAAGGCTGTAACAAGAGATGAAGAAGGACATTATATAAAAGTTACAGGGTCTATCCATCAGGAAGAGCTAACAATTATAAATGTCTATGCGCCGAATACCGGAGCCCCCAAATATATAAAACAATTACTCATAAACATAAGCAACCTTATTGATAAGAATGTGGTAATTGCAGGGGACTTTAATACACCACTTACAGAAACGGATAGATCATCTAGACACACGGTCAATAAAGAAACAAGGGCCCTGAATGAGACATTGGATCAGATGGACTTGACAGATATATTTAGAACTCTGCATCCCAAAGCAACAGAATATACTTTCTTCTCGAGTGCACATGGAACATTCTCCAAGATAGATCATATACTGGGTCACAAAACAGCCCTTCATAAGTTTACAAGAATTGAAATTATACCATGCTTACTTTCAGACCACAATGCTATGAAGCTTGAAATCAACCACAGAAAAAAGTCTGGAAAACCTCCAAAAGCATGGAGGTTAAAGAACACCCTACTAACGAATGAGTGGGTCAACCAGGCAATTAGAGAAGAAATTAAAAAATATATGGACACAAACGAAAATGAAAATACAACAATCCAAACGCTTTGGGACGCAGCAAAGGCAGTCCTGAGAGGAAAATACATTGCAATCCAGGCCTATCTCAAGAAACAAGAAAAATCCCAAATACAAAACCTAACAGCACACCTAAAGGAACTAGAAGCAGAACAGCAAAGGCAGCTTAAGCCCAGCAGAAGAAGAGAAATAATAAAGATCAGAGCAGAAATAAACAATATAGAAACTAAAAAAACTGTAGAGCAGATCAACGAAACCAAGAGTTGGTTTTTTGAAAAAATAAACAAAATTGACAAACCTCTAGCCAGGCTTCTCAAAAAGAAAAGGGAGATGACCCAAATAGATAAAATCATGAATGAAAATGGAATTATTACAACCAATCCCTCAGAGATACAAACAATTATCAGGGAATACTATGAAAACTTATATGCCAACAAATTGGACAACCTGGAAGAAATGGACAAATTCCTGAACACCCACACTCTTCCAAAACTCAATCAGGAGGAAATAGAAAGCTTGAACAGACCCATAACCAGTGAAGAAATTGAATCGGTTATCAAAAATCTCCCAACAAATAAGAGTCCAGGACCAGATGGCTTCCCAGGGGAGTTCTACCAGACGTTTAAAGCAGAGATAATACCTATCCTTCTCAAGCTATTCCAAGAAATAGAAAGGGAAGGAAAACTTCCAGACTCATTCTATGAAGCCAGTATTACTTTGATTCCTAAACCAGACAGAGACCCAGTAAAAAAAGAGAACTACAGGCCAATATCCCTGATGAATATGGATGCAAAAATTCTCAATAAGATACTAGCAAATCGAATTCAACAGCATATAAAAAGAATTATTCACCATGATCAAGTGGGATTCATTCCTGGGATGCAGGGCTGGTTCAACATTCGCAAATCAATCAACGTGATACATCACATTAACAAAAAAAGAGAGAAGAACCATATGATCCTGTCAATCGATGCAGAAAAGGCCTTCGACAAAATCCAGCACCCTTTCTTAATAAAAACCCTTGAGAAAGTCGGGATAGAAGGAACATACTTAAAGATCATAAAAGCCATTTATGAAAAGCCCACAGCTAACATCATCCTCAACGGGGAAAAACTGAAAGCTTTTTCCCTGAGATCAGGAACACGACAAGGATGCCCACTCTCACCGCTGCTGTTTAACATAGTGCTGGAAGTTCTAGCATCAGCAATCAGACAACAAAAGGAAATCAAAGGCATCAAAATTGGCAAAGATGAAGTCAAGCTTTCGCTTTTTGCAGATGACATGATATTATACATGGAAAATCCGATAGACTCCACCAAAAGTCTGCTAGAACTGATACAGGAATTCAGCAAAGTTGCAGGATACAAAATCAATGGACAGAAATCAGTTGCATTCTTATACACTAACAATGAAGCAACAGAAAGACAAATAAAGAAACTGATCCCATTCACAATTGCACCAAGAAGCATAAAATACCTAGGAATAAATCTAACCAAAGATGTAAAGGATCTGTATGCTGAAAACTATAGAAAGCTTATGAAGGAAATTGAAGAAGATTTAAAGAAATGGAAAGACATTCCCTGCTCATGGATTGGGAGAATAAATATTGTAAAAATGTCAATACTACCCAAAGCTATCTACACATTCAATGCAATCCCAATCAAAATTGCACCAGCATTCTTCTCGAAACTAGAACAAGCAATCCTAAAATTCATATGGAACCACAAAAGGCCCCGAATAGCCAAAGGAATTTTGAAGAAGAAGACCAAAGCAGGAGGCATCACAATCCCAGACTTTAGCCTCTACTACAAAGCTGTCATCATCAAGACAGCATGGTATTGGCACCAAAACAGACACATAGACCAATGGAATAGAATAGAAACCCCAGAACTAGACCCACAAACGTATGGCCAACTCATCTTTGACAAAGCAGGAAAGAACATCCAATGGAAAAAAGACAGCCTCTTTAACAAATGGTGCTGGGAGAACTGGACAGCAACATGCAGAAGGTTGAAACTAGACCACTTTCTCACACCATTCACAAAAATAAACTCAAAATGGATAAAGGACCTCAATGTGAGACAGGAAACCATCAAAACCTTAGAGGAGAAAGCAGGAAAAGACCTCTCTGACCTCAGCCGTAGCAATCTCTTCCTCGACACATCCCCAAAGGCAAGGGAATTAAAAGCAAAAGTGAATTACTGGGACCTTATGAAGATAAAAAGCTTCTGCACAGCAAAGGAAACAACCAACAAAACTAAAAGGCAACCAACGGAATGGGAAAAGATATTCGCAAATGACATATCGGACAAAGGGCTAGTATCCAAAATCTATAAAGAGCTCACCAAACTCCACACCCAAAAAACAAATAACCCAGTGAAGAAATGGGCAGAAAACATGAATAGACACTTCTCTAAAGAAGACATCCGGATGGCCAACAGGCACATGAAAAGATGTTCAGCGTCGCTCCTTATCAGGGAAATACAAATCAAAACCACACTCAGGTATCACCTCACGCCAGTCAGAGTGGCCAAAATGAACAAATCAGGAGACTATAGATGCTGGCGAGGATGTGGAGAAACGGGAACCCTCTTGCACTGTTGGTGGGAATGCAAATTGGTGCAGCCGCTCTGGAAAGCAGTGTGGAGGTTCCTCAGAAAATTAAAAATAGACCTACCCTATGACCCAGCAATAGCACTGCTAGGAATTTATCCAAGGGATACAGGAGCACTGATGCATAGGGCCACTTGTACCCCAATGTTCATAGCAGCACTCTCAACAATAGCCAAATTATGGAAAGAGCCTAAATGTCCATCAACTGATGAATGGATAAAGAAATTGTGGTTTATATACACAATGGAATATTACGTGGCAATGAGAAAAAATGAAATATGGCCTTTTGTAGCAACGTGGATGGAACTGGAGAGTGTGATGCTAAGTGAAATAAGCCATACAGAGAAAGACAGATACCATATGGTTTCACTCTTATGTGGATCCTGAGAAACTTAACAGGAACCCATGGGGGAGGGGAAGGAAAAAAAAAAAAAGAGGTTAGAATGGGAGAGAGCCAAAGCATAAGAGACTGTTAAAAACTGAGAACAAACTGAGGGTTGATGGGGGGTGGGAGGGAGGAGAGGGTGGGTGATGGGTATTGAGGAGGGCACCTTTTGGGATGAGCACCGGGTGTTGTATGGAAACCAATTTGTCAATAAATTTCAGAAAAAAAAAAATAAATAAAAAAAAAATAAAATAAATAAATTTTTTGTAAGATAAAAAAAAAATAAATAAATAAAATAAATAAATAAATGCAAAAAATAAAAAATAAAAAAAAACAATATAACATAATTTTCAACAAAAAATGATAAAGATGACAAAAGAAAGAAGGTAAATGGTGTATACTTTGGGAGTCTTCATAATACCAAATTTGGAAAGTATCAGATGAGTTATGAAGAAATGGACAATATGCAATGAAGACATAGGGAAAAAGAAGAATAAAATAATCTACAATGAGCTAATTCAACTCTCAGTGAGGTTACCTGTCTGAATTTAAGGAAAAACACTGTTTGATCCATGTCTGAATAGTATTTGAAGAGATTTTTTTTTTTTAAAAAACACAGTAAAATGAAAACAGCTCAGAACATCAAGTGTGCCCCCAATGGACTACCCAGAACTTTATTTTGACTATCATCCCTATCAGGACCCTTTCTTTCCATCTTAACTAAAATGGCTGTTTCTACTCAACACCTCTTTGGGTCTATTTCCTAAGTTTATCTCAATCTTTACAACTCTACTGCTTTGACAAAGGTGGTATAAATGTCAACATTTTTGGCTTTTTCTGTTGCCAAGTCATTCAACAATGCCTTCCCTCTCTGCTGTTGAATCTCTTTTTCCAGTTTTTTCTCTCCATTAAACAGCTTATTGCTCAAAGTTCTTTTTGCCATAATTTTAACTCAAAATATACATGAAGAGTGAATTAATATTTAAAACTATAATCCAAGAAAACTTTCTGAAAATAAAAGAATCTATATATCAAAAGGGCCCACCAGACATCTGGGAAAACCGATACAAGATGATCTACACTAAACATATCCTGGTAACACCATTAGACATTATTAGTAAAGAAATAAAAATCCTAAAGGTAGCAAGGGAAAAAGAACAAATAACATATACTGGTAAGAGAATTAAACTAGCAGCAGATTCTTAAAAGCAACATGCAAAACAAGGCAACAACAGATTAGCATTTTCAAGAGATTCAAGGAAAAACATGTGAACTAAATATTTTAAACCCATTCAAGCTATCCCTCAGGGATCAATGTTATTGAAAAAGTGTAACACATGCAAGGGTATTTTGTACCCTTGGGCACTTCTTGAGCAATCAAGTTACTAAAGCATTAGTTTCATCCAATCTAAAGATGAGCAGGTAACTCTGGTAAAAGGACAGAGAGATGAGCATTTAATGTACTTAATTACATCTAAGACCAAAACAAGGCTGGTGATACATGAAGAATATACAAGTGACCCATGTTCTGACAAGGTAAAGTAGTAGGACTAAAAACTAAGAAAACAACATTAAGGGAAAGAGGAAAGTAAAATAAACAATAGTGAATTAGTAGTAAGTGAAGTAAAACTACCATAAAAGATTATCATAGTAGCAACAAAAGGTTAAATATGGATAAAGTGAGCCAAAGCATCTTTAAAAGGTATAGATACCAAGGCCAATCACTACAACAAAAATATGAGCTTTCATAAATAGTCCTCCCACCCAAAGAAACCTTAAAGAATAAGATCAAAGAAAACACATATGAAACAGAGCAAATATGAATAATGAATATTTACCAAGTAGCACAGCAATGATCTTTATGAAACAAAAACTACAGAACTTGATTCTGGCCCTTGAGGCCACATAGAAACACACTAATAACAGAAGATTTTTAAATACCCTCTTGGTCAAAACAAATCAAGTGAACAAAAACTAAGTAAAGGTATAGATGACATAAATAATATAGTCAATAAGATAGAACTTTTGGACAGATATTAAACTATACACTATAAGAATACAGATATTCTTTTGGACAGATATTAAACTATACACTATAAGAATACAGACTACCTTTTTCTCAAACAGACGTGGAATACTGACAAAAGCTGACCTTGTTCTAAGTCACCAATAAAGGCTTCAGGGCATTCCAAAGAGTAAAATTATCAGAGTAAACAATATCCTGATCATCTTGTTACAAGTCTAGAATTTAATAACAAAAGTTTTAAAAAGGTCCTTCTACATGAAAATTTAAAAACCTGCTGCTGCACAACTTTTTGGTGAAGAAGAAATACAAATCTTCTAAAAGAATAAGATAATAAAAAACATATTAAAATTGATGAGTACAACATAAAGCTGTGACCAGAGGAAAAATCATGGCTTCAAACACTTAGAGAAATAAAATAATTTTTAATGAAAATAAATGAAATAGATCTGAAACTGAAGACCAAGTAAAAAAAGAAAAGGGTGAAATAAAAAGATGATAAGAAATGACATAATAAAGGCAAAATCAGAAATTAATGAGATAGAAAAAGGAAAATATTTCTCAGTAATCAAATCAGAATCCAAGTGAGTTGAAAAAGAAACACCTTTATTAAGGCAGAAAAAAGGAAGAAAGAAATAATAAAAAATAACCAGAGGGAAACAACCATTGAAGTAGAATAAATTTAAAATTCAGAAGAGACTAACTACAATGCGTAACACCATAGAAGTACATTTGGAAAAAAAAAAAAATACATTTGGAAAACTAGACAAAATGGACAACTATCACAATTGACCCATGTAGAGATAAAAAGCTTAAACAGTTCCATAGGAAGAGGTAGCTACATTACAAGGAACTGCCTCATAGAAAAACAGCAGAACCAGATGATTTCATATTCAAAAACCAATTGTTGCCAATTTAATAGAAATGGTTCTAGAATATAGGAAATGAAGTAAAACTTACAAATTCTTTTTATGAAGTATAATGTTGATACCTAAATCTGATAAAAAAAATAGTACAGGGGCGCCTGGGTGGTGCAGTCGGTTAAGCGTCCGACTTCAGCCAGGTCACGATGTTGCGGTCCGTGAGTTCGAGCCCCGCGTCGGGCTCTGGGCTGATGGCTCAGAGCCTGGAGCCTGTTTCCGATTCTGTGTCTCCCTCTCTCTCTGACCCTCCCCCGTTCATGCTCTGTCTCTCTCTGTCCCAAAAATAAATAAACGTTGAAAAAAAAATTAAAAAAAATAGTACAAAAATAGAAAATTACAGATCAACATCACTTACAAATACCTATATGAAAATACTACATAAAATATTAGTGAACATACCTCAACACCATATTAAATAAATAATGTACTATAACAAAGTGGGATTTATTCCTGGAAAGTAAGGTTGATTAAATATTAGAAGAACAGTGATATATCACACCATATTAATTGATCTGAGAGAAATGTGTAATTATTTCCATACACACTAAGTAAATCTTTGATGAAATTCAATACCCATCCCATAAAATCAAAAAATCCACTCGAGAACATAGGAATTGATGGTGATTTCCTTGATATGACTATAAGGACACACACATGCACACACTCACATACGTATACATAGGCACACCTTAGTCCTAAAGCCAGCATCATATTTAATGGGGTAAACTTCAGGCATTTCCATTAAGATCAGGAAGAAGCAAGGATAATCACTACTTTCACTACTATTTACTACATACTGGATATACTAGCAATACAATTAATTAGACAAAAGAAATCAGAGATACAAGAACTGAAAGACAACTACATCTACTTGTGTCTGAAATGCTTCCTAAGAAAACCCTAGATAATCACTACTAAAACTACCTCAAAGTCAATAAATTAATAGGATATAAAATGAATATATAGAAATCAACAATGCACATATACACAAACAATAATCACTTAGAAGATAAAATAGTAGAGTAAAATAGCAGTGACAATACCAACAAAAGTGGTTTAATCTTTAAGAATAAGGGTAGCAAGAAATATAAAAAACTTAATATGAGGAAAAATTAAAATACTCGAGAGGGGCGCCTGGGTGGCTCAGTCGGTTAAGCTTCCAACTTCGGCTCAGGTCATGATCTCGCAGTTTGTGAGTTTGAGCCCCACATCGGGCTCTGTGCTGGAAGCTTGGAGCCTGGAGCCTGCTTCGGATTCTGTGTCTCCCTCTCTCTCTGTGCCTCCCCCCTCTCTCTGTGTGTGTCTCTCTCTCTCTCTCTCAAAAATAAATAAACATTAAAAAAAAATTTTTTTTAAATACTCAAGAGATAATAAATGTAATACTGATGAAATACAAAATCATTCCTTGCTGTTGAAAAGCATCTATACATCATAAAAATGTCAGGTCTTCCCCAAGTTAATTTAAAAATTTAACAAAATGCCAATAAAAATGCCAACATGTATTTTTTTTAACGTTTATTTATTTTTGAGACAATGCAAGAGACAGAGTGCAAGCTGCAGGCACTCTGAAGAGAATCTGAAGCAGGTTCCAGGCTCCGAGCTGTCAGCCCAGAACCTGACGCAGGGCTCGAACTCATGAACCACGAGATCATAACCTGAGCCAAAGTCAGACGGTTAACCGACTGAGCCACTCAGGCACCCCAGCCAACATGTATTTTTTAAATGAAGCTAAACAAAATAATATAGAAACTATAAATATCTAGAGTAATACTGAAAAAGAAAGCTACAAGGCACAAAGCCTCATCAGATATTACATTATGTTATAAAGCCTCAGATATTAATGCACTAGTATTATAATTAAACATAATTAGACAAACCAGAAGGATTCAGTAGAAAGTACAGAAATGAACTCAAGTACATATGGAAGTTTAGTATATGATAAAGGTGGCATCTAATATCACTGAAGGCAAAAAAAATTTTTTTCAAGTTTGTTTTGAGAGCAAGAGACAGCGCAAGCAGGAGAGAGGCAGAGAGAGAGGGAGAAAGAGAATCCCAAGCAGGCCCCACACTGCCAGCACAGAGCCCAATGCGGGGCACAAACTCAAGAACCGTGAGATCATGACCTGAGTCGAAATCAAGTCAGACACTCAACCATCTGAGCCACCCAGGTGCCCTGAAGCAAAAAAAAAAAAAAAAAAAAAAATAGCATTGGAAAAACTAGAAAATCATTTAGAAAATGACAACACTGAGTCAACACTTCTTCTCATGTAAAAGAATAAACTCTAAATTAATAAGAGATTTAAATGTAAAAAATGAAAATATACAATTAAATTCATATAAAATCTCTCTGTGGAGCAAGGTTTTTAATCATGCTTGAATACCCATAGTAAATAAAAAATTAATAATTTGACCGCATTAAAAATAAAGTTTCACCTTCTATGTGGCAATAAAACATCACAAATATAATCAAAGGACAGAAGGCAAACTGAAAGAACATATTTGTAAAATCTGTAATAGATGATGGGCTTATATATTTAAAGAACTCTTCAAAAGAGAGGGAATAAAAAAACAACAAAAAAGAGAAACAGGCAAAAGACATGAGCAGACATTTCACGTACACACACACAAATTATTTAAAACTAGCCCTTTTTCCAGTATCCAAAATCTATAAAGAACTCACCAAATTCCACACCCGAAAAACAAATAATCCAGTGAAGAAATGGGCAGAAAACATGAGTAGAAGAACTTCTATTAACATGAATAGAACTTCTCTAAAGAAGACATCCAGATGGCCAACAGGCACATGAAAAGATGCTCAACGTCACTCCTCATCAGGGAAATACAAACCAAAACCACACTCAGATATCACCTCATGCCAGTCAGAATGGCTAAAATGAACAAATTAGGAGACTATAGATGCTGGAGAAGATGTGGAGAAATGGGAACCCTCTTGCATTGTTGATGAGAATGCAAACTGGTGCAGCCACTCTGGAAAACAGTGTGGAGGTTCCTCAAAATATTAAAAATAGATCTACCCTATGACCTAGCAATAGCACTGCTAGGAATTTACCCAAGGGATACAGGAGTGCTGATGCATAGGGGCACCTGTACCCCAGTGTTTATACCAGTACTTTCAACAATAGCCAAATTATGCAAAGAGCCTAAATGTCCATCCACTGATGAATGGATAAGAAATTGTGGTTTATATACACAATGGAATACTACTTGGTAATGAGAAAGAATGAAATATGGCCTTTTGTAGCAATGTGGATGGAACTGGAGCATGTTATGCTAAGTGAAATAAATCATACAGAGAAAGACAGATACCATATGTTGTCACTCTTATGTGGATCCTGAGAAACTTAACAGAAGACCATGGGGGAGGGGAAGGAAAAAAAAAAAAAGTTAGAAAGGGAGAGAGCCAAACCATAAGAGACTCTTAAAAACTGAGAATAAACTGAGGGTTGATGGAGCGGGTGGGAGGGAGGGGGGTGGGTGATGGGCATTGAGGAGGGCACCTTTTGGGATGAGCACTGGGTGTTGTATGGAAACCAATTTGATAACAAATTTCATATTAAAAAAATAATAAAAAATAAAACTAGCCCTTTTTGCTTTTGGCAAAAAAGGAATACAGTGACTGGATTTACACTGCCACTGCCTGGGGGAAACTGCATAAAATGAAAGATACAAATGTTTTGGATATTAAATAGGCAGCATATGACTGAGATCCTTGAGAAAAAGAGGGGAAAAAAGATTAGTTGAGTCCCACAGATGCCCCAGCTTTCTGCCTGGTGACAATTCCAAACTCAAGAACAGGAAGGGAAATCCTAACGGCAGTACAGCAATCCTGACGACACAGTCATTGAATTCAGCGAGGCTCCCAAAGAGCCTGAAATTGCAGAGAGGAGTTTAGAAGAAGAGAAGAGGGAGCTACATGGGGGTAGGGGTAGGGGCAGGGGCAGGAGGGGAGGAAGTTCCAGAAAAATCTGCCTAAGTATCTCCTTACCTGTAGTATAAAAGGTGGAGCCAACGACCAATAGGAGTAGGGAGAAGAATAACTCCCAGGGTTCACAAAGAGCTGGGAGTTGAGTTCTGACCAACCAGAGTTAAGTCCTCACACGGAATTCCATTAGAAATCACAGAACTTCACAGCATAGAACCAGGAATAAACTATCCACAGAAGTAAAGGCTACTATAGACTCATTTTAGCAAAGCTTAAAAAATAGCCTCAAAATGAACATACTGTCTCAAAGAAATTAGAGATTGATTAGATTAAAAGAAGGGAGAAGCTATATAATGTAAACATTAATCAAAAGAAAGGGGTGTGGTTATATTAATATCAGACAAAGTTGAACAAGTAATATTACTAGCTATAAAAGCAAGAAATGTACTAGCTATAAAAACTCACAATCTCAATCAAAATCCTTGCAGGTTTTGGGACAGAAATTGACAAACTGATTCTAAAATATTACAAAAGGAATTGCAAAGTAGCCAGAAAAGTCAAAATAATTTTGAAGAAAAGAACAGAGTTGGAAGACTCCTCCTACTTTCCAGACCATGAACTGTGATAATGACTGTATGATACTGTAACAGAGAATCCAGAAACAGACCCATTCATAGATGGTCAATAATTTTGACAGAGGAGCTGAAAGCAATTCACTGGGGTTCACTTCAACATCATATGTATGTATGTATACATACATATGTATGTCCCATATGTATGTCCACCCTCCCCCTAGAAAACAGCCTTGATCCTTACCTGGCACCAAATACAAACTTGAAACAGATCAGGAATCTAAATATAAGAGTTGTATAAAACCCCTTGAAGAAAACTTATGAGAAAACATTTTATGATCCTAGCCTAGGACAGAAGTAGCACAAATCATAAAAAGAAAAAAAAATCATAAACTGGGCCTCATTATAATTAAAAACAACTGCTTTCTGAAAGACACTGATAAGAAAATGAAAAGATAAGCTACAGATGTAGAAAGCATCTGCAAACAAGTATCTGACAAAATGTTCCTATCCTTAAAAAATAAAGCTCTCTTAAGACAAATCTGATTTAAAAATGGGAGCATATAATTCACCAAAGAAGATAAAAGAGTGGCAAATATATACATGAAAGACGCTCCGTATCATCAGTCATTACATAACTGATGCACATTAAGACTACTAGATATGACACCACATTTACCATAATGGCTAAAATTTTAGAAACTAATGACACCAAGTGGTGGCAAGATGTGGAGAACTACACATCACTGGTGGGAATGTATAACAATGGTACAACCGCTCTGGAAGACAGTTTGGCTGCTTCTTTTAAATTAAACATATACTTCCATATAATCCAGAAATCCCACTCCTAGTTATTTACCCAGAAGTTGTTAAAACATATACCTACATAACTTTATGTGAATGCTTATAGCAACTTTACTAATAATTGCCCCCAAACTGGAAAAGACACAAATCTCCAACAGGTAAACAGATACCCTGTGGTAGTTTTCCATTGGAATACTACCTATCATTAAAGAAGAATCAACTACTAACAACTACAGCCCAGGTAAATCTCCCAAACATCATGCTCGGTGAAGGAAGCCAGACACAAGGGTATATATCCTATAATTCCATTTTTATATGACATTCCTTAAACATGCAAAAACTATGGGGGCAGAAATCATCACCAGCGGTTAGGGGAGTGAGAGAAGGGAACTAAGCAGGCATGGGGGAAGGACAGAAAGTGTGAGGATGATAGGAACATTCTGTATCATGATTGCAGTGGTGGTTATATGATATACATTTGTCAAAACACATCAAGCTGTACAGTTAAAAGGGTGAATTTTACTGTTTGTAAATTATACTTCACAAAACCTAACCTTAAAAAAGTATGCAGACGTTTACAGGATTTTAATATACATTGCCAAATTGCCCTTCCATTAACTTAATTTCTTCTTCTACTCCCATTTAATTTACATTCCCACTGGCGGTCTACAAGTGCCTGCACTTCATCAGCTCGATATCATCAGATTATTATTTCAGGCTTTTCCAATCTGATACGTTCTTTGAAAATGTTACCTCTGCATCTCTCTTTTTTTTAGTGATGGTGAACTATTGTTTATCCATTTCTGACAGCTGTATTTCTTCTCTGTTCTGTTAATTCCTTTTAGTCATTGTTACAAGAAAATATTTAGTGTTTTTCTTATTAATTTTTTTGAGTTTGATACATCTCCTCAAATATCTGTCATAATTCTACTTTCCATTTCTTCATTTCTTTCATTTTTTCAACTTTTTAAACGTAGACATCTTAAAGTTGGAAATTTCTCAATATTTTCTAGGATTTGTTCTTTAGTACCATTATTTAAAAAATTTTTTCCTCCTCCTCAGAGTTCAGGTAAATATTCAACTATGACTTTTTAAATTTTTTATAGAGTCAATTTAAAAAATGTTAAATCTCTTTTGTCTGATACAGTGGCTACCAGCCACATGTAATTATTGAAATTTAAATTAATTTAAGCTATCTTCTTGTGTTTTCTTCTGGTTTTATGGTTTCAGGCCTTACATTTAAGTATTTAATCCATTCTGAGTTAATTTTTATGTGTGGTATAAGAGTCCAGTTTCATTCTTTTGCATGTAGCTATCCAGTTGCCCACCATTATTTATTAAAGAGACTATCCCTTCCCCATTGTATATTACTGGTACCCTTGTCAAAGACTAGTTCATTGTATCTGTGTGAGTTTATTTCTGAGCTCTCTGTTTTGGTCCACTGTTTTTATGCCAATAGTATACTGTTTTTATACTATAACATTGTCATATATTCGAAATCAGGAAGTATGATGCTTCCAACTTTGTTCTCAAGATTGCTTTGGCTATTCACGGTCTTTTGTGGTCCCATACTAACCTTAGGATTCTCTTTTCTGTTTCTATGAAAAATGCCATTGGAATTTTGATAGGGATTGCAGTGAATCTGTAGATTGTGTTGGGTAGTATGGACATTTTAACAATATTAGTTCTTGCGATCCATGAACATGGGTCACGGCAATGATTCTTTCAACTGACACTAAAAGCATTGGCAATGAAGACAAAAATAAACAAGTAGAACTACCTCAAACCAAAAAGATTCCACACAGCAAAGGAAGTCACCAACAAAATAAAAAGGCAAACTACCAAACTGGAGAAAATATTTGCAAACCATAGATATGATAAAGGGTTAATATCCAAAATATAGAAGAACTCATACAACTCACTAGCAAGAAAATAAGCCAACTGAAAAATATACAAAGGACCTGCACAGACATTTTGCCAAAGAAGGCATACACATGCCCAACAGGTATAAGAAAAGGTGCTCAATATTATCATCAGGGAAATGAACACCCAAACCACAATGAGACATCACTCAATACCTGTTAAGATGGCTGTTATGAAAAAGACAAGAGATAACCAGTGTTATCCAGTGATAACCAGTGATAACCAGTGGGGAGGGTGTGAAGAAAAGGTAACCCTTGTGTACTGTATAGTCTTTATGCAAAATAGTCAAGCAGTTCCTCTGAATGCAACTATCATATGATCCAGCAATCCGACTTCTGGGTATATACCAAAAGGAAAATAAATCATTATCTTAAGGAGATATGTGCACTCTCGTGTTACTGCAGCATTTTTCACAACAGCCAAAATAAGTAAATAACCTTAGTGTTCACTGATGGATGGATGAATGAATAAAGAAAATGCGGTATACACATGCAACAGAATTATTCAGCCATAAAAGGAAATATGGCATTTGTGACACCATGGATGAACCTGGAGGACATTAAGTCAGACACAGAAAGACTGTATTATCTCACTTATACATGGCATGTAAAACAGTAAAACTTACTGAACCAGCAAGTAGAAAAGTGGTTGCCAGGGGCTGGGGGTGGTGGTGGGGGGTGTGTGGAGGAAATAGGGAGATGTTGGTCAAAAAGATGAATAAGTTCTAGGGCTCTAACATACAGCATGGAGACAACAGCTAATAATGCTATGTACTTCAAATTTGCCAAGAGTAGATCTTAAGTGGTCTTACCACAAAAGCAAACAAAACAGTAGCTATATGAAACAAATGCATTAATTAAATTGATTATGGCAATCACTTCACAACATATACATCATCACTTTGTACACCTTTAAAAAATCATGTTGTACAACCTAAACATATGCATTTTTTTGACAATCCTACCTCAAGAAAGCTGGGGGTGGGGGAGAGAAAGCAAGGTAAAATAAAAAATTAATTAGTAATTAAGTTAAATTTAAAATTCAGTTCCTCAGTCACACTAGCCACATTTTTTAGAGATTCTTTTTTTTAAAGCAGTTAATTTATACTCAATTTTGGCAAATTTAGAGCAATTCAGGTAAAACTGAGTGGAAAGTACAGTGAGTTCTCATATACCCACTGCCCCTCCCCCCAGACAGTCTCCATCCCATACCAGAGTATTACATCTGTTACAATGGATGAACTTACATTACTTACATAGCAACACATCATTATAACTAAAAGTCTATAGTTTGCAATAGGGCTCACTTTTGGTGTTGAACATTCTATGAGTTTTGACAAATGTGTAGCAACATATATCCACCATTGTAGTATCTTACAGAACAGTTTCACTTCCCTAAAAATCTTCTGTGCTCTGCCTATTCATCACTCCCTTCCCTCTAAGCCCTAGCAATCACTGATCTTTTTAGTGTCTCCATAGTTTCTCCTTGTCCAAAACCTTGTAAAGTTGGAATTATATAGATTTTCACTTAGTAAAATGCATTTAAGTTTCCTCCATGTCTTTTCATGTCTTGACTGCTCACTTCTTTTAACATTGAGTAATATTGCCTTATTTGGATATACCACAGTTGATTTATCCATTCACCTATTAAAGAACATCTTCATTGCTTCAAGTTTTGGCAACTATGAATAAAGCTGCTATAAACATGTGTGTGTAGGTTTTTGTGTGGATATAAGTTTTCAACTCCTTTGGGTAAATACCAAGCAGTGTAATTGCAGATCATATGTTACGAATATGTTCAGCTTTTAAAGAAAACGCCAAACTGTCTGCCACAGTGGCCATATCATTTTGCATTTCCAGCAGCAATGAATGGGAGTTCCTGACATTCTCCATCCTCATCAGCATTTGATGGTACACTACCCATGTTTCAGGTGCTGGATAGCCACACGTGGCTCATGGCTACCATACTGGACAGTATCATATAGAATATTTCCATCATTAGAGAAAGTTCCACTGGAAAAGCTGCTCTGTTTAAGACTTAAGTGTTTATACAGTGAAAGGGGAGCTAATATGACTTTTAATTTTTTTTTTCTCTGCACAAATCCATCCCTTCTCCCACTGAATTTTGATAGTTCTTTATATTCACTCTGAAGGTCAAATTTCAGCCATTTTACTATATGTCCATTAACAAATTAACCCCTCTGAGTCTCAGTGTCCTCATCCTAATTACTTATCAGTTTAGTGCATTGAATGAGATAAGCAAGGTAAGATAAATCACAACATTCATCATGTTAATCCTCATTTATAAACTCTCCTGGGTTAGGAGTTTGATTTTTGAATGTCTCAGTATGATACTTTGAGGATCCTTACTGAAAGCAAAAGCTTAATACTGTACTTACCCGATCTGGATTTCTATAACCTAATAGTAGATTTGCTGCTTTTATATCACCATGAACATATTCATTTTCATGTATATATTCCAGAACATCCAACTATGAAAAGAAATATATAAGGTTATACTAATGTCTATTTCAAACTCATGATCAACTTGAACATTTTGAATATAGAATAACATGTATTTTTTCTCACTAACAATAACAAAGTGACATATTATACAATTATGTGTTTGCCTATTCTCAAATATCACATGAACTGGTCACTTATCCTGGAAAAAAAGTTGAACAACACGATCCTCAAATATCAAGTGTTTTAATTAAGCTTCTGATGAAAGGGGACCGAGATTCAACAATGCCGATACCTATGTTCCCGACAGCCTGGTGGCCAAATCACACTGGGCAAGGAGGAAAAAATCTGAGATTTTTATTGTACAATAATCATGAAGCCCACTCAGGAATCCCTCACCCAAGCAATGATTATAAATCAAGTTTTGGAGACCCCAGAACAAAACACCGTGTCCATGAGCTCAGAGAAAGGCATTCTCCCTCTGGACAGTAATAGGAAAAAAACCTGAGCTTCATCTTTAAAGCCCTTGAGCCTTGCATATTACCTTCACCCAGTGCTCAATAAACATTTGCTGGCTGGCTAAACGGATGAATGGATGAACGGGAAAATTAGCGAGTTCTATTTGCCACATCCCAACCTGGCATGAGTAGTTTCATTCTATTTAAAATGGAAAAAATAAAATGGAGCTTGGGCAAACCCAACACAAACAAGATAAGACAAATATGTGATATAAACAAAATGTGTGCATGGGTGCTATTAAGATTTCATTGCTTCTTATTTGGCAAAGTATATATTATTCATTGCCATACTAATTACTGCCACCATCCCAAACTCATAATAAAAACTGCACAGCGCCCCATACTGTCACATGTTTAGTATGGAAAATAATATATTTTGCCATAGTTTGCATTGTTATAAATACAACTGACAAAAGAGAGGTTATTCTTATAGCAATGCAAGCTTGTTCTGATATGTAAAACAAAGCTGTGAGGGGAAAAAAAAATCAGACTGTAGAACCAATGCCTAATTGAGTTTGTAGTGCCAAACACAGCACATTCTGTCACTTACAGAGCCCACTGTTATCAATTTCACCAAAATAGCCTCTACTCTAAATAACTGACATTTCTAGGGCAATAATCCTTCATTCTCTGATAATTCCACAAAGGGCAACGATTTGTGTATTGTAACAAGTAAATAATCTGAAAATGAGGCATGTGAAATAAGTCATTCCTTCTTACCATTCGGATACCTAGCTGCAGGACAGTTGACTTTTTAAAAGTACCATTCTGGTCTGAGATCTTCTGTAAATCTATTCCTAGTCTTTCCATTACCATAAATCTGTAACTATAAGAAGGAGACGTCAAAAAGAGATCTTAAGATAGCAATGCTTGAAACTGCCTATTTATGAATTTGAAACAAGGAAAAATACCCTCAACCTAACAACGAAGAATACTGCAACCTGAACCATTAAAGAATGAGTGTACGTTAATAATCTTGCTGTTCTTTTACAGAAAAATACTAGTCAGTATTTACTTTGCAGTTAGTTTTCTAGAAGAAGAGAATGTTGTGCTGAAACATTCATACTCACTCTTAGACCATGAAAAGAGAATACTCTTTCTAAATTAAAGAGTCCTGAGTTTGATTCATTTTGACTCCATCACCTTCTCACTGTGTGACCTTGAACAAATTATTTGTTTGGACAGAAATTTTTATTTATATTTGCTTCTTGAGCTTATAAATCATAATAACTTTCTCCATACACATACAAATATGACTTTTTTAAAAAATGTACTTCCTTTCTGTTTGGCACCTCCACCCCTTCTTGTCTTCCCTTAACAGATCCACACCAGCCCCTATTCTTTATTGATCTATGTATACACACATGAACACAGACATAGAGGAATTTTTGTCCTTGTTTTACAAAAATGTGATCTTATTATATGCACTTTTCTGCATCCTACTTTTTTTCATTAATAGCTCACTGAAATCCTTCCAAATCAACTGCATTAGCTCTCTTTTTAATGTCTGTTTATTCGGGGTGGGAAGGGATGGGGAGAGGCAGAGAGAGAGAATCCCAAGTGGGCTCTGCGTGCTCACAGCATGAAGCCCAACACAGTGCTCGATCCCATGAACTTAGGTCATGACCTGAGCCAAAATCAAGAGTCGGACGCTTCATCACCAAGCCACCTATGCACCCCTCAACTGGTATAGCTGTAATTGATTCCTTTCATGGGCTGCATAATAGTACATGATATGGATATACCATGATCTACTCAGTCACTCAGTCCTCTATTAACAGCCCTTTACTTTGTTTCCAGATTACTGTTTGTTCATTTTTTAGTGATAGCATTTGAAGACCATTTGAACAAAGCACTGAACACTGAGCCTATTTTCTCACTTAGGAAAGAAAACATCACTATTTTAAAAGCTATTGAAAGGACCAAATGGGATACCTAACAAATAGAATTTTTTTTTCTTTTTAAAATTTTTTTAATGTTTATTTTTGAGAGATAGAGACAGAATGTGAACAAGGGAGGGGCAGAGAGAGAGAAGAAGACACAGAATTTGAAGCAGGCTCCATGTTCTGAGCTGTCAGCACAGAGCCGGATACGGGGCTCCAACTCACAAACCGCGAGATCATGACCTGAGCTAAAGTCGGATGCTTAATCAATTGAGCCACCCAGGTGCCCCGAATTTTTTTCTTCTTTAAAAACCACTACTCAGTTATTTATATGTGATGACTAGCCATATGTGGTGATTTTAAAAATATTTCCACAAATTTTTTCTTGTGTCTCTTCTCAAGAGATGAAGTTTAATTGAATCTCCTCTTACATATGGAGTAGACTTAGTGACTTGCCTCTAGCAAAGAGACTACAGTGGAAATGATGTGATATTACTATAAGATTTTAAATAAGTCAGTCAAAGAAAGACAAATACCATATGTGGAATTTAAGAGACAAAACAGATGAACATAGGGGAAGGGGGAAAAAAGAGAAGGGAGCAAACCAGAAGACTCTTAACTATAAGGAACAAACTGAGGGTTGTTGGAGAGGCATGGGTGAGGGATAGACTAAATGGGTGATGGAGATTAAGGAGGGCACTTGTTACGATTTGCACTGGGTATTGTATGTAAGTGATGAATCCCTACGTTCTACTCCTGAAACTAATATTACCCTCTATATTAACTAACTAGAAGTTAAATAAAATTTTGATAAAACAGTTTAAATTATAAAAAGGCTTTGGCTTTCTTCTTGGATGCATGCTCGTGTGTGTGTGTGTGTGTGTGTGCGCGCGCGCGCGCACGCGCGCGTGCATATGCTCTCTTTCTCCCTCTCTCTCTCTCTCTCTCTGTTCCTATTATTTCCTCTAGGGAAAGCCAGCCACCATGTCTTTATAACATTGAGGCAGCCTATGGAGAGACCTACATGATGGGAAAGTGAGGCTTGCCAATAGCTACAGCAGTGACCTTGAAAAGAGATCCTTCCCCAGTCAAGTACAGAGATGACTGTAACCCAGCAGGCAGCTAACCACATCCTCACAAGTCCCGAGCTGGTAACCCAGTTATAGAAACTGATCATGGAAACTAAGATGATATTAGTCTGTTGTTATAAATCACTATGAATTAGGTAATTAGTTACATAGCAACAGGTATTAGACCACGTAAGAAACAGTCATAGAACAACACTTGATTATAATAATTGCATTTTACCTTCTTCCCTTGAATTCAGTAATACCGGATCCATAAAACATAGGAATTCCTAAATAATCAAGTTGTTTGAGTTCTATCCAGTTTTTGACTACAAAGACAAATTTAACAGGAAAAAAGTTATTTAATTTTAGAAATGTTATTTCTCACTTTTACATAGATCCTAAAACTTATCTAGCTAACCTAAGTAGAAATTAGACTTCCTGGAAAATGTTTTAAAGAATCTAATATCTATCTATCCAGTGGCTTTTAAATTCTCTGTCACCATAATTAACATAAAAACATATACAGAAATTTTAAATTAAATCAATTATAACCAAAACAGAAGTAGTCATGGTCATAAAATGCACTGCTATCATATACTCAAATCTTTCTATTCATGAAAAAAAATTCATTCCCTTATATGTTAAATTCCAAAACATAACATATGCTCAAAAAATTAAAATAAAATAAAATATAACATATGTTAACTACCAAAGAATCAGTAGAGAGATGGCTTTTTCTTTTCCATTACTTAAAAATCTAAAGCCATGGTGGTTGAAAAAATAGAAATTGGGCAGAAAAATCATTTACTATGAAATTGTTATACAGAAACTTTTTTGACTAAATTTAGTCTAAAAAAGTCAAATCCACTGAAATCATCAGGTAGTTTATTTTCCACTTTTCTACCATATATGTTTAATGTGTAAGACAGCTCTACGATAGATAATCAATGTTTAATGGATTCTATTTGTCACCCTGACATAGTTTAAGCAGTTAGTAAAGACTACTTTCATAACATTTAGGTTTTATTAAGGAAAACAAAGTTAATTATTGAGTCTAGACTCATTATTCTTTTTCTTAAGCATAATGTAGAGGATCTTGACTATATCACTTTTATTCATATCAACTTCCATTAAGTTTTACTTTGTCCATCTATATTCTACTGTATTTATAAAATGTTTCACTTATTCCTCAGCTCTGCTTACATTCATTTCTCATTAAATTCCTCTAACTGGTGGTTCTCACATGTGATTTCCAGCTCCAATTGATTTTCCAACATTCAAGTTTCTAACACTTTTAGCTTCTAAAAGTTCTAAAAGTTTTAGCTTCTAAATGTTCTAAATCATTTCAATGTTAATCATTTCCATACACCTTACACTAATCCATTGTATGGCCATTCCTTTTGTTTATATATCTGCTGCCCATTTTAATATATTTTCTTTATTACCTTTGACTCCACATGGTTTTCTATTAAAAATTATTATTTCATTCTACTATCTTTTACACTTAAAGAACACTTAGTAGCTTAGACCAACAACCTAATATTGTATGTAAAGTAGTGGAAACAACTTTGATTTGAAATATATAACTCATTATGTATGTAATATCAACATTTATATACCATCTATCTTATTTTTATATAATAACTAATTGTATCATTTTACAATAAAATTCGTGATTGAAAAGAATTTTCCAGAAGGCCAGAAAAGAGAAATATATTAACACTCACTTCAGCAAACTATACAGAAGTAGCTTGCTTTGCTAAATTTACTTACTATAGTCTTTTTTTGCAGCTCTTTGATAAAATTTAAGTTCTGAAAATAATGGGCCATTTTCCTGATATTCCTATAAAAGATAAGAACAATTAATTTTATTAGGAAAAAAATCTTAAAGATAGATTTGGTATTTCAACTGTGAAAATATGAGTACACATTGGTAATATATAATAGTGCTTGAATAATTTACTATAAAATAGAGGCATCAAATTTCCATTAAAAAGCTCAGAAAGCACTAAACTTGGAGAATCTCATGTTTAAATTTAACACCTGTAATGCTGTCTATACAATCTTACACATGAAAGTAGTCTTCTTATGGAAAGAACCTGCTAAAAATACTGACAACTGGATATACACACATACAAAGATATTCAGCATCTACCAACATGGACATCAGGGTAGATATACTGTAAACTACCCTGGGGTTCATTCATACATGATACCTTTATTAAGTGTCTACTACATTTCATCCATTGTGTTAGGCATAGGGGATACAAACAGAAATAAAACCTCATCCTCGCCTTTAAGGACCTTACCATCTAGAGTAGAAAGGAAGGAAGGGAAGAAATAAGAGGAGAGATAGCTAGATAGGATACAAAGATGATAAATGTCAACACAGAAGAACAAAGTTCTCCAATCTTTACATTTTAAGAATGTGAAAATATACCATAATACTATATTTATCGATAAGTAAAATTAGAAAAGCTAAGAAACAGTTTTACAAAGATACCAGGAAAAAAGCAGAAAAGAAAAAAGTGAAATATAAATTTAAGAGCAATACTCACCACTTTTATTACATGTCTTGCATCTTTATCTGGTTTATTTGTGGGGAAAGCTGCAGAACAAAACACAAGGGGGGGGGGTGAGAATTGGCTGTTCACAATTACCGAACACCTATATAGCAGACACTGAGCTAAGCACTTCACATATATTCACTTATTGCATCCTCCCAAGAACTTCTTATGGTAGGTATTATCTCCATGTTACACAAGATCCGACTAAGGTTCAAAAGTTGAATAATTTGCTGAGAAGTATCAGATTGGGGATTGAAACTCAAATCTATCTGATGCCAGAGCCCACACTTTGCCATAAACCATATTCAAATATTCAATCATGGAAAACAACAGATATTAATCACACAGATCCAAATGTAGGGGAAAATATTTTCTAGATGTACAGCATTAAACCCAGTAAATGATACATATTAAAATCCATTGATTCAATGTTACTAAATTAAAATCTATGATGATTCAGAAAGAAAAACATATGCATCTTAACTAAAAAGTTCAGAACAATTTCTACGTGGCAAAATTCTAAAATAAATCAAGTGATAATGAATGAGAATAAACTCTTTTAAAAATCATCTTCTGACCCTGGCAATCCATCATTCCTACATTAAAGAATGTGTATTTCATAATTATGTGCATTTCAATTTCATTTTATCTTATTATTTGCCATTTGTATTTTAGATATAGCAATTCAACTTCTGAAAATTCCACTGTTCAAATTTTAGATCCAATCGATCCTTTCATCTCTGTTATCTAAATTATTTAAAAAATTATGTTTTTCAAATCTTGGTATGTTGACTTGTATATTTATTTGTGCTATAAAAGTCTAGAAACTTGCCATTCATCCATTCATTCTTCATCCATGCATTCCTTCATTCATTCAACCAGTACTTCTTTACCATGAGGCTAGGATTTGCAAGGCATTGTGTTAAGTGTCAGTATTATGTTTAAAGGAAAGTGAAAGGAAAGATGGTGAAGCTAGTATTCGATATGATTAAATATCAGCACCTAACAAATGGAGAACAAGATAAAATTCTCCAGGTAAATTTTCAGTATGTTTATCAAACACTGTCCTCTTATGACTACTTCTAAAATTTCTCCTACTCCATGGACTTTCTTTTATTTCACATGATAGATGCAAAAAAAAAAAAACCCAAAAAACAAAACAAAACACAAATTTACTAAAATATGTCAATTCTACTTTACAGTAGAGTCAACTTATGCACATTTTTTTAACCACTCTCCAAAATTTTTAACATCAGAAACGTTACCAACCATTTGAAGAAACTATTACTTCGATGTTAGTTGATACTGGATACAAATTATGAACCCAGACCTCTTTACAGTAGCAAAAAAAAAAAAATTAAACTTGTCTAGATCAAGTAAAACTCTCTTTTCGCCTTGATGTATGTAAATTCATTCCACTTTCACCCATGCAAGAGGAATGGATTATCCATATCTAAAGCAAGAAAAAACAAAAGAGAGTATGTACAGAAGAAGGGGTCCAGTCCTGTTATAGAAGAAATAAGAAAAGCCTTTCTTCCCACCCTACAGCAGACTATTTTTATTAGTGCGGTGCCCAAGCCTGGGGAGAAACAGCCCTGTCCTAATCCCGGTCCACTTAGTACAACACTGGCTCTGGGAAAGCTGCAATGGGCTACTCCTTGCTGATTTCAGTCAGTATAGCCCTACCACTTAAAGTCTGCATCTCCCTTTCACATTATTCACAGGAACATAACTATATGTTGACCTATATTCGAAACATCCCACACTTGTCATCTGATAGCTACATAATATTCTCCATAAACTTCCAAGTCAGATTATATTGGAAGGCCTAAATCCAAAATCAATGGACTAGAAAGCTCTTGGAGATGGATGTTGAACAAATAAATTGTCCTAGTTACCATGGAGGTCTCTTTTTGGTAATCCATCAACTAATGAATGAAACAAATAGTTATTTTCTACTGTAAGCTAAACCACATTCTAGCTGGTATTAAAAGATTAAACATTTGTAATTAAAAAATTAAAAGATAATGGAAAACAGACATGGTATGTGCTTTTATAGTCTAATGGAGAAATCGGACATTCATCAAATACTCAAGCACAAGTGCAAAACTTTAAGTATAATAAATGTAAAAAGGGGGAGGTAGATAGTAATAAGAGGATGCATAATTGAATCTATACAGAAGGGAATTATTGAGCCAGGACAGTTTGAGAAGTGATGTTGGGCCAGATGCAAATCTGGTTAATAACTTCTGCCTAATGAAAGGTTTTAAAAACTTGAGGTATAGGTGGAGGATAGAAAACACATAATTAGACATGCATTCTGAGCATATCACTACACTACAGTGTGGAGAACAGACTGAAGGGGAACCAGAGTAGACACTGGACCCATCAGTAAGGATTTAATTTTGATTGATCACAGAAAAGAGGACTACAGCTTGGACTAGACTATCAATGGTACGTAGATTTCAGAGATTTCAGAAAGCGAAATTGGTAGGACTTGATGATGGAGGAAAAGGGCTCTTGCTTGGTAGATTCCTGCTGATTAATCTATTAGGGTTTGAAAAGAATGCTCAATCATCGACAGTGACAGTGTTGACAGTAGAGCAGTCTCACACCTCCATTTAAATTTCTGATGAGATAAATGAATAAACTTAAAAATATTTTTTAAAGGGGCACCTAGGTGGCTCAGTCAGTTAAGCGCCCAACACTTGGTTTTTGGGTCAGGTCATGATCTCAGGGTTCATGGGTTCGAGCCCTGCATGGGGCTCTGCACTGACAGTGAGGAGCCTGGTTGGGCTTTTCTCTCTCTCCCCCTCTCTTTGCCCTTCCCCTGCTTTTGCTCTTTTCCCCCCCTCTCTCTCAAAATAAATAAATAAACAAAAATAAAGTTCTGATGAGAGCTCTGATGAGCTGCTAAAAATGCATCTTGCACATATAGAATATCTGCCCTCCTAGCACTTTTTTCTATTCACTAGGAAGTCTATCTGGTTTTTCCCTTGAGGAACCAAACCTCCCACTACCCACGTGGATCTAGTAGGATTGCTTCACACAGTACTCCCGCCCTTACGTCTCAGAGTTGGGCACATGGCCAAGCCTGGCTAATTGGGATATACAAACCCACTGGCCACAGCAACCAGTTCAGAAAGAGCAACATGCCCCAACTAGGTAAAAAGTTACTCCCTAAGATTTGACATTAAAATGCAATGTAATACAAGTAGACCATCAGATGTAAGGATACCAAACCCTAGAAATTACCTTCCTCACTTAAACTGAAAATAAAGTCTGAAAAGTCAAATCCAACACTGATAAAAGTGAGGTTAAGGTAGGAAGCGAGAAAGGACTCTGTGGACATTGCTTAAGCCCTATACTATCCATACCTGAAGCCAGAAAAAGCCCTATACTTCTCAGTGATAAGAGTTAAAAAAAAATCCCCTTTGTTTAATACATTTGAGCTTCTGACATTGGCAACCAGGTTTACACAGAAGGCAACTAGAAAAACTAAAATATGATGAAGTCTGATAAAAAATGTCAGTAAAGTAGCACACTAGATAAACCAAAAACCTTGTATACAATAAATAGGATGCTGAATATAATAATCAAACTTTCTTATAAATGAAGAGTTCATCTGGTGAAATAAATAAACAATAAGGAAGTCAAAAATAAAGAGAAATCTAAAAACCACAGGGAGCCTTAATGTTCTAGGCTAGGTAGAAAGGCTGCCCACTCTGGATAAACAAGGACATTAGTGTTAAAGCTCTCTTGGGAAAAAGACAAGTCCCTGGGTCTGCAAGAGGCAGACATTTGAAGTTAAGATGGCCACATAAAGTCAGAATTTTTAAAGTGCTATGTCTTGTATTAGTGTGAAACATTAAAAAAAGAGAGCGAAAGAAATAGGGAGATGGGGGAAGGGGAGAAAGTGGGGAGAAAGGAAGGGAGGGAAGGAGGTAGAGGAAGGAAAGGGAAAGAATAAAAGAAGAAAGGGAATTCACCAACGACAAACACAGAAAGAAAAACAAAAAACCCCACCTTATTTTGGCCTAGACCATGAGTGTGAGGCAAAGTACAGTCTTTCCTGATAATTTATTCTGCCAAAGTTGCCTTCAGGAATTTGAGGCTCAAATTCACACAATTGTATGGTACAGGGGACTTGAAGTCAAATGGTAACCCAGAGCACCTTGCAGAAGCAAAAGAAACAAATCTTCAAGGGACACACTGGACTCCCATGACCTCCAGCGATAAAGCATGGCTACAGATGAGGAAATGATCCAACACTACAAAATAGTAAAGAAAATAAACAAAAGGCATAAATCCCAAGAAACTCAGACCTCCCATATAGTTCAATTATCTGCTTGAAATGATAACAGACACAAAGTATCAGTAGCATAAGAAACAATGCAAAATATTTTATGAAAAAATGAACAAATTGATTGTAATTCAGAAAGCATCAGAGAGCTATAAGAGCCAGTGACCAAGAACAAGGAATACATTTGAACTCCAAGATGAAATCTGGGAGTAAGTTTGAATTTGGAATAGTCAAATACTGGAAACTACCTGCACATCTATCTTCATTAGAATGTGTAACACACTGTACTATAGTCATAGCATGAAACACACCGTAGAAAAAAAAATGAGTGAAATACATATACTGAAGTAATATAAATATATCTTAGACATAATGGTAAGTAGAAAAAAAAACATAAAACATAATTCATACTTATGATTATATTTATATAAATTTAAAACCCACAAACAAATTATATTTGTTTAGGGATACACACGTACACTGTAATAAAAAACAGTATAATTAAAGCCATAAATAGTGTAGACTAGTGTTGTTACTAATACAAGGGAGGGAAGAGATGTTAGAGGTTCTAGAGTGCTGGTTATTTTATGATATATTAGTTTTATGATATATAATTATATATATATTATATATATGATAATATATATAATATATATATTATATTATATTATATGATAATTATATAATCATATAATATGATAAATAATTTTATGATATATTATAAGAATTTCCCACACAGGAAATAGAGATATAAGATATGAAGAAGAGATTATGAAACATCAAGGAAATATGTGACAGTAACACAATTTTCTAAAAAGCTCCAGAAATAGAGAATAGAGAGAACAGAGGCCAGGCACTTCTGAATAAATAATATCTGATAACTTTCAAATACCGATAAAAGTCATGAATCCTCTGATTTAAGAATTGCAAGTCCACAAGATAATAAATCTGCACTCCAGCCCACCATAGTCAAAACTGCAGAACATTAAAGACAAAGTTCTAACAAACAACTCGATAGAAAAGATTAGATTACATACAAGAGACAGATGAAGTGACAGCAGACCTAACAGCAACAAGGTAGTAGGAAGACATCGAATAATATCATTATTCGTATAATATCATATATTCATATGCTGGGAGAAAATAATTATCAATCTAGAATAAGGTGCACTAAAAACATGAACAAAAATAACGAACAAAACAGGAACATGATGACTAGAGTTACAGGGTCGTAATGCCATGTATTTATTCAAGAGAAACAAGGAGACAATGATTAGCTTCATAGTTTATTAAATCAAGAGAGTGTACTGAAAGTTTACAGGCAACCTCTACAATAATAGAAATAAAATTGATAACTTCAAAATCTATAAGGGAAAAAAGAATTTTAAAAAGACCTAAAAATAGGAAGATAGGCAAAAATAGAAAAAAAAGAAGATAGGAAAAGAACAGTTTTTTTTAAAAGGCAGAGAAAATATAAAATCTGATGAAAGAAATAAATACCAATTTTATATCAATTTTTAGCCACACATTTTTTCATATTATATTATCTCTGAAATTTGAATGCATCTTATAACTGAAGACATCTTACAGTTGCTGTTGACCACACAGCAGTGGAGAGTTGTCACTGCCTATACAGGTACAAACCTAGCCCTGATGTCTGTCTTCACTTCCGTTGAGTCTTCTACATTGCTGGCAACGTTACATGTTACAGTTAATTGTCATTTACAATGATTTCTGCATGTAGAAAAACTAATTAACCAGTCCAAAACAGAAAAGTGGTACCTAAACTTAATAGTAGTCAAAAAATGTTAAGACAGGACTGTACCAATTGAGTACTCTATGAGTTCCACATGTAAGACTATTTTAAAGGTACTGTGTTCTAGTTTAAAGGGAAGTATTAGGCATTAGATATAAAGCAGGTCTTATATAAACACAAAAAGAATGATTGAAGAGACAGATAATTATGAACTTTTAAGCATCTAATGGAGACTCAACATATGTACATAAAATAATGATGTATCTTATAATCACAGACATCTTAGATGTGAAAAAACATGCCATAATCATAATAAATTTGAGTAGACTAACTTCACCAGTAAGAAAAGAAACTGTAAGATTGTCAGAAAAATAGATGAATGCATACTATATATGAGACATAACTAAAACCTAGCGATGCAGAGAAAATGAAAAGATAAATAAACTAGCTAAAACAGGCTGAAAAAAAGGCCAGAATATGTATTTTCAAAATTATAGAAATCTGAGGACAAAAGAATTACTAGATATAAAGTTAGTACCACTTAATCATTAAAAAAAAAATGATTCAATAGAAAAAAATTAATTCAATGGAATGACTAAGTTCATGAATTTGAAAACATCTGATAATGTACCTTCATAATAGAGAAATCAAAACCACCAGAATTATAAGAAAAAAATGAGAAAGTGTAAAAATCATGGAATATTTTAAAACAATCCATAATGTATAGGCAAGCAGACAAAAATAAATTAGAATAATACAATTAACAGTTTTTATCTAAAGGCCACATAAAATAACAAAACAATTAAATAACATACATTCTTTTCAAAAACAAAACAGTTTTTAATTGCCCATAATTTTACCCAGAAAGGTTTCTTTGAATATCAAAGAATAAGAATTATTAAGGCTACATTATGTGACCATAATGGCTAGATCCTAGGCCAAAGAAGAAATCACAATGGAATTTAGAAAATACATAGCACTTGTTTACGCCCCGGTGGCTCAGTCAGTTAAGTATCCGACTCTTGATTTTAGCTCAGGTCATGATCTCAGGGTCATGAGTTTGAGCCCCTCATTGGGCTCCGTGCAGACAGCTCAGAGCCTGGAGTCTGCTTCGGATTCTGTGTCTCCCTCTCTCTCTGCCCCTCCCCCACTCACGCTCTGTCTCTCTCTCTCTCTCTCAAAAAATTAATAAACATTAATTTTTTTTTTTTTTTTTAATGGGAAGGGGAGGACAACTGGGTGGCTTAGTCAGTTAAAGCCTAACTTTAGTTCAGGTCATGATCTCATGGCTCGTGAGTTCAAGTCCTGCATTGGGCTGTCTGTTGTCAGCACAGAGCCACTTCAGATCTTCTGTCTCCCTCTCTCTCTGCCCCTCTCCTGCTCTCTTTCTCAAATAAATTTTGAAAATGGGCAGAGGATCTAAACAGACATTTTTCCAAGAAGACATACAGTTGTCCAGCAGACACATGAAAAGATGCTCAACATCACTAATCATGAAATAACAAGAAATAACAAATGTTGGTGAGGATGTAGAGGAAAAGGAACTTTCACACGCTGTTGGTGGGAATGTAAATTGGTACAGCCACTGCGGAAAATAGTATGGGGGTTCTTCAAACAATTAAAGATGGAAATACCACATGATCCAATAATTCCACTACCGGGTATTTACCCAAAGAAAATGAAAACACTAATTCAAAAAGATATACTCACCTCTATGTTTACTATAGCATTATTTACAATAGCCAAGATATGGCAGCAGTCTAAGTGCCCATCAATAGTTGAATGGATAAGGAAGATATGATGTATACACACACACATACACACACACACACACACATATGAATGTTACATAGCCATAAAAAAGGATAAGATTGTGCCATTTGCAACCACATGGATGGACCTAGAGGGTATTATGCTAAGTGAAATAACTCAGACTGAGAAAGACAAATACCATATAATTTCACTCATATGTGGAATAAAACAAACAAACAAGCAAAAATGAGGTAGAATCAGACCTATAAATACAGAGAATAGAGTGATGGTTGCCAGAGGGAATGGGGGTGGAAGGATGGGCAAAATGGGTGAAGGGGAGTGGGAAATACAGGCTTCCAGTTATGGAATGAATAAGTCATGAGAATAAAAGGCACAGCATAGTGAATATAGTCAATGGTATTGTAATAGTATTGTATGCTGACAGATGGTAGCTACACTCGTGGTGAGTATAGAATATCCTATAAAGAAGCTGAATCACTGCGTTGTACACCTGAAATTAATCTCACTTTGTGTGTCAACTATAAAAATTTCAAAAAATAAATGAGTAAAGTACACTTTCCAATTAAAAAATACTTGAAACAAATGAAAATGAAAATACCACATATCAATACTTATGAAATGCAGCAAAAGCAGTTCTAAGAGGAAAGTGTGTAACAATAAACTTCTACACTGAGAAAAAAGAAAAATCTAAAATAACAATGTAACTTTACACACTAAGACCCCAGAAAAAGAACAAATCTCAAAGTTAGTAGAAAGAAGGAAATAACAAAGATCAGAGTGGAAATAAATGAAATAGAGACTAGGAAGACAATAGTAAAGATCAAGCCAGACAAGAACACTCCAAGAAAAAAAATTATAGGCCAATATCCCTAATGAACATATACACAAAAGTACTCAACAAAATATTGGCAAAATGAATTCAGCATTACATTAAAGGTTCATATATCATGGTGAAGTAGGATTTATTTTTGAAATGCAAGGATGGTTCAACATATGCAAATCAATCAATGAAATCCACCCACCACATTAACAAAATGAAGGATAAAAGTCATAAGATCATGTCAGTAGATTTTTAAAAAAAGCATCTGACAAATTCAACATCCTTTCACCATGAAAGCCTCTCAAAAATTCAGGTATAGAAAGAACATACCTCAACATAATTAAGGCCAATTATAACAAGCTGATACTGAACATCATACTGAACTGTGAAAAGCTTAAAAGCTTTTCCTTTAAGATCAGGAACAAGACAAGGATACTCACTCTCACCAATTTTACTCAAAATAGTACTGGAAATCCTACCCAGAGCAACTAGCAAGAAAAAGATAAAAAATTATCTATATCAGGAATGAAACAGGGAACATCACTATAGAACCTGCTGACATTCAAAGTATAATAAATATGGGGGCACCTGGGTGATTTAGTCAGTTGAACATTTGACTCTTGATTTCAGCTCAACCATGATCCCAGGTTTTGGGATCAAGCTCCACATTGGGCTCTATACTGAGCATGGAGTATGCTTAAGATTTGCTCTCTCTCCCTCTGCCCTTCTCCCCTACTTGCATGCTTCTCTCTCAAAATAAGTACAATTATGAACAACTTTATACATACAAATTTGAACAATTTAGATACAATGGACCAGTTCCTTAAAAATCACAAATTACTAAAAATTATCTAAGATGAAACAACCAAATTAGTCCTAAAACTACTAATGAAAGTAAAATGAAAAAAAAAAAAAAAAAAAAAAGCTCCTGGTACAAAGTATCTCTAGGCCCAGTGACTTCACTGTAGAATTCTACAAAACATTTACAAAAGAAATAATACCAACTGTACCTACTCATTTCCAGGAGGCAGAAAAGGAGAGATTAACTCACAACTCATTTTATGAAGCCAGCATTACCCTGATATCAAAACTAGACTAAATTAGTAGGAAAAAAGAGAAAAAGGAAACTATAGACCAACAGCCCATATGACTCTGATGAAAAACAAAACAAAACTACTGTCATCCACCATATGAAGTCTAAATGAGAAAAACCACACAATCATAACAATTGAAGCAGAAAAAGCATTTGACAAATACCTATTCCTGATAAAAAAAAAACTTTCAGTATACTAGGAGAGAGCTCCCTCAACTTTATAAAGACTATTTACAAAATACCTATCTTATTGTTAACATGATACTAAATGATGAGAGGCTGAAAGCTTTCTCCCTAAAATTTGGATCAAGTCAACGATATCCATTATTACTAATCCTATTCAATAAAGTACTAGAAGTCATGGCCAGTGCAAGGAGTCAAGGAAAAAAATAAAAGACATACAGATTGGAAAAGAAGAAATAAAGTGGTCCCTTTTTACAGAAGATAGGATTATCCATATAGAAAATCCCAAAGAATCAGAAAAAAAAATCCTACAATAAATAAGTTTTCCAAGATCATGGAACATAAGGTCAACATGCAAAAATCAAATATATTTCTATATGCTAATAATGTACAATTTGAAACCAAAATTACAAAAGCAATGACATTTTCAATAGCACCAAAAATATAAAAACCTTCATGTATACTTAAGTAACAGTACATGTACAAGGCCAATTATGCTAAAAACTATAAAATGCTGATGAAAGAAATCAAACACCTAAAGAAATGGAGAAACATAATGTATTTGTGGATTGAAAGACTCCACATAGTAAAAATGACAATTCTCTCCAAATTTATCTATGGATTTAATCCAATACCAACCAAAATCTCAGTAAAGTTTCTTTCTTTTGCCTTTTTTTTTTTTTGTAAATACAGGCAACTTGATTTAAAAATCTATACAGAAAGGTAGGAACTAGAAAAGATAAAATAATTTTGAAAGAGAACAAAGTTGAAGGGATCACACTATCCATATGTCCTTCAAGAGCAGAATAAACAAATTGTGGTACATCCATACAATACTACTCGGCAATAAAAAGAAATGAACTATGGCTATGTACAACTTGGATGAATTTTGAAGGTACTATGCTACGTGAAACAAATCCAGTCTCAAAAGGTACATGCTATATGATCCCACGGATAGGAATTCTGTACGTTCTTAAAAAGACAAAATTGGGGGCGCCTGGGTGGCTCAGTCGGTTAAGCATCCAACTTCGGCTCAGGTCATGATCTCGCAGTCCGTCAGTTCGAGCCCCGCGTCAGGCTCTGTGCTGACAGCTCAGAGCCTGGAGCCTGTTTCAGATTCTGTGTCTCCCTCTCTCTCTGCCCCTCCCCCGTTCATGCTCTGTCTCTCTCTGTCCTAAAAATAAATAAAACGTTGAAAAAAAAAAATTTTTTTTTAAATAAATAAAAATAATATTAACAAAAAGATAAAATATAGGGGTGCCTGGGTGGCTCAGTTGGTTAAGTGTCCAACTCTTGATTTCAGCTCAGGTCACGATCTCACAGTTCATGGGTTCGAGCCCCACATCAGGCTCTGTGCTGATAGCATGGAGCCTGCTTGGGATTCTTTCTCGCCCTCTCTCTCTGCACCACCCCCAACTCATGCATGCACATGCACTTGTTCTCTAATACACTTAAAAAATTTTTAAAAGATATAATACACAATAGTAATATAAAGTAAAATATGCTTAATGATAAAAAGGCAAAAATAATTTTGAAAACAAATATACAATGTATAACTTTGGCAGAAAATGCAGAAAGGATAGCAATAGTAGGCCTCAAGGGGAAGGTGGCCTTCAAATAAACACAATTGGAATATATAGAAACTGGAGACAGAATGTTAGGGCTAAAGACAAAAACAGAACAAGCAAGTTGATCTTAGTATTTACTTCCAGCAGTGACAAAAGCATATTCTCTCTAAAGGTGTTAAATCCCCTCCAAATAAAAATTATTAATTGCATATTCAACTTTGTAGCTTATTAAATGTTATAGCACAGTTATCTTCAAACTCTTTTAGTGATAGAATGTTCCTCAAAAGCTCGATACACAGGGGGCGCCTGGATGGCTCAGTTGGTCAAGCGTCCAACTCCGGCTCAGGTCATGATCTCATGACTCGTGAATTTGAGCCCTACATTGGGCCATGTGCTGACAGCCCAGAGACTGGAGCCTGCTTCAGATTCTGGGTCTCTGGCTGTTTCTGCCCCTCCCCCAGTTGTGTTCTGTCTGTCTGTCTGTCTCTCTCTCTCTCTCGCTCTCAAAAATAAATAAACATTAAAAAAATTGCTTTAAATAAAAACAAAGTTTGATATGTGGAAGATCAAAGTGAAAATGCGCAGGTTGAAACATGAGTGGAGGGACCAGAGCCCCTACCCATTTCACCTGTATGCCAGGTTCCATTAGAAAACTGTGAAGACCTATTGGTAACAGATTTGTCCCATTCTGAGTTTGCTTATAACACTTCTAGTCGTAACTACATTTGTAATAATTTCTTATTAAGTATCTGCTAGATTTTCTTTTCTTTAAGCATAAAAATCAACAGTAGCATTCTGGTCATATTACATTCTATCATTACATTTTCACTTGGCTTTATTAAATTTCTGCCATTCTGTAATGTCTTTGTTTAGCTCTTTTAATGGTTTTACTATAGAATGTAAAATATAACAACAACAACAAAAAACCCGGCTTTATTTTACTCTTTATTTACATGCGCATGGGAAACCTTGATCTTTTCATTGTTTTAAGTACTTCTCTTTTGACAACTGATAAGGGATTTTTGTCAATGATACTCCACAAAGGATTTCAGACTATTTTTATCAAATATAATAACTGGCAATTGTATTACGATCCAACACTCAGTAAATTTATATTATTGTTATTCTTCTTTGTGCTTCTTTGCCCATTCCTTAGCGGTAGTGATACATACTTCATATTTAACTTCATTTTATAATAGGCTATTTTTCAATCCATTTACCTGTTTCTCAAACACCCAACACTGCTACATTCTAATTCAGATATTTTCATCATTATTAACTAATACATTTTAAGCTTGCTTGAAGGATTAACATATAATTTAACTTTCTTTAACTTTCAACTCTATAATTCCTAACCACGGTTTATAAATCTACCTTAGAAATATGGATTGCAATATAAAATTCTATGTTCATAATGATTTTTACTGAACTGGTTGTACATTGTTATCATCAAATCTTCTCTTAAGTTTTTAATTCATTTATCTCTTATAAGTCTCTTTCAATTATATATTTTCAAGTGTCCTTTATCTTTGTGGTAATCTGTTATAAAACGATTTCAGATTTCCTAAGACCTCAAATGTTCCCTCCTATCTCTTAAGAGACATTTAATTTGGCTGGATAGTATACTGGAATGGTAGTCATATTTCTTTTAGCTATCATGAAGTCTGTATTTTCAGCCTATGAATTAAGGGCTAATATAGTTCTTGACCTCATTTCCTAAAATGGTATTGTAAATTGTGTATTTTGTTTAAAAACCTACTATGTAAGAGCTTTAACCTCGCCCTCACTTTTTAAAAACACTTTCTAAAATTCATGCTGAAATTAGGTTTCAAAGGGAAATCTTTCTCTTTAATAATGGTCTCTATTTTGAAAAGGTCTTTACCTTCTTGTGTGATATTCTTATTATCCAAAGATATATTACACACACAGGTAAGAGAACTATTATTTTTTTCTTCTTGATGATCTCTTTTAGGTCACTGTTCTCTGACACAGATTTGCTTTGCTCATTCATTAATAGTACAACTAATTTTTGCTCAGTTGTATCAATTCTTTCCATAAAACCACTATGTTTCAGTATCTCTTACCATCTTTTTGGATCTCACAGATTTTCGGGGTCAGAAAGAACTTAAATGTCCTTCTTCCAATAAAAACCTCTATTTTTACAATGATTCCATAATTCATTCAATTTACATTACACTAATTTCAGAACAGTTACACTTGTTCAAAAGTTTTTTGCTGGAGTAGAAATTCTGATACTATAGAGTCTATACAATTTTTTTCTTCTCTTTTTCATCACATGGCAACATTTGCTCATTAGATATGCAGCTTTCTTTTGCTTTTTTCTCACTTATCTTGACATGTATTGTTTGGGGATGTTTTTTAATGGGTCTTACTATTTCTTCTCTGCCATCTTCCTAACACTTTGTAAGAAAGTGTACATAATATCCACTCTCAACTGTAATACTCACATTTGACACTGGAGATCTATGCTAGAATTGGAACACATGATCTTTTAATAGAAACAAGATCAAGTATAATGGATAGCTTTTCTTCACACTTTCCAGAAATTGAAATTAATAATCCTATATCACTATAAGTGCTCAAAAACAAATATTCTAATGTAATATTATATTTTGTTCATTCTTTCCCTTGCTATGTATATACTCCAAAGAAAAAAGTAACCTAGCATAAAAACTAGCATTGCAATACCTATTAAATATCTCTTCTCCACTAAAAACACCTAAGCATTTGCCTCTGCATGAAATGTTACAATTTTTTTTCATAAAATCATTTATAAATTTGTAATAAATTACTATTATGTAAAAATATCTTGAAGGTACTGAATAATCTTGCACAAATTATACTTCTATTAAAGATTAAGTATTTGGGTACTTGAACAAATTCTGTATGACAATATACTCTTTATCAAGATTCTACTAATCTAAGTATTTTTTGTTTTGTTTTACTCTCAAAAGACCTAGTTTTCTAAATATTAGTGTATCTTTACTACCCAATGAATAAAAAGACATGGTCAAGAACAATCCAATATTTGCTAAATTATGTTTTTACAGGATGCCTATTCAAATTGTATCATAGGGTTTTAAAGAGGCTTCTTTTGATCTTCTTGCTGCTGTTTAGAATCAAAACAACTGCATAAAATTATTCATTTTTCAAAAAGCAACAAATCCACCAACTCTTTCTTACCAGTTTGTATGCGCTATTGGTTGACTGCTCTCACTTTTTTTTTTCATAAAAATATTGTTTGACCCAAGTATAGTACTTTTTTAATGCATTTTTCCAGTTCTTAGCATTAGATTTACTATAAATATCAGATGTTCCTCCACAGATTTTGTGAACTTAATATTAAAAACATATCACTGATGCCTGACACACCAGGTTCTCAATCTGAAGGAAAATGACACCGTTATCAGCATTATCACTAACAGATTTCTTAAATGAGCTGCCAATACTATCAATTAGATATTTCACAGTTATTTTAGAAATGAGCGTGTCACGAGCATGTCATTTGCAACTATCTTCCCTGGCTAGCGTTAAATTCAAAGTGTTCTTTGACAAAGGACATCAATCAGTAGAGCCAAGAGATCTGAGTTCAACTGTAGATTGGGACAATTATACAAACTGTGGCACACAAGCAAATTCCTTCACCGCCCTAAGCCTCCACATCTTCCTTATTAGTTTATTGAGAGAACGAAATGAAATAATGCACGTAAAGCATTCAACACAGAGCTAGGCACGCACTTAAGTGGAAGATTTTAGTAGAAGTTGATGTTGATAATGATTTCCTAACAAAGATTTCAACAACTATCCGTAGCAGTTACTGGATGCCGCGGACACGTATGACTCATCTGCTACTCTTTAGTGTAGATTCGCTCTTTCATTCTTTTCTGCTTTTCTGTGTTCTGTGTTCACGGCCTCCTGGGTGAGGCTTTGGGAGCATCACCTCTAAGAATTTCATCAGGTGGCACTCAGAACATATACAATGGAAGCTATGCTCTCCATGAGCCTCTTTTTCATACATGTTGTAGCTTCCAATTGCTCTTGCTTGAAATAAATTTGGGGAAAGCTGCTGTTACTCCATGTTGAGCCTAGATGAGAAAAATGGCCAGTGTCTCTGGGGAATAATTAACAAAAGACAGTTTGTTTCATCTTCATGATAAAATACGGCATCCCTATTAAAAGGCAAATTCATCATTCCCAAAAGTTAAATAGGATGACACTTTAAAAGTAATTCCAGCTGATTAAATTTAGGGTTCTGAAAAAAAAATTAATTCATGAATATAGTCTGAATCCTTCATTTGATTTTAAAATGTATAAATGTTCATTTAACTTTGAGCCCTTGCCTCTCAGTGTTCTATTCTGAGCTAGTCAAACAAGTGGTAGCAGGCATGCTGGGCTCAATAATACTGCCTCTCATATTTAAATACTCTTTTTCACTTGGATTGCAAATTAAAGACAGTCTCCTGAACACTGACACATTTTCAATGATTGATTTTGCAAAACGTGTTGATTTTTCTTACACTGTTTTGCCTCTGTGTGTGTCAACTTTGGCCTTCTTTTCTTGCTCCTTTGCAGCATTGCTGTCTCTTTGAAGCCATTGTCTGCCTGATATGAAAAATGTACATTAAACCTCATGACTAATTACACAGACAGAAAATTCCTGAGCTCAAATATAAAACTCCCAATGCCCAGAAACCATAACAAAAGCTTCTGACTATGTACAAAACTCTTAATCAAACCTTTCATTCACTTGAGTTAAAAGAAATTCCAATAATTTATTTTCTGTTAAAGTTGTGTTTATATTCTTTGAAAAGCAGATTTCTTATGCATGTTACATGCCTACAAATCAATCCATTTAACAACAAACAACATCCATGCATTCCCTCCACAAAAGTTTATACTTGCTGTTAGGTCTGCTATTAGGTACTCCTGGATGAATTCAATCAAGTGCTATGCATAATTGTTTTCTGCTAGATACAAAACTGTTTAGGCTTAATGCAGTGTCCAGTTTGTTTTTTTTTTTAACTCCCTGCATAATGCATTAGCAAAGTAGACTTTTCCCAATAAATCCTAAGATCTATGAAGTACATAGTTTCCTATACTTTAAAAATATACTTGAAAAGAAAATGAACAGATACTTGTCTCCCCTAGAATACACAGAATAACATCCCTAAAAGTACAGAGCCATACACACACACACACACACACACACACACACACACACCACATGATACAGTACACAGAGCACAAAATTTCATCTCAGATAACCTAGCAGTTGGGAAAATTATTTTTCCGTAACAGACTAGCTCTGGAGTTCATCTAGCCTATCGTTTTTGAAACACTGTCTGTCATAGGCAAGGCCTTGCTTAAGCACCCTGAGAGAATGCCCGCAAGGAGTTTCTGATGTAGCGTTGTGGGGGAGGTGAATGAAAGAGTACACGCATAGTCATCGTAGGAAGACACGAGATAAACACTGAAAGAACACACCATGGAAACAAAGACGGGAAAGTTGTGGGTGCTCCCCTGCTCGCTTGCCTCTTCCTCATGTTCGGATTTTCGCTAAGGGCCACCGGCCGCCATTGGTTTTCACGACCCAAGCTACGACAGACTCCCCTAGCTGCCGGTCCACCAAATCGAGGTACTCTGCTCTGTGTAAGCTGTTGCTTGCCTTTCTGTTAGACCAGCTCTCCTCTGCCTCTAGCTGTTCTTCTCATGCACTTACAGAGTACAGTCAAGGCATCACATGCCATCACACTACTCTTTGGGGAAACCTTGCACCAACTACCAGCGCACCAATTGGCTGGTCCAACCTTGGAGATAAAATTTTAGTTGCCTGAAAACAATGTTCCAGAACAGGGAGGTGAGAGGAGGAAGGGGGGAAAGTGGCCACATGACTCCAGAAATGGCCACAATACCTAAGCAGAGTAAGTTGGAATAAGGTCTGCACATGAGCCAAAGCTTAGAATTTCATTGCCTTTGTTGGCTCATGTCACTTCTTTAATTAATGTCACTTTCTCTGTTTTAATATCAGAGCAAGTGACAAGAGTGCTTCTGGATGAATTGTGTTTTCTGAGGGCTGTATGGCATACTCTCCCGCAGTCTGACAGAGGGACGTGCCAGCTTTACTTGGCAGTTACAATGCACCAGCTTTAGTTTTAGTAGTTTAATTTGTGGCAGTTATATGTTTTGAATACGTTGAAGTATTCACAACGGTCTCATGGAATCTGTTCCATAGATAAAGTTTACACAGTGGAAAAGAAAAAGCAATGGCTATAAGGCGATTAGGAAAAGCTTCTCTTGGCCACAGCTGGCCTTATAGGCATTCCTGTAAATTTAAGAGCATTTAGAGGGATACGATTAAAGTGGTCATAAGGAATGATGCCCTCCCCTTTTTCTGCCCAGTTCTGTAGTTGGTGTGAGACGATCATAAGGAATATGATATTTAGAACTCAATTTTATGCAAAATCCATTATTCAAGAAGTGAAGTTTATATACATGATAGACATGCAATGAAATAAATGTTAGAATAGAAAACTTTGTTACTTATGCATTAAGTTGATTCTAACATTTTGGTAAACTAAGTTTTTATTGATATAAAATTCAGAACAATTCCTGCATTGAGGATAAAGGACTAAACTTTTTCTTTCGGTTTGGAGGGTGAAGTATCCTGAAGGGTTTTTGTTTGTGGAGTTTTTCCTTCATCTCCTTTATACGCTTTCGTGAAGCTCCATCAGCTCACGGTGAGAGCTGCCACCAAGGAGTTCTTCCAAACTTTGCCTGCCCTTTCTAAATGTAGGGTTCTTTACTGCAGCAGGTTGAAGATCTGGCTTTGATTGCACCTGGCTCTGCTGGAGAATGGAAATATTCATCTCCACTGAATGCATGCTGCTTAAGTGCTGGAGGCACTTGCAGGAGAGTAACTCTCATTGGAAACTTCATTACAATACTTTCTCTTCCCTACATGAAGTAGTAATTCTCATTCACCAAAGATAGAATTTTGCCTGACACAGCCACGGGAGCTCCTGTTTGACTTTCAAAATTAATCAACCTCTAAGCTGGAGTAGAAATGGCATGTCCTTTAACCTTAAGCACAAAAAGCTCTCAACAGACTGCAGTTTTTATATCCCTGGATGAGAGTTTGGGCCCCTAATACTTAAACTTGATGCACATACTGGGTTTCTGGCATGCTTTTGCCCATACCCATCTGCTAGCCTGGCACCGGGCCCATTCAGAAGGTGTGATGCCAGTTTCAATAGGGCATAGGTGCCAATCAAAGATGGGTTTGGAGGGGCAGCATGCAGAACGCAGCAAAAGTCAGCTCTTCTGCCAGAAGATCCTCCTGTTATCATATAATGCCAATGAAGGGCCACATGCTTCATTGCTTGGGATCACACGGCATCTGTAGATGTTTCTGGCCTTCAATGGATGTCTTTCCACAGAATCATTTTCCTCAAGTATTACTTGATTGGAGACGTTAAAGAAAAGTCTACCTGACTGAAGTTCATCCTTTTAAAAGGAACGGTGGAAGCATTCAACAATTGTCTTGACATACTTACTGAGTTTTCTGCCTTTTCTCCTACAATACTCTTCCGTGTAGAATACGGTACAGTGTATAAAGTCCACGCATTGGACTTTTAAGAGACAAACATTCTGAAGAAGCACTAATTGCAAAACCAAGTATGGGAGCAGTATAAGATCCATAAACCCCTCTGTACCATTAAATGTGAATGGTGGACAAGTTTCCATCCTCCAAAAAACTATTTTCAAGTGAATTCTCATATTTAGAGCTTCAGAGTTTAATTTTCCTCTCCTTTATTTCATAAACATGGATATTCCTGTGTCTGAAAAGAAAGACCATACCTACTCTTTATTCCTCTTCTTCCATATCGAAAGGAAAAAGAAAAAAAAAAAAAAACCAAAACACTTCAGAAGCAAAGTTTATCCATATTTCATAAGGAAGCCAGAAGCTCTCAAAAGCTGAGAATTCTTTTATTGTGTGGCAATAGAGGTGAGCTCATTTCATGAAGAAGAAATTTCCCTATAGCAATAGGTTTCAAATTTTAAAACCTTGACCACTGTAAACAGTTACAAGACAGTAACAGGTGCAGTGGAAGAAACATAATATATAAATCAATGAAGAATGGAGTAGTTTGTAAATCTTCCCTGAAGGCAAAAAAAATTTGACAGTAAAAATGTTGAAAATGAAGAACCATAATATATGTTAAAAAGAAGATCAGACACTCAACAAAATGAAAAAGACAAGCAAAGGCTAAGCCTTAGAAGAACTCTCCCTTTTTATACAAAGAACCCAAACTTCTGTAAATACTTAGATTTCTTAAGCTGATAGGTACACGAACACTCCTCTTTCTATAAAAACTCAAAATTAATAGCCTATGGACAACAAACACAAAATTAAAATATATCTTCTATAGACTTCTATTTCTGGTGTATAGGTCTAACAAGTGCATTAAATTCACAGAATCCCAAGTGATCCCTTCCTCTTGTCTCTCTCTCCACACCTTCATCTGGGAACTAATTTACTATATATACTAGTTTCTAGTACTAGTTTTCCCGATTTCATGTTTATTTCCTTCTTCTCACTCCCACAGTATCATTTTCAAAATTTCCTAGTTACAGTCACAGTGGCACTGTAATGTTGCATTGTGTCAGATAAGAGTAACTGCTTACCCCAAAGCCTTCTCTATAAGACACTGCCAAAATGGCATTTAATACAGCAATACATAATGAAGCCATATGTGTTCCAATAATGCCACTCTGTTGCCAGAATTATCATTGGCTCTTCTGAACGTTATTCTATATACCTTAAAAATTAACCCATTACCGTGGACAAAAAAGTAAAGTAAGTAAAAATGACACATGCATAAATCATCTTTTCTATTCCTTCAAAAATAGAAGTCTGTTTCCTTATCAGTAAGTGAGGTAAGCTTTGATAATTTCTAAGAATCCTACTTAGGCTACCCTCTTCCTCATTCCCCTGAAAAAACATTTCTTCTATGTTTCTAAAGCAAAGTAGAGCTAATCTGAAAGCATGTCCTAAAAAAGGTACGACCATCACTTAGATGAAATCTACACATTTATTCATGGACAAGTGATTCAATCTTAAGGCTCCACCAGAGTTTAATTTTAGTTATAATAATGTGTTCTTCTTCCTAAAACATAATGCTTTTGATTTTTCAATAAAACATAGATTCTGCTAGATGATGTTGTGATAATCAACTTGTCTCAGCTTTTCTTGTGACTAAGAGTACTTCTGTCAGATTATAGACTGGAATTAAGGGTGATATCTGTAATTATGGAACAGAATAAAGACTGGCTTGTGTAGGTTGCGTATCCCAACCTCAGCCTCATTCTCTTAGGAAAATACCTGTTGAACGTCTATTCTGTGCTTGGTATTCCCAAGATGCTAAATGGTCATCACTATGCCCAACTTCAAAAAAACTAAAACTTCTACAGATAAACCATTGTTATTTTTACTCATATAAGCCTTCAAAGGAATTGGGCTTAAGTTTACTACATATAACTCTGATTTTCTGGATAGTTGGCCTAATTTCTGAAACCCAGTATCCTCCATATCTGAGGTACACGAGATATAGCTTAAATGAGAACTTTTTACTATGTCATCATGGCTACTATTGTAAATTTTAGGGGTAAAAAATATTCAGGTCAGTAAAACATCAGTCTTCCAATGGCATTCTCTATATTCTTAATTTTACCACATCAGTAGCTAAATCTATCATAATCCATGGCAAGATAAATGGAATATCAGTCCAATGGATGTCTCTGTCACCATCCCAATCCCCTGTGGTACCAGACACTGAACCTGAGATTCAGCTAATCACTGAGGATGGGAGTTTCTAAATAAATAAATAAACAAACAAACAAATAAGAAACATTTAAATGCTCACCAAGTTCCAAAGTTTTTAAAAACATTACTCCATTTAATCCTCATAATTACTATTATCTCAACGATGCAGAATAGGAAGAAAGTCTTGTGACTAAGGAGGAGTCATTCAGTTTCTAAATGACTCATTCAGGTCAGAATTCTACCCAGATTTGCCTAACACCAAAACCCATGCCTTTACTTATGCAATTCTCCCTTAGTTTGCTTGGTTCTGTGTTGCACCTAGCATTAAATCAGAATTCAAACTCTCAGTTCTCTCTCCTTCCCTCGATTTTCAGAAACTTTTTCACGTATTTGATACTAAAATTATAGCAATTTTTCCCATTCCGTAAAACAGCTTTCTTTGTTCCTTTTCCTCCTCCTCTTTTCATACACAAAGAACCTTGTCTTTGTTCTTGTATTCAGACTTTTCTTTTCCCTCTTATAACTATTTCTATTAATGCTACAGGCACAGTATTTCTCCAAGTCAAGAGTAAATACCAAACTTCTCTGCTCCTTCCCCTTTACTCTAGGTTGATAATTACTGAAAGGCCTTGGCTATTGATCTCAAAGCTAGAGGACAGCCGTACATGCACAAGGAGTTAGACACAGCGGCTAGTTTCTTCTCAGCCTTAGGCAACAAATGCTGATGAAGCGTCTGCCGAAACAGTGTATCTGGAAGGAGTACTACCTGAAAAGAATGTAGCTGGACATAAAGGTGTTATTAAGGAAAATCTGAATTTCTTCATTTATATACAGGAAATGATGAAAAACATGGCAAAATGCAAAATGTGATACAATTTGATATGAATTTGCTTAGACAGCTTTGAAATGATTCAGTACAAACTAACCTGAACAAAAGAGCTGATCCTACATTTACAAGTACCACTTTTGATGGAACAATGACAACATTGGGAACACACAGCTCTGTTATATTTTCTGAAGTATGAGCCTCTTCCTCAAAATAGCTACATATTTCTTCAAAGTCCTTCCTCAGTGCTGTGCACTTGCTAATGTTCCCAGGATCCGGGTTCTAACATTCAGATAGTAGAGGGTACTGCGTAACATATGAAACCTTAAAAATTGTTGTAAAATAAGTATTAGTTTGGTAATGAGAAAAACTAAAACATGTGACACAGACTGAAAGAAGCAAAGACTTTTTCTACTTGAATACAGACAAATAAATCACACGCCTCAGCAAGTTTCTTTTTCACGACAGGAACCACACAAGTAGTGAATGTGCGTATATGTGTATACTTAGTTTTTAAAATTCACTTACAATTAAATACATATTAACATATATATTTACATTAAAAAAAGGAATAAGATCATTACAATCAAAGTATTTCAAAGTATTTCTTTGAAATTACTCAAATAATCCAAATATCAGAAAGCTAACAGTATAACTGATAATCCATGGAATCCAGGGCTATATAGCTCAGTGACATCAGAAATTTATTCAACTCCCTCTCTCTGACTTTGAGTCGACACTATATTAGAGATCTTAGTTAGCTCTTTGCTATACAAGAGAATTCGCTAATTCAAAGTCTCAATCAACACTTCTACAGGGAATTCTACTCTGCTGACTCTAAGTATACTCTAATGGTCTTTACCAGTACCATTCAATATGGTAGGCACTAGCTGTATGTAGCTACTGAGCTCCTGAAAGTGACTCAATACATCCTGGATTTTAAAGACTTTAACTAAAAATAATTTTCTTTAATTTGATAACATGTTGGAATAACATTTTAGATATACTGGATTAAATAAATATAGATCATTGAAATAAATTTCACCTGTTTCTTTTTTACTTTTTTTTTTTTAACGTGGCTCTTAGAAAATTTTAAATTACCTAAACAGCTTGCCTTATCTATTTAACAGAGCTGCCTATGTCACTCAACCTAGTACTTAGAATCATAGCATTTTTCAAGAAAGTTCAAACCCTTTAAATAAGGAAAATGTTCTCTATTTAACCCATGCTTTATTTATTTATTTATCTATTTGTATTTTAGAAAGAGAGAGAGAAAGAGAGAGAGAACGAGTGGGGGAGAGGGGCAGAGGGAGAAAGAATCTTAAGCAGTCTCCAGGCTCAGTGCAAAGCCCCACCTGGGCTTGATCCTAAGACCCTGGGATCATGACCTGAGCCGAATCAAGAGTTGATGCTCAACCAACTGGGCCACCCAGGTGCCCCTAACTCATGCATTTTTGTGTATTGGTCTTATGTTTCCAACTAGAGTAGGCACTAAGATGATTAATAAGCAGGGGTTTTTTTGTTTTGGGTTTTTTTTTTATTGAATAACATTCACTTGTTCAAAATTATAATCTTAATTCTATCAGAAGAAGAGCTTTATCCGTCATTATCCACGAAACATGTTTGTGAAGGATAGCAAAATATGTGACCCTAAAATATGCCTCTTTGGCAGAAGGATTATTTTGGGCTAACAGCACCTGATAAAAGAGCAAATGCAGGGAGAGGCTTTCTCTGAATTCCCTTTATTTGCATAAAGACTGAGCCTCCAAAAAAGACTCAATTGTTATAAATTCCCTCCAGGGAAGTTTCATCAACCAGAGAAGACTGACTCTTACCACAGGAGATTAGAAATTGATGCCAATCTCAGACAAACTTTGTCACAAACTATCATATCCCCCATCTATTCTCCTAAGGGCCCATTCATCTTTCCTAAAAATCATTTACTCTCCTTTAAGAGAGCTCCATCCCCTTTCCCTTTCTCCTATTAAGACAGTATATAAGCTCTCAGGGCACCTGGGTGGCTCAGTCCGTTAAGCGTCAAACTCTGGCTCAGGCCATAATCTCATGGTTTGTGGGTCTGAGCCCCACGTTGGGCTCTGTGCTGACAGCTCAAAGCCTGGAGGCTGCTTCAGATTCTGTGTTTCCCTCTCTCTCTGTCCCCCCCTCCCCCCGCCCCGCCCCACTTGTGCACTCTCTCTGTCTCAGCTCTCAAAAATAAAAAACATTAAAAAAAAAAAAAAAGACACTATATAAGTTCTCAAATATCACTGCTTTGTGGGGTATTCACTTTTTTACTGTGATATCCTCATGTACATAACATTAAAAATTAGTAAATTTGTATACCTTTTCTCCTGTTGTCAGTTTATTTCATATCCCAGCTCTCGAACCTAGGAGAGTAGAGGAAAAGTTTTTCCTTCCCTACTGTCTGAAATGGTTAATAAGGAATCCAAGATTCCCCAGTGTAGGTCTTTTACCAGTTTCTTAAACTCCTATAAAAACAGATGTAATGAGTCAATCCACTTACGATTGGGAGTAATTTTTTTTAATCACTAATATTTATGTTATTCATTAAATCCAGTCATGTAATGGATAGTCCTGATCATTAAACTACAGATTTAAGGTAGCCCTGAATGATCCTTTTAAGTTCAGCATAATTTAAAATTTTTAAATGTAAAGATATACTCAACTAGGATTCCTTATCTGTACCAAAGAACAAAAACATAGATTTGAGGGTCTATTTTCTCATTTATCAAGGATGGCAAATAACAAGTACCATCTAGATGCACGGGACAGAAGTTAATTGATTCCACACAACAGATGCCGTGAGGTATTAAGACTCAATTCTCTAGTGAAGCCTAGTTAAGAAATGACCACAACCCTGTATTACTTAAATATTAATGATTAAGGGGCGCCTGGGTGGCGCAGTCGGTTAAGCGTCCGACTTCAGCCAGGTCACGATCTTGCGGTCCGTGAGTTCGAGCCCCGCGTCAGGCTCTGGGCTGATGGCTCAGAGCCTGGAGCCTGTTTCGGATTCTGTGTCTCCCTCTCTCTCTGCCCCTCCCCCGTTCATGCTCTGTCTCTCTCTGTCCCAAAAATAAAATAAACGTTAAAAAAAAAAATATTAATGATTAAGATTCACAGTTTGGATTTATACAGCTGTGGTTTCTGAGCTACAAAATGCAAAATTTCCAGGAAAACACACTCTCAAAAAAGAACATTAACAATTGCCTGGTGGACTTTGTAATTATGCTCTGGAAGGACTTCTAAGATTATCAGAACACGAATGGCAAGTAGTGGGGTCAGCCGTATCTTAAACCAGACATGCTAGTAAATGTTAATGATCCTCATTTACCTAATAAGGTATATTTATGAATTCTATTGTATTTCAAAGTTTCAATGTTCAAAACAGTAAGTAATCACAGTTCCAGTCACATATGTAGGAATATTTGGTAACTTACAGTTATACTTTACCTAAATATATCAATCCAAATCCTCCAGAGCCAATCATCTTGCCCAGCACCCATTGTTTTCCTTCCATATCATCCAGAATGGTGCCTTCTGGAAGTGGAACAGGAAGTCTGTATTTCTCATTTCTTCTTGGAGGCATCACTTCTGTTGGCAGAAAGGTTGAGATAAGTAATTAAAAATAAGAACAACAAAAAGTCCAGGTAAAATCCATTTCTCAAAATACCTTCTATGGGGCACTTTCCCAGGTTCCTCAGAATTAGGATTCTAAAGTCGACAGGACTTGGGAAGGCCCACATACTACATTCAAGTCGGAATTTCACATACAATATTGAAATCTAAGAAGTACTGACATTAAAAAACAAGCAAACAAACAAACCTGTTGAACTTCACTTAACATTTCCAAAATTCATTTATGGAAGTCTATTATACGGGGCAGAATATACCTTAAGACGTGAGTTTATAATTCCCAATGACAAACAGAAAATAAATTTCATATACATGTAAATATGCCTTCCTTTAAGAATGTAAGTATGAAAGACAACGTCTTGGGTCACTAGGAAAGAATACAGTTTCGGATTAGGAAAAAGTGATAACAGCAACATATATCATCACCAAGCACAGCAAGTGACATCACGGACACAGAATAGGTACTCAGGAAATATTTGTAAAATAAGTCTAGAATTTTCACGGACATATAACTTCTCAGAGCACAAAGTCACAGGGCAGTTTCATTGCTGGCACACTACACTTTCAGCTTGTTTCCCTCTACCCTGTGTCTTCCCCACCCTCACCAAAGTGAAAATTGCTCTGCCTTAGAGATTGATCAATTACATTTGTACACAGGTTTGTGATTTTCACAATGAAAGATTTTTAGTTGGAAGAAAAAAATTGCATAAGGAGATAAAAAACCCACAGCATATCTGCCAGAAACTAATTTAAATGTGAAGGTAATTGCAATCCTCTAAGTATTTCCAAAAAAAATTTGAAGAGTGGTGAGTACTTTGAAATGAAAGTTAAAGTTTTCGTTGTATAATCTTTCCATGTTTTGAATGAGAAAGTTTGTTCCTTTTAATAAGGTTTCGCTTCTTCACTTTAATCCAATGCCCTGCTATCTTTTACTTAGCATCAAGGTCTCAGCGCCAAGGAACACAGGAGAAACCTTTAAGGATAGTATTCACCTGTCCTCCTTACAGGAACACAAGGGAAGCGGGGAATTTAGATGGTGAACTATGCCTACAGCAGCTTTGTGGGAGTTCCCCTTGACCGATACTTTATATATACTGGTGTCCAATACATGTTTGCTGAGTTAAAACCTAAAGTGTTCAAAGAACAACTTTTCAGCCGGACCTAAATTCTAAATACGTATAAACAGGATAAACACATTTTGGGGGCGGGAGGGAAGTCCGTGGCATCAGAACTTGAGACCTGAATTGTGACAGTCAAATGCACATCCTGGGCGCGGCTACAGTGAGCAAGCGGCGGCCTCCTCTCCAGGCCAGTTCCACCCCCACCCCCGACCCCACAAGGGTGTCCCTCTGCTCCGGGGCTCCTTACAGGGCTACGATGAAAAGCGCTCAACACGAGTTGCTGGGGACAAACCGGTGCCCAGAGGCCTGAACACGCGCCAGGACTGGGGGGAAGGGGCGGGGGGGGGGGGGGGCGCAGGCACAGCGCGGCCCACCACCCGCCTGCCTAGACCCTCGGCGGGGCCCTTGGCGGGCCCGGAACCGCCGCGAAGCCCGCGGGCGTCTGGAGACTCCCTTCCTGCCCCCAGGCTCTCTTCGCACCGCCGAAAAGCGAACCCGACCCCCTCCCGGGTCTAGCTCCTCCGGCCCAAGCTCTGGGCAAAGGCGAGATGAAGGGGGCGCCGGTTCTCGCTCCAAGTTAGGGGAAAGTGAGCAACCAACCGCGGCAGCAGGGACCCGCCCGAGCCCAGAGGCCCCGGCGCTCGCTCCGACAGCAGCTCCTTCCGCGGCCCGCGGGGCGGCAGGGCAGGCGGAGAGCCCGACGCTGAAGTACCGCTCCGCCCGACGCCCAGTACCGGGAGAGAGAGAGTGCTCGCCCGGCCCCAGGCTTCCCCCGCCGCCAGGCCGCGCGCGGCCCCTCCCGCCTGCTTTTGGGGCCGGGCGGGGCCGCGGGCCACCAATCCCGCGGGGAGGCGGGCCGGGCCGGAGCCGGCCCTCGGAAGGGCCCAGGCTAACGTCCCGCACCTGGGCCGGCTGCTCGGGACGAGCCCGGCGCCTTCTGACTCCGGGCCGAACTCAGGCCTAGGGGCCGGCGAAGCCTCCGACGCCCGCAGCCTGCGCCTGCGTGCCAGCGGCCTGCCCTCGCTCCATGGAAGACCAGGGGAAGAGCGAGCGGTGGGTCTAAATCGGAAAAGGGGGCTGTTACTGCCACACCCTGGCCCGCCAGTCTGGAGGATGAGCCATCAGATCACTTTGGTGCATTTGTGTAGGAGGAATTTTACGTCTCGCATACCACGATCTCTGTACCTAGAGCTTCCAGACCAGTCGGCGAGCCTTTCCTGAGCTCTTACCCGGTAACTGGTCACACTAGCCAGGCCCTCTGGAGCAAGAAGCGTGGTGTGAGTCAGAAGGCCTATGACAGCGTTTCGGTTCTCAGAGGCATACTGTCTCAAGACCTATTTAGTGGTTGGATAGACTTTACCAAACTTTCTTGTGCCAAACTTTCTTTTCTTCTTTTTCTTTTTCTTTCTTTCTTTCTTTCTTTCTTTCTTTCTTTCTTTCTTTCTGCCTGTAAACTGGAAATAACCAAATTTAGGTCATAAGGTATGTTAAATAAAAATTTATAATGACACATGTTAAAATGATAAAGAAAACTTTATTCCAAACTATTACAATAGGAGAAAGAGGTGCATTCAAGGTCAAAGACAACAAAGGAAAGTGGGAATTTATAGTCGGCGGGGGGGGGGGGGGGGGAGTTCAGTGGATGGAAAATTATTAAGAGGAAATGTCAGGGATAAAAGGAGTATTCTGGCTAAACTGAGCTAACAGGATTCTTGCTGAAGATAGACAGGCCTGGGTGATCAGAACTGATCTGGGGGATGGTGAAGGATGAGGAACTGCGTTAGACGTGGAGGGTGTTCCATTATAGTAGATGAGGGATTGGCCTAAACTGACTTAGTGGGGTTCTCACTAAAATTGGACAATGTAGACAGAACATGGCAGTCAAAAGCCATGCCCAGTTGAAAAAGAGTTTGGGGGAGCCTGAGTAGAGTTGGGTCTAAGAAAGGATGTTCGGCAGGTCATTAGCTATAAGATTATTATGATAATTTAGTGAGAGAAACGTATTAAGTGGTTTCCTAACACATAATAATGACTCATAGTGAGCTTCGAATATTTTAGGGTGAGCTTCGAATATTTTAGGGTAGACAAAAGAAATGCTCCAAAAGCCATTATTAAACAATATATCAACATCCTATTTAGGAAATCAGTACTAACTTGGAATGTAAACTGAAAGAAAAACCAAAGTCCTTGAATGACTTTGATGGAATAAGATTTTAGGGCTTCCTACATCTGTCACCAAATGAAAGATGGCATGAGAAAACATTTCTTAAAAAGCACTTGGTGCTGTGGATAAAAAGCCTTTTTAAAGAAATTCAGTAGTCTATATGTAGAATAATTGCATCCTTTAAGGTCGTCATTCACTAACCCAACAGTGTCCATTCTTATTTCCATAAGGTATATATGTAACTGATGCTCTTGGTTGCCTATCCAAACATATGGGCATTCTTTCTCCCATTCCAAATTTGTTCAGGTTTCTACCCACTTCCCCGGGGTTAATTTCTTTGGGAAGATGCAGCTCCAGCACCAGGCACAACCAATTACTCCTGAGGAGTGATACATGGCTCTTCTCTTCACACCTGTATATCTAGTGTATTTGTGTCTTTGTCTGCTCAGGCCACTATAACAAAATACCACAGGCTGGGGGGCTCATAAACAACAAATTTATTTCTCATAGTTCTGAAGGCTGGGGAGGTTATGACCTAATGACCCCCCATAGGCCGCATCTCCACCATCACATTGGGAATTAGGTTCCAACATATGAATTTTAGGGGGACACAAACATTTAGTCTATGGTAGTTGGCAAATCCTGTTAGCTCAACTTCCAAAACATATCCAGAATCCATCACTTCTCACCACCCCTACTGCCACCATCCTGGTCCAAACCATCATGTCTTTCTTAGTTAATTGTGGTACCCTCCTAAATGCTGTCCTATTTTCTACCCGTCGACCCCTTCAGTCTATTCACAACAAACAACTAAGTGATCTTTTTAAGAAATTAAATTAGATCATTCTTTGGTAAAAACACTTTAGTTTCATTCTAAGTCATTCAGGAAAAGCCAGTCCTTACTATGACCTTACTTCAACCTTGGCAGTATTGACATTTGAGCCAGATAATTCCTTGCTGAGAGGGGGAGGAGGGCCCAGAGGGAGTCTATCTCCTATAGATACTTAGGATATTTAGCACTGTAGGATATATAGCAGCATCCCTAGCCCCCCTAGCAGTTCCTTCCCACCAAGTTATGATGACCAAAACTGTCAACCAGATTTTATACATGTTGTCAAAATTGCCTCTGGGTGAGAATGACTTGTCTGCAAGGATCTACATTTTCTGTAACTACCCCATTTCCTACTACTCCCTCCAGCCACTGTGGCCTCCTTGACCTTCTCAAGACCTTTGCACTTTCCTTTTTCCTGGACTACTCTTCAGTCTGTATCTGTATCGCCTACTCTATCACTTTATTCAGGACTTTATCCAAAAGTCAACTCAGGGAGTCCTTTTTTAAACCACCCTATCTCAAATTTCAACTTACCCATGATACTTCATAGCCCCTTTCTTTTTTTCCTCCTAGTAGTTACTACTGTACAACAACATATTATACAGGTAACTTATTTTGAAAATAAACAAAGAGTATTCCTTGGTACATTGTATGCTCCATGAGAACAGGCAACATTTTTGACTATTTGAGTCACTACTATATTCCAAGTCCCTAGAATGCAAATAGAAAACACACTATTTTCTTGTTAAATAATAAATGAATCATGATATTACCATTCCCCTTTCCAGTGATTGGTTTAGATAGTATGTATATATGAAGTGTAGGTGGAGACAAAGAAAAGTTTTCTGGGCACTTCTATAAAGAGATGCTCTCTTCTGGATATCATTCTGAATGTGGTGCCTAGAATTTCTGCAGTCATCTTGTGAACATGAGGGTAAAAGTATAAATCGAACACCAGAAATTGCAGAACTTTCAACAAATGAGGTTAAAATACTTATTTATATATCCAAAAAAATAAAGGAAGAATAAAAGAAAGAAAAGAAATTCAACCCTTAACTCACTCCTCATATAAAACTTGACTTAAAATTGATCATAGACCTAAATCTAAATGCAGGAACTAAAACTATAAAACTTCTGGGAGAAAACCTAAGAGAAATTCCTTATGATTTTGGATTCTGTAAATCTTTGTGATCTTTGAGTTTGTACAATTAGAATGTACCCAAAAAGCTGAAAGCCTAAAAAACTTGATAAATTAACTTCATCAAAATTAAAAAATTTGCTCTTCAAAAAGCCCTGTTAAAATATCAAGTTTTGGTAGGTATGTGGAGTAACAGGAATTCTCTTTCTTTGCTGGTGGGGATCCAAAGTGGTACAGCCACTTCAGAAAATAGTTTGTCAGTTTCTTATAATATTAAATGTATAATTAGCATATGACCCAGCATGCACGTTCCTGGTTATTTACCTAAGAGGAATGTCAACCTATATCTACACAAAGACTTTTATGTAGATGCTTACAGAGCTTCTTATGTAATAGCCAAAAACTGAAAACAGCTCAAATTCACATCAAGTAGATTGTGGAATATAATATATCTTCTACACATCGGAATATCACTCAGCAATAAAGAAGAACAAATGACTGATACACGCAACAACCTGGCTGGATCTCAAAAGCATGATGCTATGTAAAGAAAAAAAGACACAAAAGAGTACATATTGTATAATTCCACTGAAATGCCCAGGGATTAGTTTGAAGGGGTGGATTGACTGCAAAGGGGCTAGTGGAATTTTTGGAATGATAGAAATGTTTAATTTCTTGATTGTAGTAGTGATTACATGAGAATACATTTGTCACAACTCATCTAATTGTACATGTAAGATTTATGAATTTTATTATATGTAAATTTTGCCTCAATAAAACTGACTTACAAGAAAACAATGGCTGAGGAGAAAGATGAGAAGAACCTGAGTCCTTGAGACCTTCCTTGAATCACTCATTCAACTAACCTTGAAGCCACCATACTTTCCATATTCCTCAATAAAGTGTTTAAGTGTCCATATTTCTGAAGCTTCTTAGCATTGGTTTTTATGTTTCTTGCAGCCAAAATCTTCCTAACAGATGAAATAGTTTCAAGTGACACTATATTTAAAATGTTGATAAATTTGTGGTTTAAAAAAATGGGAACAGAAGTGCAGGTAAACCTGTATTGAGAATATGTGGGGTTTTCTTAAGTGTTGGGTTTTAATGCAGAATTTTATGATTCAGAGCATATTGCTGTGTGTATGTTTCAAGATGAAAACTGACAGAATATAGAAATACAAATTTTGGAACTAGTGAAAGAGCGTCTTCTGAATGAACATGATGAGAAACAAGAAAGAAAAGAGAATCTAGACATGAAGCACAAAGTATGAGTCATCAGAAGAAGAAAAAATAGGGAAAACAAGGTTTTCAAACAAGGCTATTTTGATAGATCTTACAGACTATGAGTGATTCATCACACACACACGTGCACGCGTACTCTCTCTCTCTCGCTCTCTCTCTCTCGCTCTCTCTCTCACACACACACACACACACACACACACACGAGGACTTTCTTGGCAGTGTGCCAACATTGTAGGTACTGCTTGGGTTCTGTTTTTCAAAGAACCAGGTGCTGTGAAATGCTTGTACTGGTTCATAGAAAAAAGAAAAACCTAGCCATTCAGTGAGCATACTTTACAAGGCCAAGATCATTTCATATCAGTTAAAGTGTTAAAGATGTTGCATAGACAAAACATTTAGAAAAATCCAATCTTTGTTATTTAATGTGAGAAAAGGAGATCACTTCACTGGAAACATTTTGCCTGCCAAAGAAGAGCTAGTTTTTGTTTTGTAAAAATCAGGAGGCCATTTGCACTCATAAACGCAAAATCCCTGGAGAGCTAAGCAGTTACTGACATAGAAATTTTGAAAATGATAGTATTCAGATAAATGGAATCTCAAAGCTCTCAGATATACAATCAGACCAAATATCTATGTCCTTTGTATTCTTTACATATAAGACCATTACAAAGCATGAATGTATTGTCCCCAAAACATAATTCTTGATTGTCCATATAAATGAAAGACAAGGATAGAAAAAATTAATTTAAAATGTCATCTGTCGGTATGTCAACAGGCTTCATAAAATTGTGTCCAGAGATATTAATTAGCAGAGCCCTACTGCCAAACAATTGGAAGTAAATATGTATCAAATTATCTCCCAAACAATTGAATATGGTAGAACCTAGTATGGCTAGCCAAAATGACATTAGTCCTACCCTGTCCATTCGTCTAATGCAAGCATCATAAAAGGTTAATTAATCATAAGACTATATCCACACTTCGCATCCTCTTTCTTTCCAACTAACATGCCTGCAATAATCAAAAACATGAGCTGGAAAAGGAGGAAGGGCAACTGGCTGACTGGTTTTCAAGAAAAAGCTGTGCTTTCAATAAGAATAGAGTTGATGATGTATTCAATGGAGAGATGAGGACAGTTTTCCCACGTGTGATGTAAGCTATGCTCTTAGGCTTGCCTTTCACACACTTGCAGCACTGCCGTCTTTCAGTTTTTATTCTTAAACCCTATAGGCTTTGAACTCAGGTTGACTTTAAGCACAATTCAAGCACAATTAAAAACTCAGGACCTCAGTTTAATGAGCCATGTTTCAAGTGCTCAATGGCCACAGGTAGCAGCTAGTGGCTACCCTACTGGACAGAACAAGTTACAGAATATTTCCACTGTCATTGAAAGTTTGGCGGGGTGAACCTGAGTAGACCTGAGTGGCTCAGTTGGCTAAACATCTGACTTTGGCTCAAGTCATGATCTCAAGGTTAGTGAGTTCAAAGTTCAAGCCCTGCATGGAGCTCTACGCTGACAGCTCAGAACCTGGAGCCTGCCTCAGATTCTGTATCTCCCTCTCTCTCTGCCCCTTGCCCACTTGTTCTCTCTTTGTCTCTCTCTCTCTCTCTCTCTCTCTCTCAGTCTCTTTCAAAAATAAACATCAAAAAAAAATTAAAAAAAGAAAAAGAAAGTTCTGCTGGACAGCACTGCTATAGACAATGGAGAATCCTTGGCAACTCAAGCTGTGGTAGTGTCCCCTCCCTAGGAGAGAAAATAAAACAAACTTCAATGCAACCTGGCTATATGCATACGTGATAACATCCCTCACGACCTTGTAACATGAGACCACTTAATCAGACTGCATGCTTGTGTGTTTCCATATATGGGAGACAAAGAAATAGAAAATATATAAAAAACTACACCATGTGGTGATTGGGGCTCAGTTCTTCCGGTACAGAATCCAACTGAGCCATGCCGGCATGAATAAAGTTGCTTCCTGGAAAGAAAAGCCTCATTGTTATGACTCTCCATGCAAGAATCCTGCACAAAGCAGGAGGCTAACCCTAAACGCTTATTATGTTAGTCCGCCCAGAGTATAGACAAGTGTGTCTGGAAAAGGTCTGTTCCTCAGCCCATACTATATTCTTTTGATTATAGTAATTTTATAATAGATTTAGTTCATTTCGTACATTGTCTTAGATATTTTGACACATTTCACATATATTTTCACATATATATGTATATAAAGTTTGTATTAATTTTATTGGCATGAACATAGAAAGGATATGGAGGATAGACACTATCCTGATGCTGAGAGCTTTGCGTTATATCCAGATGTGAAATTGAAATGGTAGGAGTAGATTAACATTTTATTTTAGACTTATGACATGTTTTACCTACTGTAACAAAGAAAAATCTATGCATGTTATCTCTATAAGATGAAATTAATGATATACTGACTCCCTTATCACATTTGTTTTTTTAAAAAATTTCTAAGGGAAGATAATTAGGTACCCAGTAGAAAATAGGCACTTCATATTTTAAAGGGATATAAATTCTCATTTTCAATATGAAGGGTCCAAAATAATATTATTATATCAAATATACTCCCTTGATGGAAAATGAAACATAATCTTACTTATACTCTACTTTTTGTTTATGATCTATATTAGGTGAGAAAAAAATCATAACTGGAACCACTTCAGGAGGCAATTGGAATACATTAATGATATGTCATGTGAGTCTCACTTCTGGAAAAAACCATGCTTTATTTAGCTGTCTCTGGCACATAGGAGAAAAAGTCAAGGATGTTTAAGAGGATATTCTTCTAATGAAGTCATTCTAATGGATAACAGCCATAACTACTGTTGGAAGTTCTTCTTTCCAAGATTATCCTCCAATGATTCAGTTCAAAAGAACAGATGTATTTTTAGGATAGTGTTTCTTATGCAGTAATCTCATTTTACACCTGAGTGTTATCCATACCTTAGTGTTTCCTATTTTCACACATATGTGGTTGGGTTTCATCTGATGCTACTTGAATGCACTTATAAAAATGGAGGAATTCTAGTACTCTTTTATACCTCATGGAGCTTTCTCTCTTCTCTTCTGCCAAATTATGGAGAAGAAGCCTACAAAAATCCCATTCCCTAGAAGTGAAGTTAGTAATGCTGAATTGATTTGATAGGGGTGATGAACATTCAAATCCCAATATATTGGAGTGAATCAACAGTGTGAAGGACTCATGACACTGCTCGTTCATTTCACAAGGGTATTTGATCAACTATGAAATGCAAATGTTACTAGCATCATGAAATCTTCCTCTGAAGCTATCTGGACAATCTATTACAGGATATTTCACGCTATATGGATACTCTTGAGTTTTTTAATACACATAATAATTTCCTGGGATTCAGTTCCTACTCATAACAAAAATAAACGGGTAAATAGCAGACGAGAGAGTATATGGAGACCATAGTCTGGTGAAGAAATCATTGGAAGCTTCTGGGCAAGATAATAACAAAAGCAGACTTTTATCTCTCTGCTCTCAAATTCTGATTGCAATGCCTAACATAATATTTTTAAAGGGGAAAGAGGAAAAAAAACAATTCCACATTAGCACCAGAAAGTAAAAATGAATACGGGCCATATGCAAGGAACTTGGAGGCATTTCTGTTAAAAGTTATACAGGTAGAGGGGCACGTGGGTGGCTCAGTCAGTTAAGTGTCCTACTCTTGATTTTGGCTCAGGTTGTGATGTCACAGTTCATGAGATCCAGCCTGTGTCGGGCTCTGTGCTGACAGTGTGGAGCCTGCTTAGGATTCTCTCTCTCCCTCTCTCTCTGCCCCTCCCCCATTTTTGCTAACTCGCTTTCTCTGTCTCTCACTAAATAAATTAAATAAATAGACATTTTTAAACAAGTTATGTAGGTGGAATTATATTGAAGGACAGCATGGAGTATCAATGTCAAACATCCTCTGTTAAAGGAGCCATGTACCAAAATGCGATAGACAAAACGCTGACCAATTAATACTACCAGCTTCTGAAATGTGAAGGTATTAGGGTTAAGAGTGAAATCTATGCATTGAATCATCAGGAGCACAACTCTCCTATGTGGACCATAACATTTTGACCATATCACTGGTACTGCAAGGCCTCATGAGCAGTGAGCTGGCAACATTGCAGCTTGCTCCCCACACCCAGGGAGAGTCACCAAACATTTATAATAGTGCTTGGAGTATAACTGCTTCGTCAATATTTTGAATGAATAAATGAAGTTTATATATGTATATAAACTTCATTTATATATATAAACTTTGCTGTATCTATATATACAGCAAAGTTTATATATATATATATATAAACAGCATATATATATATATATATATATATATAAACAGCAAACCTGCAACCTGTTGTCAGCTTTCCTTTAGCACTGACCTGGGGAATAAAAAACAAAGATGAGAGATGGTGTTCATGCTCTAAGACGAAGACAAATTCACAGAACAAAACAGAGGGTGAAATGAAATGTGCAGAAACCCCTATGGAGAAACCAGAAACAGCAATGCAGATTCATTCACTTACTCGAATATTACTTCAGCTTGGCTCTGGAGACAGATTGTACCAAAAGACAGAGTCATTGCCTTCTTAAAAGTCATAGACAGGGAGCCTGGTTGGCTCAGTCGGTTAAGCATCCAACCTCAATCAGCTCATGATCTCACGGCTCATGTGTTCGAGCCACATGTCAGGCTCTGTCCTGACAGCTCAGAGCCTGGAGCCGGCCTCGGATTCTGCATCCTCCTCTTTTTCTGCCCCTCCCCTGCTTGTGCTCTCTCTCTCTCTCTCTTTCTCTGTCTCTCAAAAATAAATAAACATTAAAAACAATTTTTAAAAAGTCATACCCCTTTGGAGGGGACAGGAATTAAATAATCGCTGAGAAAACGTATAGGATTCTGTTAGAAGCTATAACAGGAGGAGCTCATTCCAACTGGCAGACAGGGTCATGGAAAACCTCTGAGGGAATGACACTTAAAATAAGACCTGAGTGGGGTGCCTGGATGGCTCAGTTGCTTAAGTGTCCAACTCTTGATTTTGGCTCATGGTTTGTGATATCCAGCCTCACATCGAGTTCTGGGTTGACAGCACAGAGCCTGCTTAGGATTCTCTTTCTCCTCTCTCTCTCTCTGCCCCTCCCCTGCTCACTCTCTCTCACTCTCTCTAGCTCTCTCTCTCTCTCTCAAAATAAATAAACTAAAAAAAAAGGAGAGACTTGAGGGATGAAGGTCATTAGGAGTCAGAAAAGGGAAGGAAGAACACTTTGTGGAGAAAAGGATATCTGCAAAGTCCTGAGGTAGGAAGGAACTTGGTGTGTTTAAGGCCCCGAAAGGACACCTGTGAGAGATGATAGCAAAGGATGATCCTGGAGATTAAATAATGCTACAATTGGTGAGTCTAAAGACTTGTCTTTTTCCTAAGTGAAATGAGGAGCTATTGAAGAATTTAAACAAGGGAATGACATGATCCTGTCTACATGTTAAGATCACAGTAGCTACCGAGCAATTATTCTCTAAATGATCCATAGTGATATATAGCAAGTGATTATTAAAATTTGTAAGCACTTACCTGGAATCCTCAGAAGTTATTTGGGAAACAACTACGTTATCTGCACTCGCAAAGGATCAGAGCTTGAATCATTTTATTTCTAGGATAGAGGAAAGAATTTTTCGAGAAACCTTGAGATTTGTGAAGACATCAGAGTTACACTGTTATATTGTAACTTTTTCTGTTTATCACTAGAGCCATACAGGAAAGATTCCAGTAGGAAATCATATCAGTTTAACAGAAACTATATCCATTTCTATTTGTCCATAAAACAAGATGAGAAAAGCATAGATAGCCCTCTGTAGATGACCAAATTGATGTACTTAAGGAAAGATCCTACAATTTAGACTCCATTCCTTCTTTGAAAAATCAAAACTACCTTCTTTTGAAAATAAGATTATTACAGGAGCGCCTGAGTGGCTCAGTCGATTAAGCATCCAACTTCGGCTCAGGTCATAATCTCCCAGTTCATGGGTGCAAGCCCCCCATCAGGCTATGTGCTGACATCTCAGAGCCTGGAGCCTGTTTTGGATTCTGTGACTCCTTCTGTCTGTTCTTCCCCTGCTCACACTCTTTCTCTCTCTTTCAAAAATAAATAAACACTAAAAATTTTTTTTTAATTTTTTTTCAACGTTTTTTATTTATTTTTGGGACAGAGAGAGACAGAGCATGAACGGGGGAGGGGCAGAGAGAGAGGGAGACACAGAATCGGAAACAGGCTGCAGGCTCCGAGCCATCAGCCCAGAGCCTGACTCGGGGCTCGAACTCACGGACCGCGAGATCGTGACCTGGCTGAAGTCGGACGCTTAGCCGACTGCGCCACCCAGGCGCCCCTAAAAATTTTTTTAAATAAAATTACTACAATAAACAGAAAACCATTCTAATTTTTTTATTCATAAATACAATACAATCAAAGAAGAGATTTTACCTATGGAACTAAAGATAATATGTAATAATGATGTAGAAGAAGATAAACATAACATTTCTTTAAATTTCAAAAGAAATGATAGATAATAAACTTCAATGATGAGGGAAAACATTCAAAATTTATCCGAGCAAAAATCTACTTACTTGCAAAATGAGATCCGCCTCAAAGATTTTTCTCTGTGACACTAAGTGAAAGAAGGAAAGGAGTGTCAACCACAGAGTTGTAAATAAAATGACTGTGACTTCAGAATGCTAAAACAGTCAAGTTATCCTTATGCGTGAAGGCAAAAATAGCGATATTTTCAAATATGCAGAAGTCAGAACATACACCAGAAAAACTTGCTAAGTAAAGTAACTAAAAACCTGGGGGGAGGGGGGATACTAAAAATGAGGCAAAAGTAAAAGCAGAGTTTCTATCTATTCATAACTACACCACATCCTATGAAAGGGAATTTCATTTGCTGAACACCTAAAAGGGAAAATCGCTCTGTAGCATTGGGAAATAATGCGGAATTCTTAGGGTTTTCCAGGAGTAAAGAAAAGGAAACAAGACAAAGGTGGAAGAGAGGTCAACCAGAGACATAGCATGAAACTGGAGGCTGGGTGGGGTAAAAGGTCATTGCTGAGACCTTGGTTGTAGGATAGACAAAGGACTAATCAAGACTGATGTCTACTGTTCCGCTCAAAGTTGTTTGGGTTGCTATGATCTTAACTCCTCTTCAACGTTCCTTCCATTTTTGTTTAAAGTGTATGAATGAGTGTATAAATTAAAGAGTCCATGTTCCATATCTGAGCAGGTGTGACTCAAATTAGAGATGGCACATGAAGAAACAACAGTCCGACGTAGCCATGAGAATATAACATAAAGTATTTTTATGGAGAAAACCTATTCAAATTTTAGGAAAGGGACTTGAATTCATTTTTTCTAGATCTTGAGAAATTTGGAGGCACCTGGCTATCATTTAGATTGCACATTAGTTATGGAAGTTGCGTTAGAAGAAAAATACTGGTGGTGAGCTTTAATGATCTGAAGTCTAAGTAATTATTTCAAATATTTCAAATGTATTTAAAGTTTTCTTTATTTGGCCTCTCAACTTAAATGATTTTTTTTCCCTCTACTCTGCTGAAGCCAGTCACGCTGAGGGAAGGGAAGAAAATGACAGTCATATTCTTGGTCTCATTACCAAAAAATGCATCACTTCCAATCCCAATTATCTTCTTTGGTCTCCTGGTGCTCTTTTAGTCCAGTAGCTATTCCTTCTCAATTTACTTTGGTCAGTCTGTCTCTGCTCAGTCTCTACTCAGGGCACAGACATTGATCTTTTTTCATTCCAAGGCTTTAAATGCAATATATGGGTTATGAACTCCAAAATTTATATCCCTAGTTGTTTTAGTCACCATTTGGAGTCACCATTTGGACAAACACTCCAAACTTAGTGGCATAAAACCACAGCTACGTTATCATGCTCGTACATTCTGTGTGTCAGGAGCTTGGAAGGGGCACAGAGAGAATGGCTTTTTCCTGCTGGGATGATTTGCAAGCTGTGGGTGACTCTCAGCTTAAGTACTAGAATCATCTGAAGATTTGACCATTCACATGTTTGGACTAGAAGACCAGAGCAATGACTCTAGAACTCATAAACTCAGGCAAACTCATAAGCTCAGGCAAACAACAATCATAAATGCTGTGTGAGATGATTCTTTCAGAACTCGAAAAGCAGTGTTAGAGGCCAGATAAGGATGGGCCTTGTTTATCCTGATACTCAAGGAAAAGTCAGATGACTGTAAAAGAGAACAGTCAACAGTTAAAGATAACTGTAGACCAGGAGCTCAACAGAACCCAGAACCAAAGTGACCATTATGATGCAAAATCAACAAACAAATAAAAATTCCTAAGAACCTCAATATTATAAGGGAATAGCCTATGTGTGCCTTAGCCTAGCAATCCAAATAATTTAATCTGGTCATGAGAAAAGATTGTGAAAGACAAGAAAATAGGGCAAGATCTCACAAGCTCTGCCAGCCATACTACTTGCTTTTAACCAAGTCTACATTTGGTCAATGTAAAAACCCTCTCCTCTTGGGGCACCTGGGTGGCTCAGTCAGTTAAGCATCCAACTTTGGCTCAGGTCATGATCTCATGGTTCATGGGTTCGAGCCCCGTGTCAGGCTCTGTGCTGGTTAACTTAAAGCGTGGAGCCTGCTCTGATTCTGTGTCTCCTTCTCTCTCTGCCCCTCCCCAGCTAGCTCTCTGTCTCTGCCTCTCAAAAATAAATTTAAAAATATTTTAAAAAAACACCACTTTCCTCTTAAATTTTACAAAGTTCCTTTGTAAAAGTCAGTTTCTACTTGAATTGATACAAAGTAAAAAATGGTCCCATCTAACAATGTTAGAGTAGAAAATCAGAGACCTCTGAGAGGTTAAGCCCAATGGGAACTGTGAGGAAAATGGCCTAAGACAGAGAAGAATGGTGTAAGTGGACCAGACAGGTAAGAGGTATTGAAGTGGAAGAAAATTGGAGATGCAAATTCTGGTGATCACTTCATGCCTGGAGGTTTGCCTTATATTTTTCTCCTGTATTTTGTTTTTAACAGGAATAGAAAATAGCTCATCAGCTTCCATAGAGCTCTTTAGGATTTTAAGGGAATTTTTGAATAGACTTCTCAGCTGGCTCTTTTGGAATTACTGGATGACTAAACTGCAATGAGGTATCTCATCTTCCAGAAGATGTACAAGTATTTTTCAAGAGAGATCAAGTTGTTAAGTATTTTAATATAACTGTCAAGAATTTCAAAAACCCAGAACCTATTGTATTGGATTACTCTTTGGAAAAAACTGCTTCCCTTTTTAGATCTATATAGATAGATGTAGATATAGATGATACAGATATAGATATATAGATATAGATATAGATATAGATATAGATATATAGATATAGATATAGATATAGATATATAGATATAGATATAGATATGTAGATATAGATACAGATGATAGAGATATAGATATTTCTAACTGCTGATATAGTGTTGTAGTAAATACGAACTATGGACGAGACCAGGAAATGATGTTATTACTTGTCATTCTTAAGTGTCACCTCTTTCTGGGAGCCCTGGTGTACAAAGCACTAAATCAGGATGAATAAAATTTCAAGATGAAAAACAATTTCCCCTGCTCTGAATTCTAAAAATAGTTGGTGAGTCCAGGCTCAGTATTCAGGTATCTCCCATCTAGATTAAAGACCTAGAATATGGAATTGTATGAGCTCTATTTAACAACAGTAACTGTCGTTCTTACTAGGCAGTTCTTCATTTGAAAGCCTTGGCCATGGTATGTCCCTCTTCCACCACGTGGACAAATACTGTAGTGTTGGTCACATTTTGCTAAAATTTAGCCATACTCAATTCCTCTTCTTAAAACTTCTATTTAAAAACATTGGCCATATTCATGGAAATACACACAAATTTCTGTTCAGAGGAGAGACTTTTTTCCCTCTTTATCAGTGTAGCTGTTCCTATTATCCTCTCTTTCGGTCACCCTCCTGTTGGATACTTACACTTCTATAAATCTCAGAGAAGGAGCCAGTAGTCTTTTTCTACCTGAAACACTTATAACAAAGTTCTGTCAATATTTCTGTCTGTACCGGGGTCAATATTTGTACACATTGACTCAGATGTACAAAAAGTAATTTTTTATTTATATAGCTGACTAGCTCTATAATTGACTGTTTTCCTTTACTCTGAAGCCTCCATTGTGTTGTTTAAAACACTGTTTTGGATTTATACTCAGGCATTTTAGAGGTTTTACTATCAGTCATAGCTGTTGCTCTCCCTCCATAGAAGCCTTCTCACCACCACTGCCTATTTCTGTTGTCTTTCCTTGGGTGTAATTTGAATACCGTGGGATCTTATTTAAGTTCATGGGATTAGATAGAGAGGCATTTTATCTTTATATCATACCTTGGATTTTCACTGGACTCCAATGAAGATTTTTCTCATCCTGCTGAGTCACTGGGCATCTCGGATTGGTGCCCTTAAGTTTTTAGTATTAAAGAATTAAGGTGATAAACAATTAGAAAGGCAAAAAGAAAGGGAAAGCCACCCTTAATTTGCACAAAATGGTATAATTATTTAACTGATTATTACTTTGTTCAAAAAAGTTTACAACTATATACCCATAGGCTACCTAAAACCGACTAAAATTTGCAGATTCGTGTTTCTTCAGCAGTCAACAAAATTTTCTCTTTTGCCATCAGCCTATAAGAAAAATAATTAAATAGTCTTTTATTGCGTTAAAGTCAGTACATTCTAAAAATAAGACAGAGCATTACTCACTTCTCTAAAATGCTACATATACCAGTACCGACAAGCTTCACTCATGACCTCCACGTTATTTATGGAACCTGCTATTTGTCATGGTTTTATATTCATGGGAAGAGTATTGTGGATCCCTAGCCTTCAGGAGTCATATCAACATTCCTTAGCTAAATACATAGGATTATTTTATGCTATAGAAATTAATTACGTAAATCAGATACTAACCCGTCCCACTCTCCCCTCCCTTTCTCGCTCACACACAAACCACTGGTCTCACTGACAACACCTGCCCTTAGGTTATAGACATTCCAATAATCTCAGCAATTCAAAGATTTTCCATTACTCTTTCAGAAGGGAAAATGTACCAGGCAATTTTCACTTTGCACATCTCCATGATGTAATGGAACAAGTGAGACAGAGTACACTGGAAAAGGGAAGACTTGCAATAGTTGAAGTATTAAAATCCCCCAGTAGAGTCACATTTTATTCCATTTACACATAGTTTTATAGAGCACTATTTAATGCATGAGGAGTAGCCATCTATACTGAAATCACAGGGACCATTACAAACTGATGAATGCTTTGTACAACTTATAAATTAGATGAAAAGAGATTAAGATATGGGAACAAAAGTTAGATAAAGGAGGCACAACTTGCAAAGGCTAATGCTGGAGCCAGTGATCTGCAAAGGTCAGGCAAAAGGTTTTTGAGTGTCCCTGAGCAAAAGTTTACCTTTTCTATAAAAGCCACCCAATTGGCATCCTTTCTCTGGTAAACTGAAAAACACTAGGATAAAACAATCCAAAATAGAAGGGCATCTTTAATCCAGCCAGAGGATTCATTCTATCCTTGAAAAAAAAAAAGTTCATGCCACAGTTCTTGGCTGCCCATCAGGTCTAAGTTAGGCAGTAAGAGAAACCATGACCTACAGGGAAGCAGAATTCACAGAATAACCCTGAGTGATGAACACAAAGGTAGATACAAGACATTTACATTAGAAATGGTTGAAATATAGCAAGTATTTAATTTTAAAAAATTAGACTATGATTTTCCCCTTTTGTCTGGTTCTTTAGTTTAGGCTTTCTCTAAAATTGGCCTTCAAATTCTTAGTTTATTCAAATGAAAGAAGGAAACCCCAGTGCTAGAAATAGTAATGGCTCACCACATATTGAGCTATCGATTTGCTCTAAATACTTTTAAGGTATTAACTCACTTAATAGTTAAAAAAGGAGGGGCACCTGGGTGACTCAGTCAGTTTAGTGTCCAACTTCAGCTCAGGTCATGATCTCATGGCTCCTGAGTTTGAGCTCCACGACAGGCTCTGTGCTGACAGCTCAGTCTGGAGCCTGCTTCAGGTTCTGTGTCTCCCTCTCTCTGCTCCTTCCCCACTCACTTACTTTCTCTCTCTCTCTCTCTCTCTCTCTCTCAAAAATAAATACACATTTAAAAAAATAGTTAAAAACGAAATGATACATGTATCTTATTGTCCTTTTTTACAGCGGATGAACTGAGGCTCTGAGCAGTTTAGTTACTTGCCTAAACTCACACAGTTTGGAGGCAGCAGTGACAAAATTTGAATCCAGAAGTCTAGCTGCAGATCTCATACTCTCAACCATTCTGCTGTAGGGCATACAATGTTCAGTGTAACATGGGATTAAGGGCAAGAATGGCTTAACTAAAGAGTGGCCATATGAGGTATCCTTTGCCCATAAGGAAGCCTTACCAATGCAAGGACCATCACCCACGTTTACATTTGGTTTCTAGCAAAAGGTTTTTCCTTTATATTTGAATCTTTAGATAACCCTTAGCTCCAAAAATTGTTGATCTTTTTCAATGTGATCCTTTTCAATACTGATCCTTTTCAATTGTTGTCTCATTAACCAACTAAATTCAGCACCCTCACCATGCATTATTACTTGAATACTGTGTGAGACCTTAAGAACTTAGTATTCTAGGAGTCAGGTCTTTATGAAAGCATCAACACCCTGAAATCAAATGTCTTTAGGGTATTTGGCTTATACCAGAGGTAACAGATTTGCTGCAGTGGGATCTGTGGATAGATTGGCTAGGAATAAAGTTGGATGGGCCCAAGTTTAGAAGGCCAAACAATTCAAAAACAAAATATCAAGAAAGCCATTATTCCCTTTCCCACCAAAAATAAACTTAAAAGTGTTAAAGCCACTGGGAGTGTCTTCCCATATGACTCATTGTTGAACATCATAAATCCACTGAATTTAGACTCCCACTACCAACTGAGATTATACTCTATATCAAGTGCTTTAACTTAATTCTTCTAACAGAATGACAACACACACACACACACACACACACATACACACACACACTTCTATTAATTCCTGATATATCCTACTTCTAAGCCTATTATTTCAACCTTTAAATTGGAAAATGTCTGTCCTGAACCCTTAAGCTGTTCTTAAGTGTGAATGGTTCTTCACAAACCTGAGATCCATTGACAAAGACAGTAATTCCAGCCTAAAATGGAAAATTTCAGTTTATTTCAGAAGCTGTTCTTCTGTCTACCCATCTCTAAACTTTTCCTGAAAGATGAAAGTATTTCTTACCAGATAGGTATCTTTCCATCATTAGTATTCAATTCTGAGATTACTGACTTCTTTCCTTTTTCTAGTAAATCTCCATATTTCAACAGTTTGGTTGTTTATATCAACCTGTGCATGACCCTCTCCTCCAAAGCTTCTATACTGATTTTGTAATGGGGTCCAGATATTGTCCCCAGCTGACTCACCCTGGCAGCTCTGATTGTATTTTCCTATGTATTTTAGAGTTCTAGAAACAAAAAGGTTTTACTTCTAATGTTTATCTTTGGCCATTATGTAAGAAGCCAGAAAAATAGAAGGAAGTGGCACACTTTGGGGATTTCATCTGTTTCATTTTCAAATTGATCCTTTTAATTGCAGACATTTTAATTTTAATTTGTAGTCGGTAACTTCTAGGTGTCTGTGCAGAGGTCGGCTTCAAAAATACACATTTACTATTTTGCTCTTTTTAAAAAGATTTTTGTAATTTTTTTTTTTGAGAGAGAGAGAGAGAGAGACAGAGTGCAAGCAGGAGAGGGGCAGAGAGAGAGGGAGACACAGAATCTGAAGCAGGCTCCAGGCTCTGAGCTGTCAACACAGAGCTCCACATGGGGCTCAAACTCACGAACCTCAAGATTATGACCTGAGCCGAAGTCGGACACTCAACGAACAGAGCCACCAAGTTGCCCCACTATTTTGCTTTTTAAAAATAACCTTTCAGAATCGAAAGTAGGGACTTGAAAAGATATTTGTACACCCATGCTCATAGCAGCACTATTTACAAGAGCTACAAAGAGGGAGAAACTCATGTGCCCGTCGACAGATAAATGGATAGACAAACTATTATTCAGGCTGAAAAAGGACAGACATTTTGATGCATGCTGTAACATGGAAGAAACTTGTTATCAACCTTGTGTTGATAAGCTGATCACAAAAAGACAAATATTGTAGGATTCCACTTATATGAGGTACCTAGAGGAGTCAAAGTCATAGAGACAGAAAGTAGAATGGCAGTTGCTAGGGGGTGGGGAGGTGCTGTGTAATGCGTATAGACTTTCAGTTTTGCCAACTGAAAAAAATTCCAGAGACTATGGCAGTGATGGGTGCATAACAATGTGAATGCACTTAATGCCACAAAACTGTATGCTTTAAAATGGTTAAAATGCTAATTATGATGTATATTTACCACAATAAAAGAAACTTTAAGTTATGTTTAAAAAAATCTCTTTCTGTGCCTGCCACCTCCAGTATGTGAACTTCTGACTTGTATTTGCTTTGTGATAGATACCAACCCAGAGTTTCTCAGACACCACAATTTTTACACTAGCTCTTTTCTCACTTCTCTCACTCCTTCCCCACTGCCCCCCCCCCCGACCTCCACTTTTAATTGTTGCTTAAAATGCTACAAAAGATTTACATTGGAAACATAACGTTGGAACATCAGTACTGAGGCATTAACGTTTTCTGACTTTCAACGTTGAACAATCTACTCATGATTGTCAAGCACTGCAACATTCCAGGCTTACTCAGTTCTCAGGCTGTTTCTGACATTTTCTCAGAACTTTTCAAGTAATTACTTTTTGGGTATCAGGGGACTCAGAACAACCAAAGAGCATGTTGCTCATCTCAGTCACTGTCTGGGTGCACTGACACTCATTCTAAAGGCACTGACACTATTTCATGAGCCTGGCCTCATGATTGAGATCACATAATTGCAATAATTAGGAAACTCACCTCAGGATATTATCAAAATGACCCACCCAAACCTAAGTCCATATGGTTTGAAATAGCTAATGAGTCAGTTAATGTGCTATGTCCAGGAGTAATGGGTACTCAATATGGATAGCATGAAGGTATAATTTACTAACTTTCTGACTGATTAAGATTTTCAAGTGGACGTTTTGCAACTTAAAGAGGGTTCAAAGTATTAACAGCTTTATGGTAGATACAAAAGGAAGAAACAATGATTGTTTAAAAGTCAGGGGCATTAGATTTTGAGCAATTTCTTCCAATCAGATACCTCAGGATAAAAAACGTGATACTCTAGAGAGTCAAATGAGATATGGGTTTCAGTGGCTATTTGTTATATTGTGGCCCGGACTTAGGTGTGGGAGATGCTACTGGCTGAGTCTTGGGCATAAGGAAAAGTAAAGAAAATGTTAAAAACTATAACTCATTGATTTTGGGGAGGGGTGAAGAAAAGAGAGGAAATTCAATTACAAAAAAAAAAAGAGGCTTGAATCAGTATTAGCAGATGTCTACATGGAAGAGATTCACTGGTAACTGATGGATATATTTTTCGCTTCATAAGTTAGTACAAACTGAAACAAAATTGTCATAATATCTCTAACTTGTTGACTGCGGTATGTTACAGAAAATTAATATCCCAAGCATATTTACAAGCTAGCATTAAGAAAAATTCTACAGTAACATATTAGCTATTCATCTGAAACCCATGTGACAAACATCTATATTAATCTTTTTTTATTTTGACTATGAAAGAATTTAAGTCTAGGGGATTCTTTTAAAGAAAAGTTTCTTAATTTGGAGACCATACACTCTCTGCGAATTTCTGGATAGACTTTAGGAATGGTTTGTGAACCTGGAAAAAAAGGGAAGATATCACATCTTTATTTTCACCACTTTTAACTGGAATTAGTATTTTCTGCAGTTACATAACAAACCATGTAATATTTGCATTACCTATGATTTTTCCACCCCCCAAAATGGAGGAGTTCTCATATCATAATACAGCTGTTGTAGATACCTCAAAGTATCATTTATGTTCATCACTATTAGAAAAGTCTGGCCCTCTGACACGTCTGGTTTTTAAAACTATTCTGATCACTAATTTTAACAGATTTTATTTTCTTTATGATCCTATGTATTTTGTTTTATTTATTAAAAAAAAAGAAAAAATTATGCAAAATGGGTCCGAAGGCTCTCTTTGACTGTCAAAGGAATCCATGCATCGCACTAAGTTTAGAACCTCTGCTATACAGTGCCTTAGGTAAAATCTTGGAAGCCATTCTGATACTGAGAGTTAAGAGCCATTGGTCTAGTATAAACCACTTAGATCTGATACTTGCAGTATCAGAATGGCTTCCAAGATTTTACCTTATTTATTACATTTAAAAACTTAAAAGATAATTCATGCACATTGAAAAAATATTGTAATACAAAAAATTATACAATAAAAAGTGGTCTTTCTCTTACCCTCAACTCTACTCCCCAGAAGCAATCACTATTTCTTATGCACCTTTCCAGAGACATCTTTCATATTAAGCATATAATATATACAATCTACTTACAATGTTTTGTACATACATATATATATATATATATATATTTAAATAGAACACTTATGTACATATAATACATATATACAATACATACATATATTTACATATACATATGTGTGTGTGTATATATATATATATATATGTATATGTTTACCTATACTTACATTTACTTTTCTGCTTTTTACATAAATAGTAGCATCCTTTACACAAATATGTACCTCAGTTTTGTCATTCAACTGTATATTTTGGCAATTGTTCCATATCAGTACAAATTAAAAAGCACCTTTCTAATTTTTAATGGTTAGATAGCATTTAATGATATGGAAATATCAGACTTTATTTGGCCAGATCTCTGTGATTGCCACTTAACTGGCATACAGTCTTTTACTATTTCAAACAATCTCCCTAAGTAGTGTTTTAATATTTTCTCCAAATGGACCTCCGACATATTTCAATATGTTGCCTCTTGGTTATGTCACCTTATTTATGCTTTCTGAAAAAAATTTGAATTTTTTAAATCCATCTCTAATGGTCTGTGTTTCCTTGTTTTGTGTGTATATTTTCCTTCTTTTCCTTTTAGAAGTTTGAATTGTTTGAAAAGTTGCAAATGCATGGTTTTTCTAGTTCTTTTAGTTGTTCTGTAACTGTAATTTTGTATAATGTAGTCGATTCCCCATTTCTTGAAATAATATCTGTTTATTCTTTTTTTTTTTAACTTTTATGTATTTAAGTAATCTCAATATCCCACGTAGGGCTCGAACTCATGATCCCAAGACCAAGAGTCTCCCACTCCTCCGATTGAGCCAGCCAAGCGCCCCTCTATTTAAGCAATCAGGGAATTAGTATACTTCTGAGGAATAGTTAGATGCCCTGGTCCTCCTCAGAAATTCGGCTTCATGAACAAATTCACACAGGTTATGCTGCTCTGCTGTCAAGATTGAGAAGCCTCTGTTTAAAGGTTGAGTCTACACTAGAACCACAGGGCAGGAAGCCTGAATGATTCCCAAATAACTGGAATATACTTCTTTTTCTGTGGTATTTGAAAATCAATACAGACTAAATTATACACTCAATGCCATTTAGGTCAAAGCTTTCTATTTCCACACACACCCCAATTTCCTGGATAATTGTCTCATTTCTCTATGTCACATTAGCTATGAACCCTAGTACGAATAGGAGTCATGGCTAAGTTTTAACTAATGTTAACATTACATAATGTTGAGATTTGCAAGATTGCTGTGAAATTCCTAAAAAACAAACTCAGAGATATTTAGTAATTACTCTGAAAGCGTGTATTACCTCCACACTTAAAGTACTAATCCTTACTGATATTCTTAGCATTGCCAGTTTTGTGAAGCAGCATTAACATTTTCTCTTCATTGTTCTAACGTCTCACATAGTCATGGTATTCAGTAATTAATTTAACACATTTTATTTTATTTTATTTTATTTGGGGGTAGGCAGAGGAAGAGGGAGAGAGAGGCTCCATGCTCAGCATGGAGCCCGATTCAGGCCTCAATCCCATGACCCTGGGATCATGACCTGAGCCGAAATCAAATCAGATGCTCAACTGACTGAGCCACCCAGGTGCCCTTCCACACAGATTTTTGAGGGCTGATATTGTGCTTGGCGTTATAGATACCAATTTCAGAAAGATGGTTTTTGCCTGCCAATCATTTAGTTTATTTATCTGGTAGGAAAGGTATTTAAAGATGCATTTCCAACACTGTGTGAAAAGCACTGTAATAGCAACGGGATAGACCGAATATAATGATTTTAAAGTTCCTTTTTTAAAACTGCATTTCTAATACTCATGTGACATTATCTTCTACATATTTGCTGTCTCTATCTGTTATGATGCAGCACATACTATGGACGTTTTCATATAATTATCAAGGGGAAGCTTAAAAAATTCATGTGATCTAGCTTATTTATTTGTTTAACAGAAATTCAACAACAAATCCAAGAGAATGACTTTACTATAATTAACAAAAATTAAGGTAACTGGCTTCTCTTTCAAGAATATGTATTGCATATTTAATCACATACTTCAAATCTGGATTCATTATAAACTAATAGCAGTGCTTTGAGAAAGCAAGGATCTCCCATAAAAAAAGGAAAAATAAGAACTTTGCATTTCAGGATACTAATATGAACACGTATATGTAACAAACTATTTCCCTAAGTTTCAAAGAATTGATTAAAGCAATGTAAATAGTGGGAGAAATGAAAAAAGAATATTAAGTATTGTATAACAAGAAAAAAGGCCATTAAGAGGCCCCAATGTAGAGGATTGTCCCTACAAAATCTAGTGCACATGGGATCAGATTGAGAGCCATAATCATTAGTCCATGATTAGGCACTTATGACAAAAAAAAAGAGCCCATGTCTGTAATAAGAAAAGAGAATTGCCTAATACCTTGTCTTTATAATCTAGGTTCAGAATAGAAGCTGGGAATTGGGACCTGGGAGTCAGGGGAGGGCAAATAACAGGGCATCAACTGGCGGAGCGGGCAATGTCAGAAGTGAGATTCATCATGCCCAGGTGGAGAAGGCAGGGATGGGTGCCCAGCTAAACTGGTTTGTTTACCAACTGTGGGAAAGAAAACCTGTTATCAGGCAGAGAATTAAATAAAAAAATTTTTTAACGCTGATTTATTTTTGAGAGGCGGAAAGACAGAGCATGAGTGGGGGAGGGGCAGAGAGAGAGGGAGACACAGAATCTGAAGCAGGCTCCAGACTCTGAGCTGTTAGCACAGATGCAGGGCTTGAACCCATGAACTGTGAGATCATGACCTTAGCCGAAGTAGGATGCTTAGCCAACTGAGCCACCCAGGTGCCCCAAGCAGAGAATTTTCTATCATGTGACTGCTTCCTCAGAAGCTCTGGCACTTCTCACAACAGCCACTCGGGACTCCCAGATCTAGCAAAATAAAGCTACAAGAAATGAAAATATTTCCTTGTCCCCCTTGACTGGATTTAAAAGGTAGTAATGAAACCTATATACCAGCTGATTTCATATTAACTCCTCCAACTGAACATAGTATCTTACTCTGTAATTTAAACAGAAAAATCACTAGGCAAATGGAAATATTTTGCAGTTGTGGGGAGAAAAACTACCATGAGGAGGTACAGCTAATATCCTCTGAGGGGAAAAAAAACAGTCATTCCAAGAAACAGGAGCAAAATTTTCAAAGCTCTCTAGTTCATATTCTCCATTAGTGTCGAGAAAATATGGCATCTATACAAATGCAGCAATTTAGAACTTTTAAAAAGATTGCATTTTAGATACAAATCTTTATTTCAAAATTAAAACACAATGGAGAATTTGTAAATTATAAGCTCTATAAAATATGATTAAAATACTATCAACAATAACTGATGTTTGTTGAACACCTATTATGTTCTAGAGCTTTTATCATTCACGTGCAATAACATATTTTATCCTTACAAAGCTACAAGGCAAATACCACTATGCTTTCAATTTTGCAGATGAGGAGACTGAGAGGCACAGAAAGTTTAAGCAACTTGCCCAAAGATCAAAGACTTTTAAGTGGTAGAGTTAGACAATGTAACTCAAGATCTCACAAAATTAATACTAGAAAAAGCAAAGGAAGTAGACAAAGGACCCATAATCAAAGAAAAGCTTACAATAGGATTTGAGCAAGGTATTTAAATGTAGCAGAAAGGACATTGTGTTGGTTGAAATTATCCTTGACTGTGTAATATTGATAATTAAAATATTGTTGTCTAATGCACATTGTATAGATTGGATGGTTTATCTCTTTTTAAAAAGATTGTTTTTAAGTTTACTTATCTATTTTGAGAGAAAGAAAGCAAGCAGAGGAGGGACAGAGAGAATCTCAAGCAGTCTCCACACTGTCAGCACAGAGCCTGATGCGGGGCTCAAACTTACACACTGTGAGATCATGACCTGAGCAGAAACCAAGAGTTGGGTACTTAACCGACTGAGCCACCCAGGTGCCACTGGATGGTTTATCTCTTTAAGTAAGGGATACTACATAGAACAAATTACAACATAGTATGTTCCCAAGTTTGTGCACCAACTTATGGTATATGTATCAATTTAAAAACTGATAAAATGAACTAATTAGAAAGAAATTATCTGTGCTAAGAATAGCTGATATTAAATCGCTGCTGGAAAATAGAAAAACTGTCATGATTGTCTAGGTGATATTGTCTGAAAGTATTGTAAAAGATTAACCTATAGCATGTATAAAAATAGAATAGAATGAAAAAACATTACAGTCTAATATAAAAATATGAAAAATTTAATCAGTTTGTACCACACCTGTCTCTTTTTACAAAACTCTTCACAACTTTTGCTTATTTTAAAAATGTAAGAAGGGGGGCGCCTGGGTGGCGCAGTCGGTTGAGCGTCCGACTTCAGCCAGGTCACGATCTCGCGGTCCGGGAGTTCGAGCCCCGCATCGGGCTCTGGGCTGACAGCTCAGAGCCTGGAGCCTGTTTCCGATTCTGTGTCTCCCTCTCTCTCTGCCCCTCCCCCATTCACGCTCTGTCTCTCTCTGTCTCAAAAATAAATAAACGTTAAAAAAAAATTAAAAAAAAAATGTAAGAAGAGAATTATAGATTCAACATTTTTAGGTAATTGGGTAATTAAAAAATTAAATTATTGGGTTTACCATTGAAATACCTTTTTATTATACATTATTTTCATATTTCACCATTAAAATATTTTGGCATTTAAAGAACAGAAATGCCAGTAGGTTTTGTTTTTGTTTTTGTTTTTTTCTTTGCTTCGTGATTTTTTTGGTTTAACTTTATTCATCTAAAACTGGAATTGAAAGGATTTATTTAAAAAAATAGAAAATAGGGGCGTCAGAGTAGCTCAGTCAGTTAAGCGTCCAACTCTTGATTCTGGTTCAGGTCATGATCTCACAGTTTCGTGAGTTCAAGCCCCAGGTCAGGCTCTGTGCTGACCCTGCAGAGCTTGCTTGGGATTCGCTCTCTCTTTCCCTCTGCCCCTCCTCTGCTTGCTCTCTGAATAAATAAACTTAAAAAAAAATAAAATAAATAAAATAAAAATAAATAAAAAATAGGATACATCTAACACTAAAATTTTTCACTTTTTTGAAAGATTATTCTTCTCTATAAACTGATTTCCTCTTAGTTATAATTTATAAGACATTACATAGTTTGAATTTTCAGATACCAGAATGTTTAACAAAGTTTTTGCAACTTTAAAACACACTGGAAGATTAGTTGTTTTTGTTTTTTTAATTGTAAATACCTGGCTACACAATGGTAGCTAAAATATTTAGTATTACATGTATATAATATGCAAGATATCTTTGTCTATTAAATATGATTTACCCAGGCTTGAATAGTAAAAAAATATATTTGGTTTTTATCTGTGGCTCCTGGCACAGAGCTCCCCCAAACCCTCAGAATCTCCTGAGTGACAGGAATGTCTTTTGTTATTCATATAATGAGCCCCTTTCTACTATGAGTTTATACCAATGGGGTGACTCAGGGTAGCTTCTTAGATAGTTTCAAGGGAGAGACTAGCTATACGTGTTAGAGGGTTGGTTTTTCAATCCCTTCCCCCAACCTCTGGAGAGGGGAAGGTGGATGGAAATGAGTTCATCCACTGGGGCACCAGGCTGTCTCAGTTGGTTGAGCCTCCAACTGCTGCTCAGTTGTGATCTTATGGTTTGTGGGTTCGAGCCCTATATCAGGTTCTCTGCTGTCAGTGCAGAGCCCACTTTGGATCCTGTCTCCCTCTCTCTTTACTCCTCCCCTGCTCGTGCTGTCTCAAAAATAAATAAGCATTAAAGAAAAACAAAAAAACAAAAAAAAAGTTCGTTCACTGACAATCTGATCTATGATTTAATTTAGCATGTCTAAAGAATAAACTGTTATAGCAAATACTCAGCACCCAGGAAGAGACAAGCCACACAAGTATTTGCTGTAACATTAAGTGTATTGGCCAGGAAAGTCGGTCGACCACCTGCACTGGCCCCTTGAACCACCGTTGTCAGAGACCAGTGGAGAGACCACTCTTCACAGGCCCTCATGACAGAAAAGAAGGCACGCCACTGCTGGTGATTTCCCTGGACCCCAACCCTCCCTGGGCCAGGCAATAGTTGGTCCCCGCTGTGCTCAGAGGGACTGCAGGGGGAATCAGAAAATTCTACCAGGATGGGACATCCGATGGGCTAAGTGTCCCCGGGGACCCAGGAGAGAGTTCAGGCCCACCCTAGAGGCAGAGATGGAGCTTGATCACCTCCTGGGCGACACAGTCACCACATAAGACAGGGAAGTCCTGGGTAGAAGTCTGCAATCTGTCTGAATGTGTGTGTGAGTGCCCATGCTCCATTGTCTCTGCTGAGGAGCCTGAGTGGGCCCTACCCTGGGATTCCATGATGACCTCATAGGGCTCAAGGCAGAATCAGGTCCGCAGAGGCCTGATCCAAGTCAGGGGTTTATACTGACCTGCCAATGCTAAGAGACATCTAAATCCCTGAGAGGGGAGCAGCCAGTTGGTTGAAGCAAACTCTTCCCTCGTGTTTGTCCTGTGACATCGTACATTGGGAGGGATCTGTCTAGGATACCAGGATGGGGGGAAATTCCTCAAAACCAACTATTTTGGAATACATGATTAAGAATTTTAAAAAGAGATTTTCAGGTGACTCTGCGGTCAAATTGATCCCCGGGAAGTTATGCATCCTCTGTGAATTAGAATGGCCCATGTTTGGTGTAGACTGGCCCCCTAAGGGCACCCAAGGTGTCCCCATAGTCCAAGCTGTTTATAAAGTAGTGGAGACCCTAGCCACCCAGATCAATTCCCATACACTGATCCATGTCTGGAAGGAGCCTGAGTCAAGCCTCCTTGGGTCTGGTTCTGTGTTAATAGTAAGGGACAATGCAGAGTGTTAGTGGCTCAGGCCAAGAAGAAGCCTTCACAGCAGAAAAAATTGCCCCCCATCCTCCAAGAAAATTCAAAATAAGTCCCTCCATTTCTGCCACCATATGCCCCCAGCAACCCATCAATCGAGAGAGGCCTTAACTGCCTGATAGTCCACCTCCATCGGTCTCACCTCTGCCAACAGCCAGCCTGCCCCAACCAGGGACACATGAACCAGTTGGAAGATGCCTTAGGTCCACAGCTAGAGGTCTGAGGTCCCTAATGGCAATGCAGATGCCACTATGGGAGACTAGGGATCCCCAGAGACTAGGCCTCGATGGGACTGTACAAGAGAGCGGATCAGTTTCCTACTACCAACCATTCTCCACTACTGACCTCCTCAACTGGAAACACCACACATCGCCCTACTCTGAGAAGTCACAGGCAATGATAGGTCTCCTAGAATCCATAATTCAGACTCACTGTCCTGCCTGGGTCGACTGTAAGCAACTTCTTACCCTTTTCAACATGGAAGAGCACTGACAAATTGTCACCGAAGATAGAAAATGGCTCCAGACACAGGCACCAGATGGGAATCTAGACGTTGAGGCTCGAGTATGGGAAATTATGTCTGAAGAGGATCCCCACTGGGACCCCAACATAGAGGTGGGAGGGGCCAGATTACAAAGATGTTGACTCATTTTCCTCTAGGGGGTGAAAGCAGGGGCCAAAAAGCCCACCAACATGGCAAAGGTATCTGAGGTCCTACAAAAGTCAGAAGAGAGTCCAGCTGATTTCTATGAAAGATTGTGAAGCCTTCAGAATTTATACTCCATTTAAGCCCCCCAAAATCAGCACATGGTCCATGCTGCCTCTGTGGGACAGGCCCAAAGTGACGTTAGACAAGCTCCAAAAATTGGAAGGATTCGCTGGAAAAAATGCCACCGAATTATTGGAAATCACCAACAAGGTTTTTGTAAACCAGGATCCAGTTGCCAGGAAGGAGGCAGACCAAAAAATGAAACAAAAGGCAGCTCTCCTGGCCATGGTCTTGGGGCAAACACCACCTCTGGAAAGGCCCCCCATGGAAACCACAAGGGATGCAAGAACAAAAAAAGAAGGGCACCACTGGGATGGGATCAATGTGCCTACTGCAAGGAATTCGGACACTGGAAAAATGAACACCCCAACCGCCAAAAAGGGAAAACCAAAAACTTCCACTCCACCCAGCTGCTACCAACCAGAACCACCTGAGGCTGACCTGATTGAACTGGCAGGAGCAGACTCTGCTTAGGGAAGTCTGTGCTCCATCCAGCTAGGCCCCCATGAGCCCATGGTCAAACTGAAGATGAGGGGCCAAACAAAAGATTGCATGGTGAGCATTGGGGCCGAACACTCTGTTGTGACACACGAAGTGGCACCTCTGTCGGGTCGAGAAGTCACCATCACAGGAGCCACAGGGGTGCAAACCCAAAGGCCATTTTGGGGTCCCCAACAGTGCTGGCAGGGTGGGGGGTCGCCAAGTAGTTCATGAATTCCTGTATCTCCCCAACTGCCCAGTCTCTCTGTTAGGTAGAGACCTCCGAGCCAAGTTGAGCACAGAAATAGCCTTTGCCTCAGATGGACAGATGCAATTATGCCTAAACAAAAAGGCCCAACCCACGATTTTGTTCCTGACGATTCCACGGGAAGAGGAATAGAGATTATATACTTCCCCTCCTTGGGAGCCAACCGTTGTCCCCCCAAGATAGAAGCTGAATTCCCTTCAGTTTGGGTGGAAGGAAGGAAACCGCCCCCCCACCCTGGTCTGGCAAAAAAAACCACCCCAATACTAATTGACCTAAAGTCTGGATCCCAACCTGTCAAAATACACCAATATATGGTCCCACGGGAGGCACACCTAGGGATCCAGACACACTTGGACTGTCTACTCAAATGGGGACTTCTAAAATGATGCCAGTCCCCAAGGAATACTCCTTAGTCATCACACTGCATTCAGCATTCCCTAACCTATACACTCTACTAGGGCTCATACCTTCGGAAGCAGGATGGTTCACATCCCTAGTATTTAAAAGACACCTTCTTCTATCTCCAGCTAGTGCTTAATAGCCAACCCCTATTTGCTTTTGAATGGGACAAACCTTCCACAGAGGAACAATTCACTTGGACTAGACTCCCGCAAGGATTAAAACAATTCACCAACCTTATTTAGTGGGGCGCGCTGGCATCTGATTTATCCAGGTTTCCGAGATGGGACCTAGGATGTATCCTCCTTCAATATATGGATGAGCTTCTGCTAGCCATTCCCACGTGGACCCAGTTTTGGGAGGGAACCAGGGCCCTACTCAGGCTACTAGCAGAGGCAGGATACCAGGTGTCAAAGAAAAAGGCACAGATTTGCCAACAGGAAGTTAAATATTTGGGCTTCAAACTTACCCAAGGCAAATGATGCTGGGAGCCAAAAGGAAACAGGCAGTCTGTGCCATTCTGGTTTCCACTACCCGCTGGCAGGTCCAAGAGTTCTGGGAGCAGCAGAATTCTCTCAAATATGGATCCCAGGGTTCTCAGAGTTGGCCAGACCTCAATACAGGGCACCCCTTTCCTGGGTGAAGAGAGAACACCCCTTTCCTGGGGTCCTAATCAAGAAACGGCATTTGAAATTATGAAAACAAAATTCACGGAGGCACCAGCCTTGGGACTCCTGGATGTATCACGAGATGTCAACCTGTTCATACTTGAGAAGAATGGGGTGACCCTGGGTGTTCTCACCCAGGAATTTGGAGCTTGGCAAAGACCAGTGGCATAGCTTTCAAAGCAGACTGATTCAGTTGTGGCAGGATGGTCACCCTGTCTGAGGGCCCTAGCACTACGACACTTTTTTTTTTTTTAATGTTTGTTTTTATTTTTGAGACAATGCAAGAGACAGAGTGCAAGCGGCCGAGAGGTAGACAGAGGGAGACAAAGAATCTGAAGTGGGCTCCAGGCTCTGAGCTGTCAGCACAGAACCCGACATGGGGCTCAAACTCACAAACCCTGAGATCATGACCTGAGCCGAAGTCAGACGCTTAACCGACTGAGCCACTCAGGTGCCCCAGCAACTACCACACTTTTAATCAAGGAATCAGACAAACTCACATTGGGGCAAAATCTAAATATTAAGGTTCCCCATTCTGTTATCACCTTGATGGATGCCAGAGGGCAACACTGGCCAATGCATGCTCAGATGATATAATATCAGGGACTGCTATGTGAGAACCCATGCATGAATAGATTGGAAGCTGTAAAAACTCTAAACCCTGCCACCTTCTTGCCCGCAGCGGTGGGACCCCCAGAGCATGACTGTCTAGAGGTACTTGATGAAGTCTTTTCTAGCCGACCCAACCTATCAGACAGGCCCTTACAAAATCCTGACCTCGTCCTGTACACCCAAGGCAGCAGCTTCTTGAACAAAGGCAAAAGATACGCTGGTTATGCAGCAGTCTCTGATTTTGAGGTCATAGAAGCAAAATCCCTTCCACAAGGATGGCCAGCCCAAAGAGCAGAACTGTGGGCCCTAATAAGAGCACTAGAACTCAGTAAAGACAAACGGGCCAACATATACACTGATTCTGGCTATGCCTTTGCCACTCTACATGTACATGGGACTCTCTCTATACAAGGAGAGAGGACTTTTGACCACAGGAGGAAAAGAAATAAAAAATCGGGAAGAAATCCTAAAACTATTACCAGCAGTCTGGGAACTGAGGGAAGTAGCAGTCGTCCACTGCAAGGGACACCAAAGAGGAAAGGACTCAGTGTCAGAAGGTAACCGATGAGCTACCGTCGCAGCTAAACAAGCAGTGGGAAAACAAACAACACCCTCAAAAATCATGCTGGTCCCGGAACTGCCAACTTCCCCAAAGTACACAATCCAAGAAACAAAATGGGCACAACAGGAAAAAGGAGGCCAGACAAAAGAAGAATGGTGAGTACTTACAGACCAAAAAGTCTACACATCTGAGCAGCTAGCCCACCAGGTGGTCCTCCAACAGCAGGAGTTCACCCACCTAGGAAAAACTGCCCTTGATATCTTATTAAGCCATTACTATGTAATTGCTCGACTCCCCTCCCTCTGTGCCTCCGTCTCTCAACGCTGCCTCCTCTGTGCTCAAAATAATGCCAAACAAGGCCCCACTGGGCCCATGGAAATCCAACGCTGTGGTTAGCCACCCTTTGATGATTTAGAGGTCGATTTTACCAAAATAAGACCCAGTAAAAGATACAAATATCTTTTGGTATTCATCTGCATGTTTTCAGGCTGGATTGAAGCCTATCCCACATGCACCGAAAAGGCAGGAGAAGTAACCAAGGATTTGCTAAGGGATACCATTCCCAGACATGAAATGCTGTTAACCATAGGTTCAGACAACTGCCCACCTTTTGTGGCTGAGGTGGTGCAATAAGTAGCCAAAGCCCTAGGTATCCGATGGAACTTACATGCAGTCTACTGGCCCCAGAGTTCAGGGAAAGTGGTGTTTGAACAGGACCCTTAAATCAGCCATGGCAAACTATGTTAGGAAACTAACTTGTCCTGGCCAGATATACTACCCCTAGCTCTTCTCCAAATATGCTGTACACCCCAGGCAAAAATAGGATTCTCCCCATTCGAGATCCTGTACAGAAGGCCCCCTCCACTAGTCAAATTCAAGGGGGACCTGACAGAGCTAGGTAGTTTAGAAATACAAAAACAACTACAAGGTCTAGGGAAAACTGTATTTGAGATACTTAGATGGGTGACAGACAGGATACCTGTTTCCCTATGAGTAACTGTGCACCCCCACAAACCTGGGGACCAGGTTTGGATAAAAGATTGGAAAAAGGAACTGCTTACACCTACCTGGAAGGGTCCTTATTTAGTTGTGCTAGCCACGCCCACAGCTCTCAAGGTTGCAGGACTAACCGCCTGGGTCCACCATTCTCGAGTAAAGGCAGCCCACCTGTCACCTGACAACCATTTAAAATGGAAAGTAACCGCTAACGGAATAATCCTCTCCAGACCACCCTTAAGAAGGTAGCAGACAATAAGCAGCCTGAAGCCAACACCTGAGAACTCTCTGTAACCGGAAGCTTGAGGAAAATCACCAAGGAACTTAAATGAATTATAAAAAATTGTTCTCTCTCAGATTTCATTGTCATCCCCTACTTATTTCTCTTTCCATACTTGTTGCTATACTCTTTGCTGTAGCGCTGACCCAAGTTACTCCCACAGACTGGCACCTCATTCACAAACTCTTGTTAGCCTTCTTCTACTTACTGGTGTCAGGATGTCTTATTCTCTTTAGATGTATATGATCTGAGTTATGATTGATGTCCTTCTCTGCATGTTGTTCTCTGCCTTTATAACTGTCTCCTACCCTAGGATGGGATTGCCCTATCTCCTTTCCTGCTACACATATTCCTGTTCCTAACCTGTTCTAGAGGAGTTTTCTCACTCCTGCCATGCAAATGTGTGACTTGTCACTCTCCCCTTTGTCCCCCAAGGCACAAAGAGCCACTCTATGTTCCCAACCATTGGACCCCATCTACTGTCTTCATGAGGGACAAACTCATGTTACAGGTGCACGGGCTTGCACTGCCTGCTACCTCACTCGGTCTCCTAAAGAGGCCATTCCTCCCCCTGTGCCCTTCCCGACTCTTGCTCCAGCTCCTCCCCCCTGTGCCAATTCCTGCTCCTCCGGCCCGTAGAGGTAAAACGACACTACCACCATGTCCTTGTGCCACCATGTACCCCCACATGCTGAACAGATGTTATGATACCAGGAGGATCACCCTCTGTACCAGAAATGGGAAAACTTATTGGATAGGAAAAATAAAAATAAAACACTATTGGGGGCTGCCTGATCCAACCTGCCCTGAGGTTCCCCATGCCTGTTGGATCACCTCTGACCTAGCCCTTCAACCTCCGACTAAATATAAATCAGATAGACCACTCATCTTAGATCCCCATCTAGACCAAATGTTAAACACAACACATCTCCTCCTCAATGATGCCATTCCCAGCCTTGACAGAGCCTGCTGGCTCTGCTTGTCCACAGGACCCCCCAGCTACACAGCTACTCCAATAACACAGGCAACTGCAAATGTGACCCTGTTAACTAAAGACCCCAATGCCCACATGGTGAGACCTGTACTAACTGGAGTCAACTTGTCCCAAACAGCTCCCTAGTGTCTGACAAACAAAATGGGAATGGAGCCAGTTGGCAATCTGACCATTGGCAAATGCAACCAGACTCTTGACAGTTAGAAACTCAGTTATCTTCCTATAACCCAACTATGGTCTACCAGCCAATTAGACAGGCATCTGCACCCTGGCCATCCTCATTCCTCAGCTAAACATTGTACCCAACAATCAGTCTCTTATAGTATTCTTGGCAGCATATACTCCATCAAAAAGAGCCATTCAAGTTATATCCCTGGCTGATTGCCTTAGAAATAATGGAATAGGAGGAATAGTCTCCTCAACCACTTATTATCATGAATTATCCAAGACCTAACAAATGACATAGAACAGGTTACCAAATCGCTGATGGTTTTACAAGACCAAGGACACTCCCTAGTAGCGGTAGTCTTATAAAACAGAAGAGGGTTGGACCTGCTAACTGCTGAAAGGAGAGGACTATGTTTCTTCCTAAATGAAAAATGTTGCTTCTATGTCAACCAATCAGGGATAGTCCGAGATATGGTCCAACAGTTAAGGGAGTGAATCAACAAACAAAGACAGGAACTAGCAGATTCATGGAGCAACATATGGAATTGGGCATCTTGGTTCCTCCTTTTAGCTGGTTCTCTCCTAAGGCTTTTCATAGCCCTCTGGTTTGGTCCTTGTATTCTTTTTTTTTTTTTTTTCCAACGTTTTTATTTTTATTTTTATTTTTGGAACAGAGAGAGACAGAGCATGAACGGGGGAGGGGCAGAGAGAGAGGGAGACACAGAATCGGAAACAGGCTCCAGGCTCTGGGCCATCAGCCCAGAGTCCGACACGGGGCTCGAACTCACGGACCGCGAGATCGTGACCTGGCTGAAGTTGGACGCTTAACCGACTGCGCCACCCCAGCGCCCCGGTCCTTGTATTCTTAATAGGCTAGCCAGGTTTGTTTCCTCTCATCTAGAAGCTATAAAACTCCAGATGACGCTCCAGTTGGACTATTCTAACTGTTGCTACTCTCCTTTGGATGACGAAGAATCCTAGCTGCCTCATCCCTCCCTTCCATGTCCCTGTCCAGCAGGAAGAAGCCAGAACGGTTTTTGCCCCTCCTTCCATGGCAGCAAAGTGTTCCCTGGCTCCCACAAACTGATTTTCTCTAAGTCTGCTACAGCAGCTTGAGAATCAAGAGGCGGAAATGGCAAGAAAAGCTAGTAAAAACAATATAAAAGGGGCCAGCCAGATGTCCGAGGCTGGATACTCCCCTGGCATGCTTTTGGCTTCTGTAATCTTGTTTGCCTCCTGCGTCCAGCAACTGCCTGTATAGCACCACTGATAAGTGCCCCCTCCCCTTTTTCTTTTGTCTCTCAACCCCTTACCATCCCAACCATAAAAGAAGGCCAATGCCAAGGTTTGAGGCTCAGCATTTGGAGGTGACTCTGCTGGGCCGGCACCGGTGCACAATAAACAGTCTTTTCCTGATTCCCCGAGTGCATGTGGGTTGTCTCTTTGTGGGCGAGTATTTGCTGTAACAAAACCATAAAACACTCATGAACAGCAAGATTCCAGGAGTCTAGGGTGGGTGAATGCATTGATGTACTGGGAGGATGGCGCTCTTGGAGAAGACATGATAGCTCTGCCCCTTCCTCCTCTTACCTTGCCTTTTGCACCTCATCCATTTGGCTGTGCCTGAGTTGTATCCTTTGTAATAAACGTAATACTAAGTGCAGTGATTGCCTAAGTTCCATGAGTCATTCTAGTGATTATTGAACCTGAAGGGAGTAGATTGTGGGAACCCCTGATTTTTAGCCAACCTGGATACAGTAGGGCAGTTAGCTGTGGACCCAGGAATTCAGTGAGGGCAGTCTTTTTTTTTTTTTAATGTTTATTTTTGAGAGGGAGACAAAGACAGAGCACCAGAGGAGGAGGGGGAGAGAGAGAGGGAGACACAGAATCCAAAATAGTCTCCAGGGTTTGAGCTGTCAGCACAAAGCCCGACATGGGGCTCAACCCACGAACCCCGAGATCATGACCTGAGCCAAGTTGGAGGCTTGACTGACCGAGCCAGCCAGGTGCCCCTGAAGTGAGGACAGTCTTGTAGGACTGAGCTCTTAAACTTATGAAGTCTGATGCTAACATTGGGTAGCTAGTGTCAGAATAGGATCGAATTGTAGGACACCCATTCGTAGGCCACATTAGAGAGTCAGAACTGTTGTTGGAAAATGACAGACCCAGATATTGTTCTTCATATAGTAAGTGATATTTAGCTCAGATAATAGCACGTATGTAACAGCAAATGATACCCTGAATTTGATCCTGTGGCATAACAATGAGAACCCCTGGGTTTCAACTACTACAACGCATTTTACTGAACTGGTTTTGCTCTCCTTGTGTATAACAAGACCCAAAAAATGGAACGTCAGGAGGAGAAATTCCAGGAATACATCTCTTACCATCTTAGCAATTCAAGTGCTATTGTTAGGAAGAGGCAAATTCATCAAGAGGAAAGTATACCAGGCACAACTGTGTATTTCTTCCATGATTTAATATGATTTATTAGAGGAGTGACGCTAAATCACTGTGTAGAAAACTTGTTAATAGCAATTCTGGTTCAAGTATCTTCTCAGCCAGCAGCTTTGGAAAGAAGCTTTTTGACTGGCACTTAGAACCATCATAGAGGCAAAACTTTACAACTGAAAAGAATTGGAAGAAACCCAAAGAAGGAATGCCATTAATATTACTGACTAAAACCAGTTTCATTGGATTATATATGTAGAGCATCGTCTGTGGCCAATCAGGTTTTTCATCCCTGTCAAACAAGCATGGCTGAAGTTTTGCCCTTGCTCTAGGGCAGCTATTGTTTCAGGAAAAGTTGCTGCTCTTAATGCAAATTTAGTGACTTCAACTGTCTTCTCTGACATTACCAAAAAAAAAAAAAAAAAAAAAAAAAAAGCCCCGGGCTTTTAGGTATCTATATATTTCTTAAAATTGATATGTATTGGATAAAGTCCACATGATTAACTCCTAAAACAGTACACTTGACACTTGACCTCCAAGTCATGGTGGCCAGCTAGCTTTGCCTGATGGAGTTATCCATTGAAATGCCTCTGAAAACACAGGAAGACTTATAGAGTTACATCACAATTGTACTAAAAAGTAAGGTTATTAATGTATGAAAATATTTGAGGGCGTATTCTGGGGCAGGCATTGTTTTAGGTAAACATTCAGAGAAAATTGCCTGCCTTTGTAGAGTAGCTGAGGTGGATGGGGTGAGGGTAGGGGCAGACAATACACAATTAACGTAACATTTTAGAAGGTAAGGATTGCTATGAGTGCGAAAGATGCGTGGAATTGCTAGTCTGGAAGTATTAACTATGCAGAAGGATCAGATCAGGAAACCATGGTCCTCATGCCTGGGCCTTGGAAACTACTGCATGGACAGGCAGATAGATGGCAGAAAGCCCCTACACACCCCTCCTCCCTATTCCTATGGTAGAAACAGAGACCTGTGTTACAGCCAAAATGAGTGGCAATCATTCTTCCTCTGGGGCAAGCAAAATTGACCAATAGACTAACTGCCTTTATCCATTGAGTATTTGAAAGTCACAGTATGTGAACTAATCAAGGGTCAATAGGGACTAACTCTTTATTTTATACTAACTAAAGCAACTAACAGTTGTACTGGTTTTCTAGAAGCGACAAATTCGGGGGTGCTCTGCACACATCTATTGTTAACCAGCTTAAGGTATAGAGAAAGCTCCATGGTACAAATGGAGAGACTGACAGTGGTCCTCTCAGGTATGTATGTATGTATGTATTTATTTATTTACACGTATAACGATGTGTGGATGTGCCTACACAATGTATTATGTGTCTTGTTAAACAGATCCACTGATGGTATTTTCCTAAATCATAGAATACTTCTTTCAGTACAGGAGATGAGAAGTGACTATAAAAACAAACAAACAAACAAACAAACAAACACTTGTCCTGGTTACCTCATGACAAAGTACTTAAGAGAATTGTTAAACTTGCATATGGGCTATAGGTTTTCTCTATTAAAAAGACAAGCATTCCAGATTTTTGTAAAGAGAAATGGTTCATTGATATATATTCTAGAAAAAATAAACACCATAATCAGTTTCTTCATGGAAGTGATTTTTTATCAAAAAGTGAGAAAGTAACAGCTTTCAACAGAAATTCATGATAAGCAGAAAAGATTTTGAAAATAAATATATGGAAATATTTACATCATAATGTGGAATGTGTGTGTGTGTGTGTGTGTGTGTGTGTCTGATATTGACGTATATGTGTTGATAAATCTCACATATCTACATACTTTAAAAACTTGGATACAAAATTTTCTAACCTAATTACAAATCTTCCATACGAGGGGTTTCAGTGAATATTGAAACCAAACCACTTGTTAAAAATGTAAAATTACACTACATTTTGATTATTTTGCAAGGACTGATCGACAAGGAGGAAGGTAAAAATTTAATAAAAAGAACCTGTGCATAATTAGTTAATGAGAATTTTAAAGTGAATATCCTAATTTAGTAAGCACAATTAATTCATCACCTATCCCACTGGATCTGCGTATCTTTTCAGTTATAATAGTCATTAACATTATATATCCAAAACTTAGATCTTAGAGACATTATATCAGAAAATATTAGGGGCGCCTGGGTGGCTCAGTCAGTTAAGCTTCTGACTTTGGCTCAGGTCATGATCTCGCCTGTCAGAGTTCAAGCCCCGTGTCAGGCTCTGTGCTGACAGCTTAGAGCCTGGGGCCTGTTTCAGATTCTGTGTCTCCCTCTCGTTCTCTGCCCCTGCCCCACTTTCTCTCTCTCTCTCTCTCTCTCTCTCTCTCTCTCTCAAAAATAAATAAACATTAAAAAAAAAAACAAGCTAACTCCTTACCTACTCAGAGACATTGATCAATTTGGCCAGCCTTCATTATAAAACCCATTGATGATGTTTATTAGGGGAAAGATACTGGAAAATGCCTATCTGAAAAAAATACTATACCTGGTCTGTCTAGAGTGCTTATTATAAATCAACCTGTATGTACTTTGGCTGCTGGAGAATGGGATATAGTAACATAAACATTTTCTCTCTGAGTATAAAACTGGGGAACCACAAAACTGAAATGGCTTCTTTTTAATTTTTTTTAACATTTATTTTATTTTTGAGACAGAGAGAGACAGAGCATGAACAGGGGAGGGCCAGAGAGAGAGGGAGACAGAATCTGAAGCAGGCTCCAGGCTCCGAGCTGTCAGCACAGAGCCCGACGTGGGGCTCGAACTCATGGACCGCGAGATCATGACCCGAGCCGAAGTCGGACACCTAACCAACTGAGCCACCCAGGCGCTCCTGAGATGGCTTCTTTAAGAAAGATATTTCACCTCCTCAATCAGAATGTGTTTGTTATCTATGCAGGAGAAAGGGATGTTTTTGAAAACTGTGTCTAAAGGATTTGTGCTTTTCTAGAAAGAAATGCTACCTCTGTGCCAGTTCCTGTGTCCTTTGAATCTATATAAAGTTTTGTTATATCTTGGGTAATAGCCATGATTAGCCAGAGTCTACTTTGACGGTTCAACCTGCGTGGTAAGCTGTTTAAGTTCAAATACTTTTACTGATAGGGTATTATATAAGAAGCGTGGATAACACCACTGCAGAGAACACTACAAAGGAAAAATATGAAATATTTGACTCTATAGACGTTTAGACGAACAGGCTGAAAAAATTATTTATGCAGAAAGAAATGGTCACGCTTTAATAGAAATACTACCAACACACAGGAATAGATGTCTGCATGGCAGATGTCTCAGTACCCTTTACTTTACAAGTGACCAAAAAACCCCCAAACAGTTCAAACTGACTTCAACAGTGTAAGAACTTTTTAGCTCACATATGTGCAGAAATAGTCTTCACAGAGAGAGTCTTCAGGATTGCTTTCATCCAGTAGTCCAATGGTGCCACAGACCCTGCTTTTTTCCACATCTTTGCTTCTTTCTGAGGTGTCAGCTTCATCCTGACCCCAGATCCCCTACTGCTAACTAACTAAAGCCTGTGTATCCTAGTGTCTGCATCCAATGCCTAGTTTCCCCAGTCAAAAACAACAGGAAGAAAAAAACCCCACACAACAGCTGCCAGCAGCGCAGAGGGGATACATGTTTCCTTATTTATATGGAGAGAGAGAGAGAGAGAGAGAGAGATTGATTGAAACTCAGTTTTGGTCTTTGCTCTGATTCAAACATCCGTGGTGACTTTGGGAGCCTCAAATAAACTATCATGGTCAGGTAATTGTATTTACTGATGTGCCCATCCTTGAACTAAATATGGTAGCAAAGAAGTAGGTTGGGATTCTGTTGACAGGTTTAGGCCAATTACAATCCATCCTGGGAACTAGAGGTCATCTGAGGTCAATTTCATACAAACCTCATGTCTAAAATTCCAGGAGATCAGTTTCACCAAAGGAAAATTTGGGAACTGGGTGTAGTGGATGCTGTGGTACATTGTCTGTATCTTTCTATGAGGACAGAGGGACTTCATCAGTTTCTCGACTTTGGTTGAAGCTGGCTCACAGTTGAGGCCCTCTCCAGGAATTTCTCAGTCAAGGATGCTGTGTTCCCCCAAGATCATGCTCCCTACTTGGGACAGCCCTCATCAAATAGCTAGTTTATGTGGGAATACAAAGGTCTGGCCCCTTTGTCTCAATGAGGGCAACTTCCATGGGCAATTCCATTTCTTGGCCCATACCTACTTCCTACACTCCCCTTACTGGTGTTGCTTCCAAGTAACCCTCACAACACCTTACTGGTGTTGCTTCCAAGTTAGTTAGTTTTATGTATCAACTTGGCTGGGACACAGGGTGCCCAGGTTAAACATTATTTTTGAATCTGTGAGGGTGTTTCCAGATATGATTAGCTTTTGAATCAGTGGACTGAGTAAAGTAGATTGACCTCCCCAATGTGTCCTATTAAGAGCCTGAAGAGAACAAAAAAGTGGAGGAAGGGAGAATTTTACTAATTCTGCTTGACTATTTGGGAAGACTGTTAGTCTTCAACCCTTGACATGGACATACTATCAGCCCTTCTGGTCTCACAATGATACTACCAGTTTTCCTGGGGTCTGTAGCTTGCAGACGGCGGATCATGAAATTTCTCAGCCTCCATCATCATATAGGCTAATCCCTTATAATATAATAATAATATGTATGATATATAATAAACATATAAAAGATATATATCATATACAAGGGCACCTGGGTGGCTCAGTTGGTTGAGCATCCAACTTCGGCCCGAGTCATTATCTCACGGTTCATGAGTTCGAGCCCCACATTGGGCTCTGTGCTGATGGCTCAGAGCCTGGAGTGTGCTTTGGATTCTGTGTCTCCCTCTCTCTCTGTCCCTCTGCCACTCACACTCTGACTCTCTCTCTCAAAAATAAATAAACATTAAAAAAAATGTTTTTAAAGTATATATCATATATAAATATTTTTTTTTTATATTTCATGCAGGTTCTGCTTCTCTGGAGAACCCTGACATTCACCCTAAAAGAAATTCCTGTGAAACAATTTCTATCACAGTGACTGTTTTCCATGGAAACTGACCAAAGAGAAGAGGGAGAAACACACAATCAGAACTTCACCCCACAAATTACAAATTAGTAATATAATAATTAAATAATATTTACCACTAGAATCAAATATTAAAAATTAAAACAACTGAGGGTGCCTGAGTGGTTCAGTTGGTTGAGCATCTGACTCTTGATTTTGGCTCAGGTCATGATCTCACCGTTTGTGGGATCGAGTCCCACATCAGGTTCTGTACTGACAGTGCAGAGCCTGGTTTGGATTCTCTCTCTCCCACTCTCTGTCCCTCCCCTACCTCCTTTCACTCTCTTTCTCTCAAAATAATAAATAAAAATTTTAATAAAGAGATTAAAAATTAAAAACAATGGTATATAATTTTCCTTTATCTGATATGTAAAGATTAAAAAGAATGATAATATAACTGGTAAAAGGTAGGAAGATAGGCACACTCACATGTGATTGTGGACATCAAAATTGGTACAAATTTCTGAAAGACAGTTTGACAATGTCATACCCTATGTCCCAGATGTTCCATTTCTCTAAGGAAATAATAATATAAACTCACACACTTGTAAAAATAACTATATTTATCATGTAATTTTCTATAAGTTTGAAAAATTTAGATGCCTTCCATTTAAGAACGGTAGGCTAAGTCTTTCTGCTCCACTCTGTTCTCAAAAATCTACTAAAATCAATAAAGAGAACAAAGAAAAGAAATTGCTATATTTTTTGCATAGAAACTATAAAATAATACCAAATACCTAACCAAAAATGATGAATAGATGAAAAATTCAGTGAATTTTGGCAAAAATTAATGGAGGATTCAGGATGTACTATGTAAAGTTCTGGTAGTATGTAAAGTTCTCCTGAGAGGATGACATCATTGATTTGGAATGGCAGGATCCAAGAGTGGGGTTGGCTGGACAAGCTGACTACTCCCCCCACACCAAGTTTCCCACCCCCATTCTATTCTACAGTAAAAACTGTCTCAAGGAAAATGGCAATAATAAAAATGTGAGGTCAGAATGGAATAAGCTGGAGGCCTATATAGAGTATAATTTTGATCATTTGTCTTTCTCTGCTTAATTCTTGTTATTTTTTTTCTTACCTGGATTCCAGTTCACAAATTATCCCTTAATCAGTGTTTACCCTTGTTTTCTTGCTATGCATTGCATTCTCAATATCAGTGGGGATTCATTTTACAGTTGTAATCTATAGTTGATTCTCTACCATTATCACTTTCACTATTCTTTGTTTTATTTTTTCTATTTCGAAAGCTCTATTATGCTGATTCCTAGTACAACTAGTTTACTCTCATCGTTTCTCTTGGCTTAAATCTGTTTATTTTGTTTCTTCATATATCTGTTTTTTATCGTTGAGTGATGGATATTAAGATAACTTGAGATCTAGGACAATATTATCGTTTCCCCAGATGTTTCATAATTGCTTCTGTTAGGAAGCTAGCAGAAACAACAATCCTGGATTACCTGAAATCAAGCAAAAATCAATATTATTCAAAACTGAGCATTAGTCTCTATAAGAGATGGTCTATCTGATTCATTTACCCTTTGTTTGTAGCTCAGTAAAGTTTCCAGGCCCCGTTTCCCCTCCACTCCCATATTTTGGTAGATATACATACCTATTTTTTCCTATGTCCTAACAAGTTTGATGAAAGCTCTGCTCAGTTTCTCAGCTGTATCAGTTTTTCTAGAAAAAAAACCTCTTAGTATAAGGCAGTTCCAAATGCCTGGGTCAACACTCTGAGTTTCTTTTTCATTCTGTATTTTTGTCCCATAATTTTTCATTGATTGTTGCCTTTTAATGATTTGCAACAAGATTTTTCTTTTTGTCCAACTTTTCTTTTTTTTTTAAAGAAAAAAAAATTTTTTTAACGTTTATTTATTTTTGAGACAGAGAGAGACAGAGCATGAATGGGGGAGGGTCAGAGAGAGGGAGACACAGAATCTGAAACAGGCTCCAGGCTCTGAGCTGTCAGCACAGAGCCTGACGCGGGACTTGAACTCATGTTGTCCAACTTTTCTAATTGTTCTCAGAAAAAGATTGGTCAAATTTTCCACATTTCTAGTTATTGGAAGTGGAACTCCACAATCAATTTTTTGAAGACCACCCACTGCCAGATAATTTTGAAATATTTCTTTCTGCACATTGTTCTTTGATTTATTATGACCTATATAGTTGTTACTAAGAATTTTTATTTTACCTAAGATTGATTGGGATTCATAATCTAAGTTTTGGTGTTTCCAACACCTCTACAAAAATGTTGACCCCTTATCTTTTTTAACGTTATTACTGACCTTTTCAGTTATTCTTCCATGTCTTTTATTTTATGTGTTTTATATTTTTCCTCTTACTATATTTTTGTATCATTTCACCAGATTCATTTTGCATCTTAACCTTTCTTTACTTAGTTCTAACTTAGTCTTTACTTCACCAACTGAGTTTTTACATTTAATTATTCTATTGTAAAAAACTACATCCAATATAATCCCAATTTTGTAAAACTATTAAGATTTAGAAGACTAGGAACAAATATATCAAAAAGCACAAGCTTTCTAGATACTGTTGGAGTAAGAAATTATTTTCATTTTAATCTGTACACTTTCTGTATTTTCCAAATTTTCTTCTATGAGCTTATATTATTTTTGTGACAAAAATCCATAGTTTTAAAATAAAATTATCCATTTTGATAATTTTTAAATAAGTTATTATCTTCTTAGATGTTATTTCTTTTATTAACTTAATCCCTGTGTAAGCATGGTTTCCTGGAAACTAGTTTTACATCTGAATCCCTACAGACTGACCTGGCTAATTATAAAGTCATATCAAATAGAATGTAATGTATGAGATAATCCTTGATGAATATTTTCTAGATGACCTGTAAAATTGCAAGCCTCTTCTTCACTGCATGAGTGTTAAGGCCTGAATGTTTATGCATTTCTTTGCCTTTCAATTGTGAAATTAGACTAAATGGACAACAAATTGGTTTCTGGAATTAGAATACTAGCTACTTAACTAGTCTTTAAATCTCAAAATTAACTGTAATTGCTGAGAATTTTATAGGCTTTTATTTAATACAGTTATAAAATAGTCTTCCACTAGACTCAAAGAACTAGTATATGGCTCAACAATCCCTGATCAACTTAGGAATTTCTGATATTTCACAAAGCAACATGTTTATTTTATTTGCCTGATTCAATGAAAGAACCAGATAAATGTTTAGGTAGAAAAAATTTCATTTATATATTCTATTAAAATTAAACCTAATACAACTACATCTATAAAAGAGCTAGAAACATCTATATTATTTGCTTCAAATATTGCTTTACCTTGGCAGAAGACAAAATTAAAGAAAATCAACTATTACTGAAGCATTTTAAAGGAATAAAAGATTTCTATTTGGTAATAAAATCCAAAACAAATGACACATGACTGTCCAACAATATATTTTTTGGCTATTTGCGAAACTCAGGCTCAAAAATCTTCATTTCAAATGTCACTCACTATTTAAAAATAATGCATCGATTTGTTTCACTGGACAAAATCATTACAATTGCAATTTGGAGAACAGTCAATTATCATTCTAATAAAAAACTTTTGGTAAAGGATTTACTTAAAAAACTTGAGCAAACCAGATTCACTCATTTTTCCATTGAAACATTAAATAATAATTTTTAAAAATCATACAAGTCATAAAAATTATATCACATCTTCAGATAATACACAGTAACTTAATATTTTTATGGCTTCAAGAATTAGTGTGGTTTGAACTGCAACAAATTTATAATAATCTTCTCGGTACATGGTGGATCAGGAATTGTGAGAGCGTGTGTGTGTGTGTGTGTGTGTGTGTGTAAGAAAAAAAGAGAAAGGGAAAGAGAGAGACAAAGAGAAAGAAAGAGATTGAAAATTAACAGGAAGAAAAGAGCAGAGATGTTTCTTTGACTATTAAACATAGACTTCTGAATAAGGATTAAAAGTTATTAATCTTTAAAGTAATATGAAGAGAGAATGCCTTTCACACGTATGAAAGATGGTCTTCTAGAATTAGGAATGTTATATATCTGGTCTAAATAGGGCAAAGATAAATAGCCCTAAGAATCCAATCTACCAAAAAGGATCAGTAACATGATCTAACCAGTTAAAGTAAACAATTTATTATGTAATATAACTCTGCGCAAATAAAAAGGTATAAATCCAAACTGCCTTGATTCAGCTTGGATTAGAATTATAGCTGAATCATAGGCCACAAGTCAATATTTGGGACATATTTATACTATAATATGATTGTTATATTTACACTAAATTATACTTTTGTTAAACATTATTTGTTGTTTATCTGAAATTCACATTCATCTAGCACCCTGTATTTTTATTTGCAAAATCTGTAAACTCTGTATTAGACATTAGCTGATATTATAAAGAATAATAGAAAGTATTGTAAGATATTTATGAAAAAAAAAAGATTTAGCCAGGTGGTATGAAGTATTTTTACTTAAAAATAAGTAAAAATGTTGAAATATGGTTTCAAATTAGTTACTATAAAGATGCAAGGTATAAATAGTATTAGAAATTCAGGTGACATAACTTATATTTATACACAGTCTGTACTTTGTCCTGATGAATTTATGGGTAGCTTTTGTTTGGTTTGTTTTTTTTATGGAGAAGGGCAGGAAAATCTGCTTTTTATTATAAAACAATTATATCATAGGAGTAATATTTTCTTAAGGCTTTGATTATCATAAAATTTGTTTTATACATATTTGTTATGGAAAATTCCAACATTGCTTAAATATATTCTCAGATAATATACTAGTTGGAATTTGAGTTCATTTACCTAAATAATATTGTACATACTAATACTATGAGTATTTTCTATACTCTACTTAATATTTAAATGCTGTTGTATCTAAAATTTTTTTAACGTTTTATTTATTTTTGAGACAGGGAGAGACAGAGCATGAATGGGGGAGGGTCAGAGAGAGAGAGAGACACAGAATCTGAAACAGGCTCCAGGCTCTGAGCTGTCAGCACAGAGCCCAACGCGGGGCTCGAACTCACGGACTGTGAGATCATGACCTGAGCCGAAGTCAGCCGCTTAACCAACTGAGCCACCCAGGCACCCCTAAATGCTGTTGTATTTAAATGGAATGAGTTTACTTGCTGGGCAGAAAGCATCATGACTCTGACTTGGCTTTCTTCCTACAGGTGTGTTTGAAAGCCATCTATTTTGTGATTCTAGTAGCTTTGTTTGAGGATACAAAATGAAGTATGCTTCCACAATTGAAACAGCAAAATTCTGACGTCTGAAAAGAGGCACTGCATATGCAAAATGTCTATTTACAAACTTTAAGTGTACTATAAAAAATATATGGTAAGCACTATCAATATTTCCTATGCTCATTTCTACCTCTAAATCTAGGGCAATTCTTTTCCCTGGCCTAGTATGTTTGCTTTCCAGCTTCCACTGATCCAAATTCAGCTTGTCTTTCACAGCTTGGAAGAAGATATAACCGTCTAACAAAAAAATTCCCTTGCAATTTCAACCTATATTGATTTCTGTATTCCCAAAGTGTGGTCTCCACTACCCATTCTCATACATTATAAACTACTCATTTTATTAAAACCAAACCAAACCAAAACAAAACAAAACAAAGCAAAAAAACTCTTGAGACTTATTTCTTCAGCAGAATTATAACCAATCAAGGGGCAGATATTGTTGCCCTCTGTTATATTTCTCACAACGCTCATTCATTCATTCATTCATTCAAAAAATATTTAATGAGTTCCCACCATGTTCTAGGCCTATGCAATGTGGTAGGAATTTAATCATTATTGTGATTCTCTGGAGCTTATGGTCTAATGGAAACGGTAAAGCGTTGTTAAATTCTAGTTGCGAAAAGTGTGACTATCATGACCTTATAATCCCTGGAATATTGAGGATACCTTAAAAAATGGTTGTGGGATGGAACAAAAAAAAAGGTCTCTCATGCTCATATTTTTACGAATTGGTTAACATAGTTTTTCTTTATTTTCTATGGCTATATGACAGAAGGTTAACAATTGACTCTCTTACCTGAAGCAAAGCACATTAGATTTCCCTTCTAAAACATTTCTGATAAGCAGGAGCAGTCATTTCATTTTGAATTTGTGTGTTGCATTTAGATGATTTAGGTGACATGAATCTAAACCAAAGAATAATAGCTGAAAGTCTTCTTTTATTATATGCAGTGACATGTGGCATCAGCCACAAGGAGTTCAAGTAAACAAACATAATTGAATATCAGAAGTAATGATTAGGTACACTTTGAAACCTGATTCTTCCCCGTGGACTAAGACATACATGTATGAAAAAATGTATATATATAAAATATATGAAAAAATAGTGTAGTTTATCTTATGGTTTAAAAAGTTATGTTAGGCTTCTTATTCAGTATGGTTCTTTCAATTTATATTTCACTCATCTGCATAGTGAGAAGGGCTTCATTATTTTGGAAATTATGCCACTCATTAAAATATAACATTGTGCATATAGAACATTGATGTAGATAGAAAAACAGAGACTTTGGTATTTGAAACCTTGGTCATCTGTTGTGCATATTTATTTGTCTTATTCTAGTCTAGGTGATTTCAGAGGCCTTTTCCTGTACAGAGTCATCATAGAGGCAAATACAAGTCCAGCTTCTGAATTTCTATTTGTATTATTACTATCTAATGAATTCCATTGTACAGCAGGTGTCAAATCATATCAGTTGTTTTGCAATCGAGTATGAATAGAAGATGTATTGCTATTGCAAATGAATCTAATATGAAACTAATGAGCAATAATGAGCAACTGTTTTGTCATTATTGAAGCAACCACTGAGATGCTAATAAACTCTCATTTTTGCTCTTTAGAAAAAGCAGTGGCCAGGATTTATAACATGGCCTTAATGTCCCCAAAGCCTGAGGCAAAAAATAAAAAAAAAATAGTGAAATCCTAAACTGAGGATAATTTAGTCATTTTCTGTCTGATTGTTCTCTCTCTTATTAAAATGAACCTGTCTAATGCCTTTCAAGAATTTCTATAACTGAAGAGAAAAGATGAAGAATGGGTGTCCATTAAATGAATATAAAGTTAAGAAGATAGGCATCTTGCCTAATTTTCCTTAATGTAAATATAATAATTCTGGAGTTTTCCACTTGCTAGTTCTTTTGTAGTATAATGAAGCCTAATGTAGGCAACTTTTTATTTTTAAACCCCGTTACTTCAGAAGTAACATTATTGAAAGACTTTTTGTAATTAACTTATTTGTTCCTGTGAGTGGACTAACTTGGTAAATAACCCAGAGCACTTATCACAGAGTATTATGGCCGTATATTTTATGTCTCTGCTTTCTCTTCAGTAGTGTAAGAGCAGGGAGCTCAATAAATATTTATAAGATGAATGGTGGAGAAATAATTGAACGAATGGGGGAAAAGCTAGTGCATTAAATTTGCTTTCTTAGGTAGAAATAATGTGGTTTTAAACAGTTTTTAATACATGTTCATTTGACGTGTTGTAAGACCCTTAAGAACTCTGCTTTGAATACTTTACACTCCAGGACAAAAAGAAATGTTTTAGTATATATGATATATGTGACCTTGTTACTGCAACTAATAAATGTATATGAGCTCTGAAGACAGATTTTGGTATCTTCCTATAGATGTTTGCTAGAATTCATGATTTTAACATATGACACAAGATTTAATCAGCGCTTTAAATAACATGCAGGTCTCTAGCAATATTCTTTCTGACATTTTATATATTTATATTCCTTATATGTATATATATGTGACTTTCATAGCCTCAAAATTCTACCTATTTGATTAAAGATAATCAAAGATTTGAGTTATTAACTTCTTATCTTTGTTGTGATTAGGCTGTTGTAGACACGTGTGCTCAAACGGAAAGCTACTGCATTTGAATAATCCAATACTTTAAGATTTCCTTTTCATTTCCAACAGGGTTATGTTATACACATACATGTGGCAATTCTGCTATTTTTCTAATATGTATATTACCAAACTATGTTTAAATATTAGTTTATTTATATTCTCAAGGACCTATCAAAATTGAATAAAAAAGTATGAGTAAAGAAGGAATTACAACTTGAATGTTTGAAACATACAAAATAATAAAGCCATATAGCCTGAAATACTAAGTTATTTGACTCTGGAGGTCCAAAATACTACACAAAGATATCGTTATATTACAGAATGAGGAATTCGATTTAAGATGGAAGTGTTGGTAAAATGGATACTACCTGCAAAACCGTTCTGTGTTGGGCCTCCTTCAAATGAACTCAAGTGTTCATTTACCCTGACTTTCCATCAACTACACCTCTATACCTTGTAATGTAACAACTGTCCAATAATATATCCATTTTCTCATATTTATAAATGTACACACAATTCTACAAAATTCTAGTTTTGAAGTGTATGAAAATTGCAAGTAATTACATTTTGATAACTTTTTTCTTACATAATTTCCTTTACTGACTTCATAGACCTTCAGAATGAATTAGTCCAACATTCAAATAATTCTTTGTACAGGCATCTATGTTATTTGGGAGACTATTATTCATGGACTTATTTCTTGCAGCCAACAATATCTGTGACTAATTGTACTACTCATAAATTCAAGTAAAGCAATGTCCTCGAAATACATCTTCTAGTAATTATCGTAGGCCCCCTGTTCTCTGTGGTGATCTAAAGAATAGAAAGGAGAGTTAATTGTGCCATATAGATATAAGTTATGGTTCATTGGGGCCCATTCATTAAAGTAAAATAAAATTCCCAACATCATCTTTAATTTTGGTAAGGAGAATCTCCTACTATTTAAAAGCATTGATAACTTAAAAAAATGTGCCCTAGAGATAATGATATTTTCCACTGCTTCTCTGTTCTCATGAGAAACAAGTAAAAAGATGAATTATCTCCTAAATTAAAACTTGAAGTAATTCCTTTATACATCCTTGAGAGTATGATATAAGAACACATTAGAATTTTTTTCAAATCTGCTACAAAACCAAGGAAATGTTTACAGTTGCATTTTATTAAACTTATTTCTGTTGAACATTAATTGCTTATAGACTTTAAAGAGAATGGCAGTACAATTTTTAAATGGTCCTAATTACTGATAAAAATAAAATATTCTTTTTATATATTAATATTATTTTTCATCAAAGTAATATAATAAAAATAAAAATAGCACAGCAAAGTTTTTAATAAAAAGCAACAGTTTCCTACTTCAGCTTTGACCACCTTTTGGCTTACTCCTATCTTTATTTCTTCTGGCTGTTACTTCCTTAATTCTTTTTTAAAAACTGATGATAATGTAGCCAGTGTGTCCCAGTCAGCCTCTATCTTGAATATATAGACTCTTGGTCTGATCATTAAGTGTTTGTGCCATAATAGTTACCAGATACTTTTTTCAGATATTTTTAATATTAGGGCTGTCTAAATAATAAAATTTACATACTAATTTCTTGATTTATCACATTTAAACATTATTTCTTGAGTCAGCACTATCAAAGAAAATATATTTCATTTGCAATACCTATCTCTCCTACATGTCCCAACTTGTGATCGTTGTAAGATTTTCTAAGTCTCTTAACTTGAACTTTGTAATGTTGAATAATACCTGACTTAAATACTTAAAGTTTCCCTATGCTTTTAATTGCATCTCTTGACTCCCCATTATTGAGGATATATGTTCCTTCTACATCTCTTCTGTTTTTCATCCCCAGTATCGATGGTATTTACATAGTGTGTTACAACCAAGCTAAAATATAAATAACATATACATCTATGTGTAATTATATATATAATTAACCAAAAGACAAATGTATATAGTTACATATACATTAAAAATACAGTAAACAGTATTTATATTACTATAGTTTATATTTATATATATATTATATATATTTATATTACTATAGTTATGTAAATATTTTCTTCTCCACAAAACCAATGTAAAAATTTCCAAGCAACTCAAAAGAGAAATTTCCTAACATCAAATTAAATAGATTCTCCCTTCTTTCCTTCCATTGATTGCTCAAAACACGCTCTGTTTGCTTCTTATATGGATCAGACTTTCTTGTATAATTTTTGTTTTTCTTTTAAGCCTGGGGTCATCTTTCTCTTCTTGAGATAAGGAGCATGTGAACCATCTTTATCATATCACTAGCTTTTCCTCATCCTGTCTATTTCTTGGAATCTCACTCTTTTTTGGAAGACATTCTTTTTCCGACCAAGAGTCCAGAGATTTCTTGTTCCAATTTGGCTTGAAATTCTTCCTTGTAAATATAGTTATATCCAATTAGTTTTAGTCACTTCCCCCTCTTTGTACTCAAGACATAGGCTTAAAAGGGGTTGACTTCATATGTTTGCCTTCCTTCTGGCTATGACCAACATTAATAGTCCCAAAGATTCCCTCCTTGATGGATCAGCATAAAAGCAGAGTCAGGAGCCTTCCCCTCTGCTCCTTAACACAGCCTCACAGTACTTGCTCATTCCGTGGGCTTTAGCCAACTTTTCTCTATTTCATCAGTTTTCAAAGTATTATATATGGTCCTCTGGGGGTCCACAAGACCCTCTCAGGTGGTTTGTGAGGTAAAAAAAAAATATTTCATAGTAACACTCAGACATTACTTTGTTTGTTTCTTTGCTTTGGCATTTGCCCTGCTGTGCAAAAGTGAGGGCGGTGGATAAAACTTTTGCATCTTTGCGTGAATCCAGGCAGTAGTACCAAACTGGACTTACAGTTTTTAAAAAAGCCAATTTCACATAGAACGTTCTTAATGAAGAAGCAAAACGTATTACTGTATTAAATCTTGACCCTTGAGTGCATGTCTTTTTAATATTGTGTGTCATGACAGGAAGTATGCATAAAGTACTTTTGCTGCATACGGAAATACAGTAACTGTCTTGAGCGAAAGCACTAGTGCGATTATTTGAGAAGTGAGCTGAACTACTTTTTTTCATGAAATACTATTTTTATTAGAAAAAAATGACTGACAGAAAACCTATAATTATGTAGATGTGGGTATTTGGCAATATTTTCTTGATAATGAATGGAGTGAAACTATCACTTCATGGAAACCACTTACAATATTTGTTGCCAATAATAAAATTTAAGATTTCAAGCAATAATTAAGTTTTTGGAAGACTCCTAGCCACTTCTGTGAGCTTGACAGCTTCTTAATAAAGTATTTTTTCCTGAGATTGGTGGTGATGTTGATGAATGTGATTTACTAAAAATGTATTTTGTAATGAAAGATCTATATAACTCAGCAAACAATTATTTTCCAAAAGACAATTGCATGATGTTGCAAATCATACATGGATTAATGATTCATTCAAAGTTTCATAATGACCAATGGATTTTAATGTAATCAAGTATAGAACATCTGTTGGTATGGTCTCAGATTCTACTTTGCAGCTAACCTTTGAGAAATTATCACTTGTCAGATATTAGTGTAGCATCAGAGAAGAGTACTCACACTTATCTGAAAAGGCTATTAAAATGCTTCTTCCTTTGCCTAGTACATTTCTGTGTGAGACCAGATTTTCTTGATATTTTTAATCAAAATTAAGATATCACAACAGATGGAATACAGAAGCAGAGAGAATTCAGCTGTCTTTATTAAGCCAGATATTAAAAGAGATTTGCAAAAGTGTAGAATTGCAAAAGTCATTCTTCTCAATAATTTTTTGTTTGGAAAAATATAGAAATTAAGGTTAAAATATGGGTTACTTATGCTAACATAGAATCAGCTTATTGTTATTCTGTTTAAATGAACTAATGAGTACATAAATATTTTCAGGTTTAATTTCTAAAATAGCAAGTATTGACATATATAATTCACAGATAAAATGGTCTTTGGGGTTTTCAATAATTTTTAAGGAAGCAAAGTAGTCCTGAGACCAAAACTACTGCTCTTGACTTCTTGCCTGCAAAGCTCTCAAGTGTTTGCCATATTCTCTCTTCTTATCTGAGTTTTTGTTTCTGTATCTTTCTGAGGATTTTCATTCTTCTATCACTCATCCCAGTGGGACAGCAGTGGAAAACAGAGACTGGTCGGTTATTTTTATTCCTCCAAACCATATAAACAGCAGGTGTCTCAGGCTCCCCCTAAACCTTCACTTTGTGAAAATAATGGGAAAATAATTATCTAGTTTATTCAGATTCATAGATTTACTAGATTATTGACACTGACTCATGCCTCTATCTCTTTGAACTAATGCAGTTTATGTCATCATGTTATGTCAACTTAACCGTTTCCCCCTCAATTAGTAAAGGCTATTCTCCTGGGAAGGTTACAGATTTTATTTTCTTCCCAGAAAGCTTACCATGACCTTATCACCTTTCTGATTTAAAGAGGTGGGATCTCTTTCAAATTTCATTGCCTGCAAAGTTTTCCTTAAGAAACTCAAACGGAATCATCTACCGACATTTCTGATAATTTTCTGAAGTAATAAGAAGGGGACAAAGACGGGTACATCTTTTTAAAAGGGAACTTTTATCATGGTTGCATTGCTTCATCTCTTTCTATAGAACCTGAAAGCCTGTGTTCAGTAATTTATGTTAATGCTTTATTTTCGAAGTTTTCTTTCTTCCATAAGCTCTTCATACTTTGACCAAGAGCTGACCTTTCCCCTCTTTGAAATTTACCCTCCAACCAACCCCCCCACCTCCAGGCTAGCTTTTCATTAGGGAAGACATACCCTCATATGGGAGACATGCCTTCACGTTGCTGCGCATTGCGCTCTGGTGGCAGGCCTCCCTAGCAAAGATCAAAGAGCTACGAGTGCCAGAGGGATGAACTCTGTGATCTCAGCCCCATAAAGAGAAGCATCCCCAGAGAGAGGTTCAATTCATGTCAGAGTTAAATCTTAATTCATCTGAGAGCTGAGAAGCTGTCAGGCTTTTGAATATTTTTATTGAGAAACATTTTCCAAATCACAGATCAGATTAATATTTCAGTTACTTCTTTGAATGAATCCTGTCCGAGGCAACAAACAAAATCAATGGATCATGTGCAGTATGATTTAGAAAGAAGTTTTTAGGGTGTTTAAACAGTTTCTGATACATTTTTTCAAGTGGGGTAGGGAGGGACATGGTCCAAACTCCCCTTTCCTTTTCTTTTTGCTTTTCTTGTAATTCTTTCCTCCCTTCCTCCTTGGCTTCTTTCCTCCCTTCCCTCCTTTTCTTTTCTCTTTTCTTTTCTTTTTTTTCTTTCCTTTTCTTTTCTTCCTCTCTACCTACCTTCCTTCCTTCCTTCCTTCCTTCCTTCCTTCTTTCCTTTCTTCCTTCTTTTCACTTTTTCCAGAGATACATTGCTTATAAGAAAAACTCATTGCTTAACACAATCAAATTTAAGGCAACTGTACTTAGGACTTTTGAACGCATCAATGAGAACAAACAGGTATTCTCAGAGGGAATAGTCTTCTTTTGATTTTTATGATGTTAAGTACCATGCTACCCTAAATAAGATTGTGTTGTTACTGCTACAACCTGTCTTAAAGTGGCAGTGAGTCAATGTAATTCTGGGTTAGAAAGGACTGTGTTCAATTATGCTAAATGTTGGAAGACATACAACTAACCTTCATGGGAAATAGCATGTGGCCTCAAATTAAATAATATTTATTGAGCCCTTAAATGTGCTAGTCACTATTCTAAGTGATTTGCATGCATTAAATTATTTAACCATTAGAACTACTTTATAAGGTCAATACTTTCATTGTATCCATTTTATAGATCAGGAAATCAAGGCACTGAGAGTTTCAAAACTTTGTCCAAGTGTATTAATCAGTGTCAGAATTGAGATTAGGATGCAGGCAGACTGGCTGCAGAAAATGTGAACTCAACCATTACACTATGATTCCTCTCCTGGTAGTCAAAATATAGCACAATCATAAGAAAATAATAGTGAATTCTGTTAGCAATGTATGGAATTTTCATTGATTCTTGTATTTAGTTTTACTGAGTTATTTTCCTTTCACTGTAAGTAAGACAACTGAAATATTCATGTCATGGTACATGTTGTTCCCTAATCTGGAATGACCTTTCTTACCATTCAAATTCAACCCATTCTTTAATGTTAATATCAAATTTCACTTTCTCCACACAACTATATCTGTTAAAAAGCAGAAGCTCCCAAAATTTAAGTGTTGGAATGGAATAGAGAGGATTTCTAGTGCAATTTCTACCCAAATCAGGGAATTACCAAGACATTAGCTTCTGGCTGAAAACGTTCTGTCACAAGGTGCCCAATATCTTCTCTTCCCCAAACTCTGTTTAGCTAGCGATTCTTACCATCTTAAGCTAGACTAACACCTTCACTTTCTGACTGAAATTTAGCATTATGCAGCTGTTTTTATTAATCTCCTCATTTATTCATATATTTTCACTTTCAATAGATACTTACTAGAGTTTTTTACACACCACTCTTTTTGATTCTAGAAGATAAAATAATAAAGACATGGCTTTCATTTTAAAATCTCAGATGCTTTTGAGATGTCTAACGTCGTCGATTAGGAGACTAGGGAATGACAGCAAACCTTGGGTTGAGATTTGAAGAAATAATGGAATTTAGCTCTTTGAAAAAGAGGAGGAAAAACTCTAATAGCAGATGAAGTACCTGAGGCACAGAAAAACTAAATAAGTTTTCCAAAAATCATAAGGCTAGTAACTGGGAGAATTGAAATTCAAGTTGGCATTTTCACTCCACAGTTGATGCTCTCAAATTAGGGTAATGGAAACGTAGCATCATATTCAGGGAGTTGTAAGTAATTATTTAAGGCTGAAGTGTGGGATGTGTTAAGTGGAAGGGTTGAGATGGTGGTAAAATGAGTCAGAAGATTTAGGCAGGGGCCAGATTGTGACGAGTTTTGGAAGCTCTGCCAATAGGTTTTGGATTGTATTCTCGTTATCTGTTTCTTCTAACGCGGCACAAGCCATTTGAGTTTGTCCTCATGTTACTGATTTGGCTTTCTCTAAGGTCAACTTTGTTCTCTCCTGATGCAAACACTAATTTTTATTCTGTTGTTGCTTTTATGAGTTGTTTGATTCTTTGTCTGTTTTGTAAAGAATTTGCAAGCTTCATTTGCTTGTCCAACTTCACCTCAGAATATTGCCCTCTCATGACTCCCTGCTTCTACTTTATAGAACTCATCTATTTAGAATATTTGGTATACCAAATAAATGCTTTACACAGTAATCTTATGTTTTGTGTAGGAAGAGATTTCAGTTATGCTGTTATTTCCCAGCTTTTAGGGGATTGCGCTTTTCTCTTGTGACTCGGTATTTTTTGTGTGTTTATATAATACATATTTATAATAAATAAATAAACACGCACACATATACATATACATATATTTACATGTATATGTACACATGTGTGTGTGTATTTTTTAATCTGTTTTTGAATTCAGGGACATCTAGACAGGTGGTTCACGACTATACAGGTCTGTATCTTTAGTACTCCTAACTATATATTTTAGCTGTGAAAAAATTTGCACCTATATTTGTCCGTGATTTGAAAGTCAAGACCTATAGTCTCCAGCCCAGTCTCTGTTGCACAGGAGATCATTATTTAGTGTGGATTTTCTTCTAATTTTAATTTCAGGGTGTCTAACTATTCTGGAGGGTCAAATTAGTCTCTGGTTGCCATTTGTTTGCCATTTTACAGGTCTTAGGAGAAAAATGTTGAGCGGTCAAATGATTTTGGGAAATACAATGTGCTGCTTTCCCTTGTTGGAAATGCACTATAAAGCACCTGGAGAAAAATCCTATAGCAAAGAAGCTTGTTAGTCATTCTTTTTAAAACCAGTATCTGTTCAACTTAGTTTCAAGAAACATGCATGCTTTGTAAATATGTCGAGGAACATATTTGGACTAGTAGTTTGGACTACTCTACTTTGGTAAATGCTACAGGATGAATTAAGCCTGCTTCCCATAGACTATTAGCTTGTCAGCATTTGTCTGTTTCAATACTTATTTGCAATGTTTTCCTTAGACATCTATATCCATGTTCTACACAACACTGTCTCCACCTCCCATCACTTCTTGTATGGTATATATTTTACCTTTTTTTGGTTAACATATAATTTACAGTAAAATTCACTCATTTTGAAAAGTTTAGTTCTATGTGTTTGGCAAATGCATACAGTCATATAACTACCACTACTATCAAGATATAGAACCATAACAAATATTAAAAACTTTAGTGCCTAAATGGATCTGTAAACAGGGGTACTGATGGTTGAACTCAGAAGGTATGCCTCTTACAGTTGAAGCATGTTCGCTGATATTTTGGTAATAATGGACTCTATATCTTCATGTTAGAGTCAGAGAATAGGAGGTAGATCAAAGTCTTTTATTGAAATGATCCATGCCATTCAGTTTTAGAGGTATATTTGGAGATATTCAAGGATGTATTTTTTTCCATCCATCACTATGGACAGAGGCGTTCTGAACATTCCTCTTCCTAACTCTTCCCTCTTCACGGATTTAACATAGGGTTTGTGTTCTCTACCTCCTGTTTGTTTAACCTGTGTGTGTGTGTGTGTGTGTGTGTCTGTCTATTATAATGAGAAAATGAAATGAGAAAGGTATATTAGATATTGTGTTTTCCCATGCTAACTGCAATCAAAATATTTTTTAAATATGAAAATATTAGTGAAATGTATTCTTCCACTTCTCTTCACGATAGCATCCAGTAAAATTTGGATACTTATTTATATTTAATGAGTGCTTTTTCATTGATTGATTGAGTGACTGGTTGATTTGTGAACTATTGTGCAACACTAGACAGTAATATTGGAGTGATGTTTACTTTTAGACTTGGTGATGTTTTTGATGATGAGTATAAAAAAGTTGCTATGCAATTTTTAGAGGCAAATTTTACTGTATTTTTGCCTATAATATGATCGTATCATCTGCACCATATTTACCCTATATAATTCTTTTCTTTCAGCTCAGTATGACATACTCGGTTTTAGTACAAGATAGGTCATGTTTATCTGTTGCACTGTCTATGGTCCAGTGATCTCTTTTGTAGTCCAAAGGGAACTGAATGAAAACTGAACTGTGTCAAGGAGACTAAGAGTGTTAAAGTTCACCAAGAAATCAAGATGAGCCTTTGCAGAAACAAGAGGGAGTTAAAATTAGTATGAATTGATTTCCTACCCCCTTTTCAGAAATTGTTCTCACATGTTGAGAGCCCCTTGGCCATTTATGTTATGCTCTGTGTTATGGCTGTGACATGACTATGCCAGAGGATGGCCAAGGTCAACAATGTGACCTATTTTTATTTTTTCTTAATAGGAAAAAGTTGCCATTCTTTTCCCACACTGGCAGAGTCTTTCTGTGTGTGTGGCTTTGCAGACTCCTTTTTGTGAACATTTCACATCTTTTCCTTTGATTAAGCTTGTTAGATTTCAGACCTCCTTGAACTTTAAACTTCTCATTTCCAGCTTTTCCAGTTAGATGTTCTAAATCTAGTGATCTATTATACAGTATTATTAACTTATCTATCCTTTGGCAGCTTTATAAATTAATTCGGAAATATATTTTTCTTAAAGCAGGAAAACAAACAGGAGGTAAACATTGTTTTTAAACTACTGTCTAGTTAAAATTGGAAATTTTATTTACAAATCTGAATCCTCTGAAAAAATGAAGAATGCATTTATTATGTGGATACTTTACACATCTCTACTTTCAGGTTTTCTTGAACTCCAAGGCTGTGTTACAAAGAAGCCTTAGTTGTTTGCTGATTAAATCAGTGACACTTACTGGTGTCAGCGTGCATCTGCCTGAATGGATTGCTGATGTGTCAAAAAAAACCATACAGGCACTATGAAAACAACAACAACAAAATTTTTGATAAAACATGAAGCACTTAGTTGAAAATTGATGCCATATAACAGGTAATTAAATACAAATTATCTAAAATCAATATGAAAATTTCCTTTTTAAAACGCCCAAATAGGGGCGCCTGGGTGGCACAGTTGGTTAAGCGTCCGACTTCAGCCAGGTCACGATCTCGCGGTCCGTGAGTTCGAGCCCCGCGTCGGGCTCTGGGCTAATGGCTCAGAGCCTGGAGCCTGTTTCCAATTCTGTGTCTCCCTCTCTCTCTGCCCCTCCCCCGTTCATGCTCTGTCTCTCTCTGTCCCAAAAATAAATAAACGTTGAAAAAAAAACCGCCCAAATAATTAACTCAATGTTCCAACTCATATTTTGTGTGTGAGCAAAACCAAATAATATTAGAATGGTATGTTAGGAAATAATGCTGTGAAACTTTCAGTCAAGATGGCAGCCTTAGGTGATATGAAATGCCACCAATTACTTTCTGGAGCCAAGCCCAGAGGCCATCTCCAGACACTGATTCCTGGGTTTAATATCTGCGTGGACAGGGGATGAAGAAATGGAACCATGCAATTGGGGTACTGGAACTGAGCTATGAAGGGGTTGCTGTGCTCAGGACACTGAAATAGGAAAAAAAAAAGTCTGCTAACTTGGAAGCAATAAGAAACTGGCAGTATCTGGTGCCCTGGGAGGAAAAAGTCAAGAGCTAGCATACATAACTCCAAACTGTGCTTTGAAAAACTGTGGAGTCCAAATGTGCACTGACTACATTAGGTGGTAGACCCAAAGGTAACATCATTACACAAAACACTGAGCCACTGCTGAAGATAAAATGTCTCACGAAGTAGAAATCATAAACTATATGAAGAGATTTTAATGTAAGTATGCCCAAGAAGGTAGAAGAGATAACATAAAGAAGAGGAAAACATAAAGCTTGAATAGGATTGTACTTTAGAAGAGTATTCAAAAAATTTTTAAATGAAATTATAATTTATGTACAGTAAAATCACCCTTTGTGGTGCCTAGTTCTGCAAGTTTTGGCAAATATATACAGTTGTGTAACCAACATCACTAAAATCAAGATATAAAATATAATATATCTATAAAATATCTTGATTTTATATATAGCATATATGTAATATATATACACAGTTGTGTAATCACTACCACTATCGCTATACTATATTTTATATTTTGATTTTATTTATATATGTATATATAAATACACACATGCACATTTGGGGTTATTTATAAAATAAGCCCCAAATATTTTCCCATGCCCCCTTTTTGTAGCCAACCCCTTCTTCCAACCCCAGGCCATAATAACAGCTATTCTGTTTTCTGTCCCAGTAGTTTTGGCTTTTCCAGAATGTCATGTAAATGAAGTTATATAGTATATATAGCCTTTTAAATGTAGCTTCTTTCACTTAGCATCATGTATCTGAGATTCAACCATATTATTACACGTATGAGGGGTTCATTTCTTCTTTTTATTACTGAATATTATTACATTGTATGGAGTTGCCACAGTATTTTTGTCCATTCTCCAGTTTTTAGCAACGATGAAGAAAGATGCTATAAACATTTACATATACATTTTGGTGTGAACATAAATTGCCATTTCACTCAAATAAATACCTAGGAGTTAGAAGTCGTCTTAGTGCACTTTATAAGAAACTTCCAAACACCTTGAAAGAGGTTGTAAATAATTTGCATTTCCACCAGTAAAATATGAGGGATTCTAGTTGTTCTGCATCCTACCAGCAATTTGTAATGTCAGCTAAGACCTTCAGTATGATTTCGAATAGGAAAATTGAAGGTGGACCATCCTCACTGTATTTCTGATCTTAGGGGAAAATCATTCACTGTTTTATCAGTACTTATATTAGCTATAGATTCTTTGGAGATGTTTTCTATCAGATTAAGGAAGCAAGGAAAAATCCCTTCAATTCTGAGCTTGGTGAAAGCACTTTGCTTGCTTGTTGGTTTAATCAATCACGTCTGAATGTTGAATTTGATAATTTTTTCCCACATCTATTAAGATATTAATATCTGTTTTTCATGTTTTAGTCTGTTAATATGCTGAATTACATTGATTCATTTACAAATGTTTAACCAATCTTGAACTCTTGGGGTGAGTCTTGTTAGCTAGGTCATGGTGTACTGTCCTTTCTGTACATTGATAGATTTAATTTGGTAGTATTTTGTTAAGGATATCTGAGTCTCTGTTCACAAGGAACATTGGTTTACAATTTTCCCATCATCTATTTGTATGACTTTGCTGAACTCATAAAGTAAGTCAGCAAGTGTTTTTCTCCTCCCCCATAATATGGAAGGGTTTTATACAAAAAAAAATTATACTAAAAATTGATATTATTTATTCATTAGTTATTTTGTAGAAGTTGCCAGAGGAGCATCTGAGCCTGGAGTTTTCTTGGTTAGAACATTTGTAACAGCAAATTTAAAGTCTTTAACAGACATGGTAGATTTCAGCTTGTCTATTTCTTCTTGAGTGAGCTTTGGCAATTTATGTCTTTAAAATAATTTATCCTTCTGAAGTATATTGTCAAATTTATGGGAAGAGTGGGTCATAATATTCCCTTATTATCTTTTTATGTTTGTGGTGGTGTCCCTTGATTCCAAATGGATAATCTTAATCAGCGAAACAGAAATTCCAGAAAATAAAAATCTAGTAATTGAAATTCAAAGGTTAAACAGCAAATTAAATGCACCTGAAAAGAAACTTAGTGAATTAGAAAATATGACATATGACAAAAACCACTCACAGCATATCAAATAAAAACCAAACATGGGGGATATGGAATAGAAGTTGGCACACAGGGACAAAATGGTAAGCTCGAATATATGTCTAGTAATCATTCCAGAAAAGGAAAAGAGGATGGAGAAAATTTGAATATTTGAATAGCTAATATTCAATAATTTTCTAGAGAGTAAAAAAATGAATCTTCTGTTTTGAAGCCCAATAAGTCCTAAGAAGAAAAAATAAAAACAAAATATGTACCTAGACAAATTGATACAAAATGTCAATACATCAAAGTACCAAGAAAAATAAAACAACTTCCATTTAGAACCTGCAACTCTGAAAAACTGTCATTCAGGATTAAGTATGAAATAAAGACATTTCCATATATTATTAATACATGTAATACATATATTTTCTTGAAGAAAGAACATTTACGAGAAGGAAATTGACTCCAGAACAAAAACATGTCATGTATGAGAAAATAATAAGCAAAGAAACTTATAAGCGGGCTTGGTTAGAATAAGTATACATTTTAAAAGAGGGGAAGGTGACAACTAAAGAGTAGAAGGTAAACTTTCCAGACCAGTGGAGGAAAATTAAAGGAAAAAACAGTATTTGATGAATGTACTAGGAGGTAGAAAGACAAAATAAATTTAGGTTTATTAAAAGTTATGGTAAATAAGAAAAATAAGTTTAAAAAGTATTGAACATACATCAGCAATAACATTAAACATTAATAAAATAAACTTCACTACTAAAAGAGAAATGGTACAAACTATAAAAGCAAAGCAGATGACATAAAAAATTCTTAAACAACGATAAAGTTATTAGCAAGTCTTAGAAGATAGCTTATGTTCTAATTTTAATATTGGAAGAAACAGATTTGAAAGAAAGCACTAATGGTATGCCAGTTATTTTCCTAATGTCTCTCACTACCAAATCTGCTCTTAACATGTGACACTTTCTGTGTCACTGGTACTGGGATTCTGCAAACTGTATTTCCTAGATGCTGTTCCAACTGGTTTCCATTAAGCTCTGCCAATAGGTGGCACCAGAGAGAGTGGAGGGGATAAGGGATGTTCCATTCTTTCTTCTGTCATTGTTGCTTCATCAATGTCACTTCGCTTCTGCTTCTATCTTGTTTCATTTCACCCAGTCTTGTCATATTTGTTTTATTATCAGTCTACATATCACTTCCACAGAGCAGCTGCTCTGAGCTTATTGGTTCTATAAAATCCATTCCTTCCCTGAGTTCTAGAGATAGTAACTGCTTCTCACAGTAATTAGCTCTAAGCTACCTCAAAATTTTCAGCTCTCTACCCTTTATGCAACAGATTCTCTGTATAGTGTGGTTTTCTTTCCTGATGGGATCTCGACTACCATAGATCAGAATAGAAAAGAAATAAAGAAACCTATGCAGTGATTATCCATCTGAAAGATATAGGTCAATATCCTTTACTTGGTTGATAATATTATCTGAAGATACATAAAGCAAAGGCCTGTTGAAGAATACTGATCACTTATATGTAGAATACTCCTCAGTATGGGTTTGTCTGATGTTTTCTCATGAGGTCATATATATATATTTTTAATGTTTATTTATTTTTGAGAGAAAGTGTGAGTATGAGTGGGGGAGGGGTAGAGACAGACAGAGAGAGAGGCAGAGACAGACAGACAGACAGATACAGGATCTGAGGCAGGCTCTGCGCTGCCACTGGAGAGCCTGATGTGGGGCTTGAATTCATGAACCATGAGATCACAACCTGAGTTGAAATCGGGCACTTAACCAACTGAGCACCTCAAAGGTCATACATTTTTTGGCAAGAATACCACAGGAGTGATGTTGTGTTCTTCTCAGTGCATCATATCGGGAGAGACATTGATGTGATATGTTTCATCACAAGTGATGTCACCTTTAAAAAGTTAAACTAGTGGTTAGGTAGTATCTACTAGGTTTCTCCACTGTTATAGTGGAAGTTTTTGATATTTCTATCTACAAAACTGTTAGATAACATAAATATAAAAAATAATTTGAGTATGGAAGAATTTGAAAGTATTACTAAAAATTCAACCTTTCATGGGCACCTGGGTGGCTAAGTTGGTTAAGCGTCCAACTTCGGCTCAGGTCATGATCTCGCGGTTTATGAATTCGAGCCCCACGTGGGCTCTGTGCTGACAGCTCAGAGCCTAGAGCCTGCTCCGGATTCTGTGTCTCCATCTCTCTCTGCCCTTCCCCCACTTGTGCTCTCTCTCTATCAAAAATAAATAAATGTAGAAAAAAATTAAAAATATAAATGAATAAAAAATAAAAATTCAACCTTGTAGACATAATATAGACCCTGCCCCCTAAAAAAATGTACATTCTACTTAAATGCACATTAAAAAGTACAAAAATTGGCAATATATTAAGCTACTAAAAAGTCTCTGCAACTTCTAAAAATGTGATATCGTATAAATCATATGACCTGATCTTAATGTAATGTAATTAGAGGGGCGCCGGGGTGGCTCAGTCGGTTGAGTGTCCGACTTCGGTTCAGGTCATGATCTCACGGCCTGAGTTTGAACCCCGCATTGGGCTCTGTGCTGACAGCTCAGAGTGCGGAGCCTTCTTCAGATTCTGTGTCTCTCTCTCTGCCCTCCCCCATTTTCTCTCTCTGTCTCTCTCTCCCTCTCTCTCAAAAATGAATAAACATTAAAAAACCATTTCAAAACAAAACAAAAACTTGTGTGATGTACCGGAGGGTAATTTATCACCTTAAATAGATATTTTAGATATTATTAGATATTAGATATTATCTAACATATACAGATATGTTAGATATCTTAGAAAATAAAGAAAATTGGAAGACTGAGTTAATTGGGTTATTTTTTTAGAAGCTACCCAAGAATTAAATTTTCCTCTTCCCAAATAAAGATTTTAAAAAAATGGAAAAATTAGAAACAACCAGGAATTAATCACATAGAAAACAAAGAAACAACATAAATTACCAATAAAGGCAAAAAATGGATTTTTTGGGAACAACAAATACATATCGATAAAATTGAACAAAAAAGAGAGAAGGTGCAAATAAATTGCATAGAGTGGAAAAGCAACGTCAGCACAGTTTTTGTAGAATTGAAAACAGAAAAAGCATAAGGAAATACTAGAAAAACTAGTGTTTTAAATTTAAAAATTTTAAATTTTAAAACCTAGAATAAATGGAGAATATTTTTGGAAAAGATATAGATTCCAATATTCTTTAACACATAACAGAAAACAAGACATTAAATTGGTAAAAACGTTCTCCCTTCTTACCACCTAGCTCAAAAAGGAACCAAGATGAAATTGTTCTATGAATTTTTCTAAATTATCAAGGAATCATAATGCATATCTCAGAGTTTCAGAGAACAAATTAAAAGCACCAAAGCTACCCAACCTAATTTTGATATTAGTATAAGCTGACACCAAAACCAGCCAAGGGCAATACACAAAATATGATTAATGATTAATACACTTAAGAAAATAGAAGGTAAATTGTAAACAAAGTGCATGGAAATCAAATCCAGTAATAACTTTAAATAACTTACTTTGGCTAAGTATGGCTTACTATAGGAATGCAAGAAATATTTAGCATTATATTTATTAATGAAATATCCCACAGTAGCAAGTTGTAAAAAATGTGGTCATCTCAATAGGTGTAGTAGAAACATTCATTCACGATAAAAAGGCTAAAATAACTAGTTCTAGTTATAGCAGGTAACTTCTTCAAATGGGTACAGTGCTAGAAGCAGTCTCTTTGAAACCCCTAACAAGGATTCCTTCAATGTCTGTTCTCTCTTTCTGCAGTAATATAACTATTGGCTTTTAGAGTGGGCCCATGGCTGCCTGTATGGCCCAGCCTCTCTGGCAAATGGATGTAACTGTGTTCATTTTGGAACACATTTTGGGAAATGATGTGTGTAACTTTTAAGATGCATCTTTAAAGGGAAGGAGCACATCTCATTTTTTGACTCTTAGGCTTTTATGCCTACTGAACTAGACGTGTAGCTATGATCATCCTGGAACGTGTGGATGCGAGCAATATCCTAAAAATGGCAGAACAGCTCAATAAAACCAGTGTGGTCTCTGACACCATGGAGTCATTATACCAGTCCTTGTAGGTATCCTATTCTATTTAAACCACTGATTTTTCTTTAAGTCCCTGGGATAGCTGTTGAACTTTAATTCTTACTAATGTGCCTATTTTCACTACTTCCATTCACTGTTCTACTGGAGGTTGTGGATAGTGAAATAGAAGAAAAAGTAATAACTGGTATAATTTCTAGTAAAACACAAAATCTAAGACAATCTCAGGCAAACCAGTTAAACTAGTAAGAAAGCTCAGCCAAGTAACTGCTTATAAAACCAATATGAAAACATTAAAACTACACCATAAACCCATAACAAGCCAACTGGAAGATGTTAAGAAAAAGCTGTTTCAAATTAAGAGGAAACCCCAAAAGTGATCTAACATTAAATGTAATAAGCAATCAATAATTATTACAGTGAAAATTATAAAAGAATACCAAATTATCTTAAAGTACATAGCAGGAGACCAATAAATGTATCAATAGATTATATTCATGAATGAAAACAGTACAAACGGAAAAAATGTTAATTCTTCTTCAATCAAGCAATAAATTCAAATATAACTTACACAAAACCTCTAAAAGCATATTTAGTGGAGTTGGAAGTTCGTGGCTATATGATATACTAGATATGGAGGAAAGTATTGAAACATGTTTGGAAAGAAACCCCAACAACATAAGGATAATAGTTGATTCTAAGGAGGCAGAGGAATGGAATTGAAATATATTAAGGGATTCCAACTGTGTTTATAACATTTTCTTTTAAAAATATCTGCAGAAGGGGCGCCTGGGTGGCGCAGTCGGTTAAGGGTCCGACTTCAGCCAGGTCACGATCTCGCAGTCCGTGAGTTCGAGCCCCGTGAGTTCGAGCCCCGTGAGTTCGAGCCCCGCGTCGGGCTCTGGGCTGATGGCTCAGAGCCTGGAGCCTGTTTCCGATTCTGTGTCTCCCTCTCTCTCTGCCCCTCCCCCGTTCATGCTTTGTCTCTCTCTGTCCCAAAAATAAATAAAAACGTTGAAAAAAAATTTTTTTTAAATAAAAATAAATAAAAATAAAAATATCTGCAGAAAATGTGTCAAAATATGTTTATAGGTATTGAGTTTATGCGTGTTTGTAATATTATTCTCTCTCCTTTTCTAGACATTTGGATCATATCATAAAAACAAGAAATCCTGGCTACAATGGTAAAAATTCTATTAACTTCAAAACTTCTGGGTAGCATAATTGAACTGTGGAAGACCAAATATTAATGCAATAAAAATTTAACTCTTAAATATGACCATTTGGGGTCCATTGTTCATCAACTAAATTGGTCTTTCTACCAATTCTTCCGGGAATTAGATGGGAACTCAAGAACATGTGAATGAGGGCAACACCCAAAAAATGGCAGGACAACTAGATACAACTGCTTTGGTCTCTAACACCGTGGAGTCATAAGTTCTCGTAGGACTAGTCCTCATAGGTATTCTATTTTATTTAAACCACTGATTCTGGAAACATTTGAGAAAAAGAATTCCCAGTTTAATTTTCAAAATTACCTTTAAAAATAAATAACCTGACTATTTAACATATATTTGTTGTTCTATAATTGCATTTATTGCCTGTACTACAAAATATAAGATTTTATCGTCTGTTATCTAATTATTTTGAGTGTTACAGTCACAACTTCAGCAATAACAGTGTGTTTTCTTTGGAGCAGGAATCATATTTTACAGTTTTTTTGTATCCCTGAAACCTGTACCATAGTGTTACATAGATATAACTGTAAAAGCTCCCTTGATAAATCTGTGTTTATATCATAAAAACAAAAGAAAAAAAAAACAAAAAAACACTGATTTTTTTAATCCGTTATAACTATTGAACTTAAATTCTTACTAATGTGCCCATTTTTACAACCTCTATTCACTGTTTCCCCTTCCTTATTTGCTATGTATATATGCTATCATTTCAGCATAAATCCTTGTCAATACATGCTTCTTTATTAAAATTGAAAAAATTATAAATGGAAGTTAGATAAGAGGCAACACTGTGTTTTGATCTATGTTTTCAAGAGCTTTTTTTTTTCTGATTGGTTTACATTTCAAGTCATGATGATTTTTCTGGTATTGTGATGTTAGTTAACATTTAGGTTGCTTCTAGTGTCCTGTGAATAACTTTGAACTAAACATATGTTCTTTATGTGTTTTTTGCATTTAGGAATATAGCCTTATATTCCTAAATGCAAAAAACACATAAAGTAGATTTATATCTCAAAAGTAGATTTATTGACTCAAAGCTTTGAATATTCTTAAAACTCTATTGGTACATCTAAACAGCTTTTTAATTGAACAATTCTAATTTACGTGGCTATCTCAAGTGATTGATTTTATCGATTTCATTACACAATTGCTAACATAGTATATTAGTGATTGAGAAAATATTTGATAATTTAATATAACATACTTTTATTATTCAAATTTTCACTTAATAGCAAGTTGATCATTTTCATGTATTTGTAAAATAGCTGACTCAACTTTTGTGCATTTTCTCCTTTACTTTTAACAAGGACTAATTTTCTACGTGTTGCTTACTGTTTAAAGTGATGTGTGAAGTAAAATTTTGAAATTAACTTTTTAAAAATAGTCAAGCAATTGTTCTAGTGCCACTTCCTGACTAAATCTTCCTTTTTCCGTCAGGACATTTTCTAATGAAAATGTATTGTTTTTTCTGATCATATAAGTAAAAAGATATTACTTCATTTTTCCATATTATTTCTGTATTATTAAATGTTATTTCATAGTGTGGATTTGATTTTCTTTATACTATTTTATTGGATAGGTATAGAATATTATTAAGTGATTTCCTCTATCAGATACCAGTTTCATCCAATCTTTGTTTGTATAACTAGCTGGCTGTTCATCAAACTCCAGCAAGAGAGTTCTTTTTTTATGATAAGCTTTAAATATCCAGAAAAATTAGAGCATAAGAAAACAAACATGCATAATGACTTAAGGATGACTTTCATAAGTTAACTGTTTGATTCATTTTGTTAAAAATTTTAATAAAAATGTTTAGTTTTCTTTATAGAAGTCCTGTGTATTAAAAAAAAAAAAAGTTTGCTCCTGAGTGTTACATCATTTTGCTACATTTAAAATAGAATATTTGGGGCGTCTGGGTGGCTCAGTCGGTTGAGCTTCCGACTTCAGCTCAGGTCATGATCTCACGGTTCGTGGGTTCCAGCCCCGCGTCGGGCTCTGTGCTGACAGCTCAGAGCCTGGAGCTTGTTTCGGATTCTGTGTCTTCCTCTCTCTCTGACCCTCCCCCACTCATGCTCTGTCTCTCTCTGTCTCAAAAATAAACATTAAAAAAATTTTTTTTAAATAAAATAGAATATTTAATTTTCTTTTAATGTTTACTTAATTTTGAGAGAGACAGAGTGGGAACAGGGGAGGGGCAGAGAAAGAGGGAGACACAGAATCTGAAGCCAGAGCCAGGCTCTGAGGTGTCAGCACAGAGCCTGACACGGGACTTGAACTCACAAACAGGGCAATCATGATCTGAGCCAAAGTTGGATGATTAATGGACTGAGCCACCCAGTGCCCCCTAAAATAGAATCTTTTAATGACAGCCTCCAGTTTTCTTCTGCTAATAGGTAGGAAAGCTATTGAATTTTAAGTGCTTATTTTATAATGATCTCTTTTAATAATATTAATATTTTTTGTTATTTTTCTTGGCATTTTTTGGTAAAGAGTAATGTTAACTAAAAAAATATCTCCTTTTCAAAATGTACGTCTCATTACTGTCCTTATCTAATTGGATTGACTGTAACTTCAAGGACAACATTAAACATTGTCCTTAGCCATTTGTTTTTTTCCCTGACATTCAAGAGATTTAATTCAATGTGTTACTCCTGAAGTATATTGGGGTAGATAGTCTTTATTATGTTAAACAAGGATCCTTCCTTTTCTAGTTTGGTAAGAAGGATTCATTTTATCAAACTTTTAAAAATGCTCAGCAGAGTTAACTGTTAATATAATGCCTTTTAGCACTTAAGACAATTACATGGTTTTTATTCTCTTACCAGAGATAAATTACATTGACATATTTCCCACTCTTGCATTCTAGAAATGACCTACTTGGTCACTGAGTATTTTTCTCTTAATACACTTAAAATACTTTGTTAGCATTTTATTTAGGAAGGCTTTTTGGTTTTTGCATTTCTAGTGATACAGGAGGTTGTACTGCAAATATGTTTAATTGTTTTGTTAGGTTGTAATATCAAGTTTTTCTTGCATTTATGTATTAATTTATGTCTTGATTTATTTATTTAGCATAGAGAGTCCACCCTACTGTTTTAAGTATTCAAATGCAACAATTATCCATTTGCACATTTAACATTAGGGTCTAAAAAATACATTTAGAGAGTACGTTGACACTTTGTCTATGGCTGCTTTGGTGCTAAGAATGAGTAGGTGTGACAGAGGCAGTATGAACAGTATGGACGATATTTACTATATGGCCATTTATTATCCCCTTCTCTCTCTCTCTCCCGCTATCATTTTTGAGAGACAGTGCATGCACAAGCAAGGTGGGGAAGGACAGAGGGAGAGAGAAAAAGCGTCTTAAGTAGGTCCATGCTCAGTGCAGAGCCCATCATGAGACTCCATTTGATGACAGTAAGATCATGACCTGAGCTGAAATCAAGAGCCGGACACTTAACCAGTTGAGCCATCCAGGTGCCCCTATCTGTCCCTTTAAAGAAAAAGTTTGCCAGCCACTACCTTACAATATCATCCAAACACCAATCTCGCGACAACCCCAGTGATCTTTTCTGATATTTCCTGTTAAATTAATTAAATAAGAAGGCTGTTAGTTGGGATGGCTCTAATGCCCTTGTGCTATACTAACCAAATCAAACCCTAAGCCTATGACTATCTCAAGGGTAGGAATTTAAATGTTAAGGACAACCAGTTACAAATAGCCAGTTAGGCTTTAAGCTATAGCCAATACAATAATTTCCTTTCTTTGCTTCTGCACCTTCTTTCGACGTCTTTCCCCTGATTCCTATCTGTAGAAGCCTCCTAAAACCGCTTCCAGTTTGGCACTGCCCCATTTGAACAGAGTATTGCTCAAGTAAATTCTGAAAACCTTTAATATTCTTCAAGTTATCCTTTCACATACCTCATCTCCCCATTTCCTAACTAATCCAACTCCATCAATGCAGCGAGTTATATCAAAATTGATGACTTTATTTGGCTGATTTTGTGTAAAGTCATGATCAGAGAAGGGGCTAATGATTGTTACCTCAACCACTGTGTGGCTCAGAAAGACAGGACTTCACATATTCTAGAACACTGGAACACTAACTTTTTCTATAAATGTCACTTTCTCTTCTTTAATATTGATACGGTTGGTGTCACAATGTTCAACCTTCCAAATTTCCATTGTGATGTTTGTTATTATAATAATTATTATTTCAGTGAAGACTTTTTTTATCGATCAACATGTGTTTCTAGAGCATTGCATATACTCTCCTTCACAGGTTCTACTTCCTCTTATTGGTAGTATACTTTTCAGTAGCGGCAATAAATACCAAAGCACAGTGTTAAAGGGGGACAAATACTGTCCAGTTAGAATCCTACATTATGAGTAGTTTCTTTCTATGCCTTTTATTTCATTTCCTTTCTGCTCATGTGATAGTTTGGCAGGGCGTGTGGTAGTCAGAACAATGGCTTCCCAAAGATGTCTATGTCCCAATCCCTGAGACTCATGAGTATAAATTACATGGAAAAATGGATGTTGCAGAGATGATTTAGGCTAACGACCCTGAGATGGGAAAATTATCCTGGATTATCCAGGTGGGCTCAGTCTAATCAAAAGAGTCCTTACAAGCAGAGAACCTTTCCTGGCTGAGGTCAGAGGAAGAAGTGAATGTGAAAGAAGGGCAGAGATACGGTATTGCTGGGTCTAGAGATGGAGAAAGGCCGAGAACTGTAAGATAATAAATTTATAGTGGTTTAAGCCACAAAATTTGTGGCAACTTGTTATGGCAGCAATAGAAAAATAATATACAGAGTATATTAAAATCTAGGTTGACTTTTTAAAAAACAAATCACATCACAAAAAGGCAGTACTTCATTATCTTTCTGTGCTTATTTTTGCTCCTAAAAAGTTTACTGTCAGTCTAATTTTGTGTAGCGCTTTTATATGTTTGAAGCATGATTATTTTGGGGGGATGAGTCAAAGTTGCAGCTCAGCCATTGATCTTATCTAGAATGCCTTGGTTTAAAATATGTAACTTTGTTATTAATTTCCTGGTAGCAGTGTGTTTTTCTTGTGATTAGAGAATATTGCTTGCCCAAGTTCTACTTTTTAAATTTTAGACTTTTTTAAGCCAAAAATATGATGACATACTTTTGCAATAACTTGTAGAATATAATATATAAATAACATCTATTCTCTATAATTTATGACATTTTGTATATCTCAGTTACACAAATTTTATAAGTTGTATTATTTAAGTTGTTTTTTTTTTTTTTTAATTTTTTTTTTTCAACGTTTATTTATTTTTGGGACAGAGAGAGACAGAGCATGAACGGGGGGGAGGGGCAGAGAGAGAGGGAGACACAGAATCGGAAACAGGCTCCAGGCTCTGAGCCATCAGCCCAGAGCCCGACGCGGGGCTCGAACTCCCGGACCGCGAGATCGTGACCTGGCTGAAGTCGGACGCTTAACCGACTGCGCCACCCAGGCGCCCCTATTTAAGTTGTTTTTATTGGTTTCTTGGTCTACCTGATTCTTAAATCTGATAGATGTTCAATTCTTCTGCTGTAAGTGTGTGTATATATATATATATATATAATTTATATAATATAATATAATATAATATAATATAATATAATATAATATAATATATATACTTCTGCTGTAAGTATATATATAATATATATATATCTTTAGTTTCTTAGTGTGAGTAGAATAGTTTTTGCTTTATGTATTTTGATGCCATTGCCCATCGGGTAAGGGTTGAGTATTATACTTTCTATGTAGATTTCAATTAATTATTTTCTGCCTTTATTAAGTCTTCTACCTCCTTGTTAATTAATTTAGCTCTTTGTTTTTTAGTTTAATAGGTAGCTGGTTCCTTAAAAAATTTCAGTGTTTCTTATTTAATAATAATGGATATACAGCTATGAATTTTGTCTTATATGCCTCTGCCTTTAACCCAGAGGATTTCATATCACATGCTCAAATTCTCATTGAGTTGCAAAGAGCCTGTGCTTTTAGCTGACTTCTTAGAAGAAACTCTTTTCTATTTCCAAGGGATTAGATTGATATTTCATATTTAATTCCTTGTTCTTTGAAACATAAGAAAATATGGCCCACCTACTTTCTTCAATTTAATGCAATTTTGCTATAGGTCTTAGCATATAGACAATTTATAAAAAATATCCCATGGACATTTGAAAAGAATGTGAATTCTATATTAGTTGGTTATAGATTTATAATATCTTAATAAATGAAGGCAGAATTTTATGATTAATTATAACTTGTATATCTACTTGATCTGATCATTTCTGAGAGAAAGGTATTATAAAATATTTCTTTATGACTAAAGCTCTGTTCCTCCTCGGATCCTATTTTCTTCACAGCAGAAAGAATATTTTTAAATAATTATAGAATCCTTATATGTATTTTTTGCCATACTTAGAATAAAATATAAACTTCTGCTGTTACCTTACCAAATCTTCTTTTACTCTAGAGACTACACTTAGTTACTCCATTCCCCAGAGACCATGCACATGATACTCTAATTTTCTGGAATGCTTCCACCTCCTCACCTCCCACCCATTTACCTTGCTCTTGGCATCTTTGCTTGTCTGTCTCCTTCTCATCATACAGTTTCAGGTACTTGAATGTTCCTTCCTTACATAAGCACCTCCCCTCCTAAACTAAAATGGGTTGTTCCTTAAGGAAGAACAGTTTTCATAATGAATTTCTGTTTTTTCTGCTAGCTATTGGCCTCAGCTACTCTGAACATAAAGATTGCTCTGTGACTTTAGGGAATATATGTATCTGTCAAGAAATGGAAACTCTCAGAGAGTTATCCTTTCTTTATCTTTAAATTTCAGCATTAAAACCAATATGTTCCTTTGCAATTTTAATCAGATCTGTACCGTATCTTCCAGGAAATCCAAACATTTACTACTTCTTTGATGGCCCACGTTATAGTTTTACAGTGCTGCTAGACAATTATTATTTTGAATTTTTTCCTTTTAATTTATTAAGAGATGAGGTAAGGGAGGTAAATATGTAAGCAGAATTCATTATATAGAAATTCAAATTTTAGGGTCACCTAAGTAGCTCAGTCAGATAAACATCTGACTCTTGCTTTGGGCTCAGGTCATGATCTCACAGTTTGTGGGTTCAACCCCCACATTGTCGGGCTCTACGCTGACAGAGCGAGTCGGCTTGGGATTCTCTGTCTCCCGCTCTGTCTCTGCCCCTCCCCTCCTTGCGCACATGCTCTCTCTCAAAAATAAAGAAATAAACATTAAAAAAAAGAAATTCAAATTTTAAAAGCTATAAAACCTCCGAGGAATGGGTATTGGATGATATATGGATAAGTGCTTTTCAGCCTATTTTGAGTAAATACATTTAAATTTAACATACTTGTATTTTATATTATATTACTTTGTTTTTAGTTAATCAACACTCTTGTTTATTTGGAATACATTTACTTGTTAATAGGAGATCATACTTTTTAATATATTTTGTAGTTAAATTTGCTTGGCCCTTAAAGATATGAAAAGATGTTCAAATTTATTCATATTAAGAAAAATGCCTATTAAAATTACACTGAATTATTATTTCTCCCCTATCAGGTTGGCAAAAATTCAGAAATTTGACGACTGTTGGCAAGGCTGTGAGGAAATAGGCACTCATATATTGTTTATGGTAATACAAAATGGTACAACCCCCATGGAAAAAATTTGGCAATATCTAACAAAACTATGTAAGTATTTACCCTTTGCCCCAGAAAGCTCATTTCTAGTAATATATCCCAAAGATATTCTGGAGAAACATGAAAAGACATGCATAAGGCTATTTACTAGGGCATTATTAATAGTAGCAAAAACTGGAAAGAACCCAAATGCTCGTCAATTGGTGTCTGACTGAATATGAACTATTGTACATTCATGCAATGGAAATATGTAGCTACAAAAACAAATGAAGAATATTTTTATATACACATATGGAATAATTCCTAGTATGAGTTTTTAAATGAAAAAGAAAAATAAACTGGAGAAAACTGTATGATTATCTATAGGTCAGATGAAAGAAACAATATAGACATTGAAGGTAAAAAATTTATATACCTTGTTCTATAAGATTTCACTTTATACTAATGGATGTATTTTACATAAATGTAAAAATGAAATCTAAATTAAAAAATACAAGCAGCCAAAAACAAAATTTAAATGAAACAAATAAATCTAACTGTATTGAATTCATGGCATAACTACCTAGAAAATAATTAATGTAAGAGACTTGAAAATATAGTAAATTGACTGACTTAGCGATTTATATCCTGAAGACCAAAATAACACACACACACACACACACACACACACACACACACAATAAACTGTTTTTGGTAAGCTACTCTTGCTTTGTTATTCTGTAATTATTATGTGTATAGTAGGATAAAGCAAGTACATCAGTGTCATTAGGAACTAAAGTTTTTTGTATAAGTGAGAAGAGATGTAGATATTAAGGAAGTTAAAAATTCTGAAAGTTGACACTTGAATTAGAAATATCAACATGATGTCATATGTATTTATCTTAAAACGAACCAAGAGCAAACATATTTTCTAGATTTGTCTACTGAAAAGCCTAGAAACAATAAGTAACCCGATAGTAATGAGCACCCACAATGTCCAAAGTGTGGTCCCTCAGTACCAATTCCCAATAAATAAACCAAGCCTCTTTGTAGAAATGGGTGAATCCACAGTTCAGTCAGGAAAAATACAAGATAACCAGGTAGCAGGTACCCCCATGATCAGCTTCCTATAAAAACCTTGAACACTGAGTTTCTAATGAGCTTCTTATGTGTGTTGTCACTTGTTAAGTTGGTCATATCTCAATCCACTCAGAGATCGTTCTTTCAAGCTTGTATCTGGTTTCCTCTACACTTCACCCCATGCTGAGTTCTGCGAGTTTGTGTAGTGAATCATTGAACCTGAGGGTGGTCTTGGGGACCCCAACACAAATAGTCTATACCTTACCACCAGTCTACAAAAATACATGGAATAAAGGAGCATGTAAATGATACCACAGGAATGCTATCAGCAAGGTACAGAATGTGGAAAGCTCTATGGATTCTTTAACAAATAAACTTCTGAAAAAGCAAAAAAAGAGGAAGAAAAACTCTATTAATTAAAAGAGATTTTTGAAACATTTAGAGATGCAATGAACCAATGTTTGGGATTGGTTTTAAAGAAATTCAACAGGGGTTGTAAAGAGATAGCATAGTGGGATTATAGAGGACCAGATTGCTTATAATTGATATTTGCTAAAGTTTAGTAATGGGTTTAAATATACTTATTATATTTTATAATAAAATTTACAAAACATTTATTATATAATAAATATTAAACTTAAATTTTATAATAATTTGAAAACTAAAGGTTTGAAATTGTATGTGCTAATATTTTAAATATTTTTGCATATATGTTTATATGTGAGATTCTCTTCAATTTTCCCTTTTTTATCATTTTAACTGCTTTTAATATTAAATTTACATCTGCTTCATATTTTCTCTATGCTCTAAGAAAAATATGTATTAAAAGAAAATGCTGTTCCTTGGAGATTAAAACATTAATTCATAAATCATTTGAGCCAGGGTTCTTTTTCATAAGAAATTCTTTAGTATCTATGCATAGTTTTCACTGTTTATTTTTATTTTATATTGGTACTTCTTTTTCTACTATGCAATATTTTAAATTTTAGCAAAAAATTCATTTCAAAAATTTCTCATCGTAAAGAAATACCCACATTTTCATAAAGAAACATACTTTGGTATGAAAATATATACATATACACATATGTATGCATATAGATACATTTTGTATAGATGTATATAAGTGTATATATGCATTGCATATGCCCTTTTTCATTTGGAATTGTTCCATCTTCTATCCCACACTCAAATAAACCTGAGATTCTGGACTTTGACTACAGACTATAAAGAAAATAGGTAAGGAATAAACTGAAATTGTAACATATTCAGACCTATGGGTCAGTAAGATTCTTTTAAAGTGCTCTTGTTTTGGTAACTTCCTCAGTTTTCCTGTTTCACATTTCATGTATCTTTTACTTAATATTTATTATTTCCTTTGTCTTGATTTCCTTAGGAGTGTTCTTTCTAATTTCTTGACATATAAGTTTAATTGAATGTTTTTCTATTTAGTAAGAGATATAATATAATTTTTAAATAAATTTTTAAATATATTTTTTATAATTTTTAATATAATTTATTGTCAAATTTTTAATAATTTTTTAATAATTTTTTAAATATAATTTATTGTCAAATTGGCTAACATGCAACGTGTACAGTGTGCTCTTCGTTTTGGGGGTAGATTCCCGTGGCAAGTTTGCTTTTGATGTAGCCCTAGCTCTATCCCAAAAATTTGAATATATAAATAACATTCAGTTTCATGATTTCTTAAACTGGTCTTATTTTTTAAGTCAATAATGTGTATGCAATAATAACTCCCAATTTATTTCCTACTTGATCTGTAATTCAGAAAATTCACTTAAATTATCAAGTGTTTGACTTTCCTTAAACATACATTTATTTATTTGTAAATAAAAAACAAAGTAACATTGACTTCATCAAATAGAAGATAAGACTGTGTGTGTGTTTCTCTCTCTACTTTGTTTTTCATCATCTTGATTTTGTCATCTTGACCCTTCTTTTCCTTCATAAAGGGCAACCCTGTAAATTTTGTCCTTTTTGTCTATTTTAGGTACACTTATCACAATTATTTAGGCAAGCATTTTCCAGTTTGTGACTCTCAAAACACTTTGTTTCTCACTTTTGTTTCAAAACACTCAGTGCTCTCTCACAGTCAGATCTGCCACTCCTCCTCATTATTCAGTTTTTAATCTCCTGGTAACCTGGAGCAAATCTTCAGTGTGTGTGTGTGTGTGTGTGTGTGTGTGTGTGTGAATAGTCCAAAGTGGGGTATATTTTCTGAAACACTGCTTATCTTAAAATGACGTTCCCATGATAACAACAACTTGATTAGGTATAAAATTCTTGAATCATAACTGTTTCTTCTCAAAGCACCACAAATTTTATTTTCTTCTGAGACCAGTTTGGCTGTCTTCCTCTTTAACGAGTCTAGCTTCATACCTAAGAATCAAACATTTTGTCGAAAACACGTCTAGGCAAGTAACTCTTTCATTAATTTTTCCTGAGTCATGGTAAACCTCCTCAATTTCTAGATTCAAAACGTTTTAAATGAGAAATGCTTTCTTCTCCTACACCTTAATTAATTCACTAAATTTGGATTTCCTCTTGTTCCTCCTATTTATTTATAATTTGTATATTTGTTCTTTTCTTTAAATTTTTTCTCACATGATTGACATTGTATTCTCCCTTCCTTCAGCATACTAGGAGTACTTTTCCTATCTGTACACTGGTGATTCAAATTTTCTGCAGGTTTACATGGGCTCCTTTAGTGCCTCTGAGACTTGGCTATTGCAGTTTTATTTGGGGGTAATTTCTTCCTATAATTTTCTTCCTTCTCAATATGCATTTATTATTTAATCTCTATTTAATCTATAATTTATACCATCATGGTTGGCTCTACTGTGTAGAGATAATGTTCTCTTACATACTGGAAACGTTCCTTCTCTTCTTGTGTGTTGCATCTTAAGCCCTGTATTTGTTGTTTTGGGCTCACTCTTGAATGAAGAAATGTCTTCTTAGGGAACATTCAGAATGGGGGAATTTTTCCTATCCCCTTTTAATCCATTATTGGTCAAATCCTTAGTTTCCTCTTATTTTTCAACATGTTTACTAGAGGCTGTTTGCTAAAGAAATGCTAAGAGGCCCTCTAAGGTAGTAGCTGGGGAAAACAAAAGAAAAGAAAACAAATTCGAATTCATGAAGCCATCAGTACAAAATGTTATTGTGGAGAGACAAGATTTGTATTCAGTCAGCTTTTATTTTTTGAAAGGGAGAAGGAGATAAAGTTGCTGGGCATCTCATTCCTTATCTTAGTTTTGCCCTCAACTTTCTATTTCGACTTTCAGTTTTCCTGAAGTGAGACAGGATTTCTTTACTGTCCTCACAGCTCAACTTACTATTTTTGAAGAGGAACCAATTCTTGGGAAAATGATGTAATCCATTGCCTTTTATGATAAATAAAAGACCAAACTACGGAGCATGCTCCATTACTAAAGCCTTTCCAGTCCTAGGGAATATTTTTTCTGGGAGAAATGGAAACATCTTTCTGGAACCAATGTTCAGTTACCTGCAACTTCCTAGACCACTTCCTTCCAGGGAACGAATACCTAGCAGTTATACTGATCTATTTGCTGCTTTGAAGAAGGATTCCTCCTCCTTACTCTGCATAAAACCGGTAGTTGGGCACCATGCAGGTCTGCAGAAAGATTGCTTAAATTGGGTAACCCTTCTGATTCTCTTTTTTTAAAGCAAATTCTAACACCCTACATAGGGCTCAAACTCATGCCCCCAAGATTAAGAGTTGAGGGCTCCACCGACTGAGCCAGCCAGGCACCCCTCAGATTCTTGATATATCATACTCATAATAAATGAAAAACAATTAGTTATGGGAAAGATAATGCTACCATCTCAGAATGCTGCTACGTGTACGAAAGGAGTAACTTCTTAATATCCAAAAGATGTGATTTTCCTTGTAAAATAAATCCTCTAATTATTTAAAACTATGTTGATATTGACATCTTAAAGTAAATTCAGAAGGTGGGTTTTCTGGTACTTTCACTTAATCATTTCCTGTATTTAAAATTGATAATTTTCTCTTAATAAGGGGGGTATGTATATGATGTCCAAATATATGCACTTTCAATTGGTAACTATTTGAGATTGGTTTACATTTTTAAAAATATATTAATAAATAAAGAAGTAAAAACTCAGTTATTCCAACTTGGAATATGTTCTATTTTTCACATTTGCTATCCTGGTATTCCTCAGTTATATTAAAAAATTTCAAATGTTTAATTTTGATATCTAAGTGAGTTTTCCATTTTGTATATATTATAAATAATGAGTTAGGGAACATTTATTCTGAATATCCTAAACCGCAATCCTGTTCCTAACTAGAATAAGTATTTCTATTTGTTTAATATAAAGTTTACATTAGGGGCGCCTGGGTGGCTCAGTCGGTTGAGCGTCCAACTTTGGCCCAGGTCATGATCTCACGGTTCGTGGGTTCGAGCCCCGCGTTTGGCTCTGTGCTGACAGTTCAGAGCCTGGAGCCTGCTTCGGATTCTGTGTCTCCTTCTCTCTCTGCCCCTCCCCTGCTCATGCTCTGTCCCTCAAAAACAAATAAATGTCAATTTTTTTTAAAGTTTATAATAGGAAATTCTCATAAACTAGTAACTTTGTCTTAAAATAATTCAAAATTATTCCATAAATTGTACGGTGACAGATGGTTGCTACACATGGTGAGCAGAGCATAATGTATAGACTCATCGAATCACTGTGCTGCACACCTGAAACTAATAAAACATTGTGTGTCAACTATACTTCAATAAGAAAATTCCACAGAATTGATAACTATTGTTCTTGTGTTATTATTTTCTCTCTTTTTGTCTCAAGAACTATTCAACCTTGATTACTTTTCTTTATTTTCTCTGACAAACTTTTGTATATTTCCTTTCTATAGTTATTTGATTAGATAATCGAGAAAGTAACTTCCAGAATTCTGTGGAATTTGTCACCAGGAAAAACCCATAGGTAATGATATTGTCTAGATGAGAACATTTTAATTTTAGAACTGGACTTACGCCAAGTGAACCAAATCAGAAGGCAGTCATTAGAAGGTGCAACTGCTTTCCATACAATTTGTTACCTGTATACTTACTACTCCTTATCTCTGTGTCACAATACTGAACAAATGATATAGAGGGGTATGTAGGGAAACTAAGTTGGTCAAGGTGACCACTGTCACCACTAGCTTATTTGCTGCTTGCTATAAAATGTGTTGAGCTGTTGGCCTTATAGTCCTTGGCTGCAACCCAACCTATCTGGTCCGTCATCAATGCCCACAACACTTGACGGATAAAGGGAACCCATGGTACCATGACGATACACTTTTTGTTTGCTGAGTAATAAAGCATCTTGTGATGCAGTAAGTTCTGTTGTATATTTTTGGTATCTATGGAGTGATAACAGGTTTATTCCTTGCTCTCCTCTGTGAGGCTGGAGTTGCTCTCTGATGGAGTTTTTGAAGATGCTGAATGTATGTCCATTGCCTTAACTCAAAATAACTTGGAAGTAGGTAAAAAGGAATGAAAAATCAAAGGCCTTGGTAGGGATATAAAGTATTGTGTAACTACAGTGCATGTATTAAAATGTAATTTACATTAATGAAATTAATGAATCTGCTCATAATTGTTAGTAGGGGTATGGCCAGCTGAAGTCCAGCTGTCACAGTTTTGACACTATGTTGGATCACCTCAATCCAAAGTCGGGATCTCAGCCTTAGAATCTCGTGAAATGGATGTTGTCATATACTGAGAGTGGGTTAGTCTGGGTGAATTACACCATTAAAGGTCATGTCTAAACCAGAGACATTAATTTATTATCAGAGATATTCTTTCTGGAGAGAGTAATGCTAGTATTTGCTAAGCAAGGAAGACCCCTGCCCCTTCATTGAGAAGCCAATTCTAAATCAAAGGACTGCTCTATAAGGTTAGAATCAGAGCAAAGGAGGACGGTAGTGAGGGAGCTTGGAAGAAACATCTTACTCATATTACTTCTTAGTGCCCCCAAATGTTCTGGTTCCATGCATTGTTGACTGGTACATTGCCAACTTTGAAATATCCTATTTTTCTATACTTCTAGTGCCTTCCACTCCTGTTCTCTTCATATATCATTTTCTTTGGCTGTGTTATTATTAAAAGATTTAGCTATTTATTTCCCCATTAAAGTATTTTTGGAATGAGGCTGAGAAAATGAGTATCTTCAGGTCTCCCTCTTAGCTGTGGAGGTCTCCAATCTCTTTAAGATGACTTTGCAAACATCAGATCTCATCCTTGTGTAGTTATTATATTAGTATAATTATCAGCTTTAGAGATATCTTACTGTTGAAAATATATTATATGCCAATAATCGGGGATATGCATTATGTATCAACTTAGTATTTAGTTTATGTGTTTACAAGCACATATAAATAGTTAAAAATTCATTTTTTATTAAATAAATATGTACTTTGCACCTACTATGTGCTCAGCACTTTTGTAGGTACTGGAGATACAGTGAGTAGACAGTCAAGCTTTCCACATTCACGGAATTCCCATTCTGTGATAGTTAACGAGGATAAATATACATTTACAGCTTAATTTCAGGTAGTAATAAGCTTCTGAAGAAAAATGAAGGCAGGTAAAACCTGAAGAAAGACAGGGGTGGCTATTTTAAATGGTATCATGATATTTTAAAAAGTTCTCAGGGTACAAAAGCTGTATTGGGAATGTCATTAAACAAACAGATGTATTTGCTAATTCTGTTATTTCCAGTTTGATCGTAAAAACATTGCAATAACTATAATGTGAATATGCAACATCTGTCAATAAATCTGACATTCTCTCATCTTTGTGATTCAGACATATTAGCATTGATTGGTTGTAAAATGAAAATATAAAAAAAATCTTGTTCAAATGCAGTCAACATATAAATACTTTGAGGACGCTGTTAACGGGACTGACATTTGAATGTGTGATGAAATGGAATAGATACCATAGAAATTCAGATAATGTTGAGAAATTCTCAAACTTTAGCTAGTATATTAGTCTTCTGTTCTTTCATAATCCATAAAAAGCATGCAGCATACGGTAATGTGTCAAGAATTTTTTAAAATCCTATTTATGTGTGTAAGTTCAAATAAGATGCATCTTCCTTGCTGTATTATATAATGATGCTAAAATGTGAGGTCATTTAAGGATTTGCCAAACATGGAAAAAGAAATATATTTGCAGTTTTTACATTAGGATACAATTATGCTTTGAGAAAGCACTATCGCCTAAATGCATCTTGAAAATACGCTTTTGAGAGAGAATGAATAGCACACAAATTCTGATTTCTTTTAAGTCATCTTGAAAAATGGACTACAGACACATGAGCTGAGCTTTAATAAAGTGCTAATTGGGACTGCATGCCATAATTTGAATGGTGGCTGTATGAAATGCATAGAAATCTCGACAGTAAAGGAATGGTATGTGGCTTTTGGGGACAAGTTTTGACAGCTAGGTGCTGGTCCTTTGATGACATGAATCTAAAACCTCTAATGCTGACAGAGACTTTGAAATTATCTGTTCAAACTCTCAATTTGCACATGAGGAATCTGAGGCTTAGCATGGGTAAGTGACTTGCTCAAAATCATTTGGCAAACAGGTCACCTGATTAGTGCTGTGCCTCCAACCCCACACTGCCTCACCTTCCCTCCTGTTGGCTTTCCAGCCATTTTGTTGAACTTCACAGCACAAGGCTTAAAAGTCAAGTGGAATTCTCACGTGCAAATTATCTTTTTGTTTGCTACCTGCTCCAGTGAAATAGTTGCAGAAGACAAGAATGACAGTAGAATGAAGATAAGGTTTAGGGGTTTCATTGCTCCTTTTTCTTACATCCAGCCTTCAGAATTTGTAAAAACTCATAATGTGCCTAACAGGATACCAGAAATGGAGGTTGGAGGAGGGGAACGGGGCAGAGCTGGTCAGGAAGAGAATAAGTGAAAGGGGGCCATGCTGGACACTGAGGTAGAATACTGTAGTTCCTCCATTCCTGACCATCTCCCTGGCAATTGACTTCTCTGATTTTGAACAGGAAACTGTTAACAACTCCTGACCTTCCTTTTTTTTTTGCCTATAAAATGAAGAGAGTTGACTGGTTAATCTCTGTGGTCCTTCCTGTGTCACTAGTCAAAAATTGGGTATGTACTCAGCCTTTTGGAAGTCTCATACATGTAATTCACGATAAAGCCTCTGTCACCCCTCTCTACATGCAACTCGAGAGCACTGGTGTTTGTTTTCAGGCAGAGATAAAGCCATCCTTGCTGATCAGTTAATAAGTCTGGTAATTTGGAATTGAAGTCAGTTCTTGATTAATCAGAGTAAGTGGGGCAGAGATGATACCGAAGGGAGAGAACAAAGATGACCATAAATCATGTGTGAAAATAAAAACTCTAGTTTAAAGGGATCAGTACAGTATGGTGGTTAGGAACGAGCAGTTATTCTTGTGTACAAATCCTTACTCAATACTTACTCACTATGTGACCTTTGGAAAGACCTATAAGGCCTTACATGATCTGCCCCGCGACTATGGCTATAACTTAATATCATGTCTTATTCCTCCCCACAAAATTTGCTGTGACTACAAAGCCCTCCTTGCTTATCTGTTGTTTGGGACAGGCATGCTCCGACCCCAGGGCCTTTGTACATGCTGCTTTTGCTCTTTCTCCATATATCTACATGGAAAACTACTGTTTTCTTTCCAATTTCACTCAAATGTCACCTTTTTAGAGCAACTTTCCCTGGCTATGCTAGGAGGAATAATGATAGAAACTCAACTCTATATTTTTACCCTGCTCGGTGTTTCTTTATAGATACTCCCCAAGCTATTATATATATGTTTTTGTTTGGTTGTCTTTAATCTACTTATATTAGTAAGTAAATTCTTTGACATAGTTTTTGGGATTTTTTTGTTGTGATTTTGTTTTGTTTTGTCTGGCTTTTTCATCTAAAATGCTACCTGCAACATAGGGACAGCTTAGTATGCATTTATTGAATAAATGCATGCCAATATCCAAAAGTAGAGCCAGTAACAGAAATGGTTACATGTTGCACTCTCCAGAGAAAGGCTGGTGATGAGTGAGGAGGACAGGACCTTCACGTGTCAACTGATGTGATTATTTTTATTCTGTGTGTATTACACTTGTTGTAAATTCTTTTAAAGAGATCGTGGCCTGGTCTAAAATATACCATCAGTCTATGCACATTTAATCTGTATTTAATTTTATTTCTTCCACTTCAATCTACGTTGCTTCTGATCGTAAATGGAAATGAGCCAGCAGAAAGGAGACGGTATCTATCCAGTTGGCATCCATGCGGGAGTTCACTGTTCTGGAACCAGAATGCCGTGAACTCTCACTAATGACCATAGATATGAACCCAGGAAAATACTTTTATATGAATTAACTGAAATGATACAAATTAAAAATGTGGCTAATGTGAATGTGAATGCAAATACAAGTAGATACAATCAGTTTGCGTGAGCGCACCAGACCATTCATGTGGCCACAATTCCTCAAGCCCCACTAACTTTAAATATTTTCTGTGTCTGGCTAGCTGCGTTTACGTCTCTTCAGCAGCTTGCCTTAAGATGGAAATAGTAGGAGACAAGGCCCATAGCACGATGGGCAACAGTAGAGATGAGAGTTTGGGCAGAACATGGCAAAACAACTTCTTCCTGATTTTTACCCCTAGCAGGTGTTTTGTCTTCCCAAAAGAAGTATTTGGGGGATGTAAAAAAATTCAGATCTGCGCTTTTCTTGGTTGTGTGATATTACAGACATGAAAAATAGACAACTAACAAGGGGATGGATATTTTTAAATGAGGATACAGAAGCATTTACATCAGGGAAAAAGTGAAAAAATGCCTTTGCTTTTTTTCTCCCCCCGTCCCCGCCACTACACTCACACACATATGCACACATACACACACCGTCCTAACTCACATACACACACACATATCCAATTCACACGCGCACACACACACCCCAATTCCTCACCCCAGGACTCGGATGATCAATGCCCAGGCTCGGCCTTGCTCCTGCTGAAGTCACATGTGAGTTCTAACGAACCCCCCTCTAAAGCTGCCTCCTATCACATGCTCTTCAGGACGGGATGAACACATCCACCAAAAATCATGTTTTCTTTGCATCCTAACTGAAACAGCATTAAAGGGGGAAATGGGAATTCAGCGCTGCCAGCTATAGTATCTCTCCTATCAGTTCACCAATAAGGCCTGGTAGGGACCTGCCGAGCCTCTGGATAAATTGTATTTTCCAAGGGTTAATTAAGCTGTCTTGAGCTTCTGCATGAAGAGGAACAAACTGGCACTTGCAGCGCTTTCTGAAACCTGCTGTCGACATTACAGTCCCTGCTGCTTTTAGCTGTATCGATCCGATGCCTGACCTGTGAAATCCTTGATGGCTGCTAACACTAGAAGCTTACTGGAGCTTTCCAAGGGAGCTTCGGGACAGCTTGTGTAGTCAGGTACAATTACCTATCCCTCCAGGAGAGCCAATTAGTTCACAAAGAGCTGGAGCAGAACAAATGTTTTGTATGTGATTTAGAATCCTAAAAAAGAAAGGAGAAAAAAGAAAAAAAAGGGCTTTGTTCTGTCTGATTCTTTTGTTCCTAATTTTATGATTATTGTTCGATTCACAGTGGTCCTCACATTTCCTCACATGTTTCTGAAAGAATTATAAGAACATGATAAACTGTATTTACAGTCTTCTCTTTTAAACCATGAAAATTGTCTTCTGCCATTTGAGATCCAGTTTCTGGACTAATTGTATGAACTCAAAGGTAGGAAACCCAAGTTTGTTCTACTTTCTGTGTTTCAGAAACTTTTCCCCTAAATGGTACAATAAATTTTATCATAATGAATTGCTCCTTTAAAAAAATTTTAAAAAGGGTGGATGGATGGCAACTAGTTCCGAAACTTGGCTCTGCAGACAGCATGTAAGAATAAGAGATTCCTAGGCAGAAATTTGCGATACATATCCAGCTATATATCAACATTAGCATGATTGATTCTGAAGCTACAGCTAATGTTGTAGATTGTCAACTAATGAAGTGTGGTGTACTTTGAATACAAAGGTGGTGCAACTGATCTATCATCTGTATGCCCTGAGCTTAAGACTGGCTTCCCAGTAATAGCTATTAGTATTACTGAGATATTTATACTCCTGTGCCCATTTTCCATTGTGACCAGTCATATTAATTTATGATCTAGCTGCAGGATGTAGTCTGTCCATTATTAAATACATTTCTTCTTTACTTTTGTCTTTTTATTTTTTTAATTTTTTTTCAACATTTATTTATTTTTGGGGCAGAGAGAGACAGAGCATGAACGGGGGAGGGGCAGAGAGAGAGGGAGACACAGAAACGGAAACAAGCTCCAGGCTCTGAGCCATCAGCCCAGAGCCTGACGCGGGGCTCGAACTCACGGACCGCGAGATCGTGACCTGGCTGAAGGCAGATGCTTAACCGACTGCACCACCCAGGCGCCCGCGCCCCCTTACTTTTGTCTTTGAATATGATCTTAATCATGCAGGGATCGATAATTAGTCCTCAAAGGATAATGTACCAGTAGAATGAAATGCAAGTAGAATTTAATTTTTTTTTTAATTTATTTATTTTGAGAGACAGAGAAAGCACGAGTCGGAGAGGGACAGAGAGAGGCAGAGAGAGAGAATCCCAAGCAAGCTCTGCACTGTCAACGTGGAGTTCGATGTGGGACTCGAACCCACAAACCCCGAGATCACGACCTGAGCTGAAGTCCGATGCTTAACTGACTGAGCCACCCAGGTGCCCCAGCTGCAAATAGAACTTAATGCACTCTAAGACCAGATAGGCGTCAGAATAAGGAGAAATGGCAATCAGCATTTTCAATAATGGAGACAAAATTTAAAAATCTGGTTTCAAATCTTCTTTCAATAAAATAAAATAAAATAAAATAAAAGTAAAGTAAAGTAAAGTAAAGTAAAGTAAAATAAAATAAAATAAAATAAAATAAAAGTATCTATGACTGTGCGGTAGCTATAAAATTAACTGGGACCAGAAGTTTAATGTATAAAAATGTTGCCAGGCATTCATCACAGAAGCCTTTGGTCCCAGCTTAGAATAAGATAATATAAATATTTGATTCCTATTTCTGAAATGTAGTAATGTAAAGTTAACAAAAAGATCTCATCACAGTTTAGAAATAAGTGATCTGAAGTGAAGTCAGTTTCTGGACATAAACTAGGGTTAGTAAAGACAGTAAAACTAAAAATTAAAAAAAAAAAAAAAGATCAGTCAGTCGGGTTTTACCTTAGCTCCTCTTAGTAAAATCTGGTTGTAGTAATTTGCAGTAAAGGGATAATTGCACAAAGAAAAGTAAGGGCCTAATATGGACCTGAGGTATGTACAACTGGAAGCCAGCTTACGTGGAGGGGTGAGGCAGAAACTTGGGTGGACGTCAGTGTCTGTGTGCCTGAGAACTTCCTGATGTTTGTCCCACTGATGCGGCCGATGTCAATGAGAGTAGATTCATGTTGCCTCAACTTCTCCATCTTTGCATAATTGCATGGAGTGGGAGATACAAGAGCTCAATCTTTTGTTGGTCTGTTTGCAAAATTCACTGAAAATTTGGCATTGATGGCATTCTACTGCTTCAGATGCTTCCCTCTCTCCTTTATTAATGTCAAGTGGTGTTGAGACCACTCCATTTGGTTGCTGGAAAGGAGCTGATAGCAGTTTCCAGTACTGGAGAGTCTCAGCATAAATAATTTGGTAACTGGAAAAAAAGACCTTGCACGATTCAGGGCTAAATTCACTATTTCAACTGGTAAGAGGCAAGCAGATGGTCCATTCCAATGGTGATCAACAGTTTGGGTCAAGAATAAATGTGGAGATGAGATCAAAACCATAGGTTCAATTCCTCTAGAGTCCTCTATTTTGTTGCATGATCCCTAATCACAGCCTTTCATGCTGTCTAGGTGATGTTCACATGTTACAAGTTGTACCCCGAGAAAGCACTGGGTGGGTCATGCTTATCTTTCACTTTCCCTGAAAAAGCAACCTAAAGTTGGTGTCCATGGTATAATACTGAAATGTGATGATTATTTTTTTGTTAATATCTGGTACCTACACATTACTTATTGATTCTTCAGAATATCTTTCACAAGATAAAAAGAACTTTCAAAGTACCAGTGAAAACTCTAAAGATAATTTTTCTTCACAATCATTCTTTGAAAGAGATAGCAAGAGTTTAGTAAACTCTTTCTCACTGTCTATATAGGCCTTCTGAATAGGATATGATTTTAGTTACACTCCAGTTATAAGGGGCTATCATCAAAACTTAACCTGGAACCTACAGGTATGAATTAAAGACCATCAATAGAGCTGACAGTTTTCCCATACTTCTCGCCTCCTTCTATTAAGTCTCCTATTAGGAAGGAGAATAACTTCCTAAGGTTTCAACTTGAAGGCTTTCAATCTATTTAACAGAATAAAGTACACAATGATCTGATTTTTCTAAATCATAAGAGGCCATAGAGCTACATGCTGAAGATAGCAAAGTACAAACAAGATCGCAAGCGGCATTTTAATGTTTGAAATATCAGTGTTCATAATACATAACACAATAGCAAAGATCTTAAAACTCTGTTTTTATAAAGGAGTAGCAAGTTGGTGAAACCTAGAGAATCAGCTTCTGAAAGCTTCATTTCTAAAGTATCAAGAATATTATTCTCATTGGAAAATTGCTGCTGATATCCATCAAGTGCCTGCTTTCTTCTCCAACCAGAGCATAAAGAGTCCATGTTTTTACCCTCTGAGCGTGCCTGTAAGTAGAACTAAGTGTGATTCTTCATATAAAGTCCTCAAGGAAGAGAAAGAATGGGTTCCCCAAACTTGATGGATGGAGGTGTTCAAATGAGAAAGTGAATAAAGTGTCAGACTCAAGCACAGAAAAGGATAAAGGAATTAAAGAGTCAGATAGAGGGGAGAGCGCTTATTCAAGTCTAAATGTTTACTGCTTCATGGTCCATTAGGGCATCCTGGAAGGAGGCTTAGTGCAAAATAAATGAATACTGTTCTTAACAAATAATGCCATTAATGCTGCAGGATGTTCATTTCTTTTTAAAATCTATTGTTATATGTTGAATGATATATTTATTATTAACTGTGAAAACACGACACTCTTCATCTTAAGTTTATTTCTACATTAATTCAAATTCATCTCCCTAGAAAAATTTCCCTGTTTGTAACCCTTATTTATAACATCTAATAAAATCTTCCCAAAGGTAAGAAACTCACCAAAAGGATATCTGTCCTTGTATCCAAATAACATTTTTACTTTTTTCCCTTAATATTCTCTTTTGTCTTTAAGTGTTTCATTGCAGATATAGAGACCAAAATCATGCTTGATCTATAAAAGCTAATAAAAACCATAGTTTCTCATTACATCTCAATTGCTTTTTCATTTAGTAACCATTTTGTACAGGCCCTCTATTTACTAGACACTGTGCTAGGTGCTGGGTTGGTCATGGCGAACAAAATAGACACATTCCTTATGTCCCAGTGCTTACAGGCTAATGGGAGAGATTATTAAATTCAAAGTATAGGGGCGCCTGGGTGGTGCAGTCGGTTAAGCATCCGACTTCAGCCAGGTCACGACCTTGTGGTCCGTGAGTTCGAGCCCCGCGTCGGGCTCTGGGCTGATGGCTCGGAGCCTGGAGCCTGTTTCCGATTCTGTGTCTCCCTCTCTCTCTCTGCCCCTCCCCCGTTCATGCTCTGTCTCTCTCTGTCCCAAAAATAAATAAAAACGTGGAAAAAAAAATTTAGAAAAAGTATAAGTGCTCTCACAGATGTGTGAAAGCAATTAATGGGGTATCAGTATGGGAGTATCAAGGAAGAGTTTTCTGAGGAATGATGTTTGAGCTATGAGCTAAATGATAAATGGGTGTTAACTGGGGGGGGGTGAGTGTTAGAGGGATAGGGTGGCAATTAGAAGATGCTTCTAAGTATAATATTATGTGGAAGGGAGAAAATATCTGGTAAACCAGAAGGAGCCAGTGAGGTTGAACACACTAAACTAGAGATAGCAAGGTCAGAGATGAGGCCAGGTCAGTAGGCAGAGTGTGGACCATAAAAACCATGGGTTTTGCTAACAGTGTTGGTCTTTGCTCCTACAGTAGTAGGAAACCACTGCAAGCTTATAGATAGGAGTGACTTAGTGAAATTTGAGTTTTCAAAATACTACTCTGTCAGTCGTGGAGAATGAGAGGGAATAAAGTAACAGTCAAGCAGGTTAACTACTTAAAAGTTTATTGCAGTGACCCTTCTATCCTGAATTCTCTGTACTAATTGTCAGCTCATGCCTGTGATTGCCTGGAGATAAACATGTCTATCTATATACCCAGAACTGCCAGGTTTCAAACTGGCAGCCTATAGGCTCAATCTAGACCCTGTGCACTTTTTTCCTTGCGTAGCATTTGAAAAATTGTATCAATTTTTTTACTACATTAATTTTACATAGAAATTCTGACTTCCAGCTTCTCTTGGTATATTAGAAAATGTGGCACATGGGCCTGATTTTTACATGGTGACAATTGGCTGGAGCTGAGAAATGGTCGCCCTTCCCTCTAAGACTAGATGCCCGCATTCAGTTTTCCAGAGTCCTTACCACTGTACTGTCTTAGAGCTGACCTGCGTCACTCACCTGTCTTGTCCTGTAGGCATTTTTATTTTTGGCCTTGTCAGTTCATTTTTGACATACCTTGAGCAGTGAACTTAGATTTTAAAACAAAAGTTGTAATTTAGAAAATAATGTGATGGTGATAATTATCTGGAATTCTGTGTCTTCTGAATATAGTAAAACTAATTGACTAGTAAAATAATGAAAATACATCTACATATAAAAGCTAGTGGACTTGTTAATTGGTATCTCCCAAATAAGAGTAATACATTAATAATGTTTTAAATACCCTTATATAGATTAAACAAGAATTGTCCCCAAATATTCAATATTTTAAAAATTACAATGAGAATATGCAAATACATGGAGTTGGGATGTCAATCTCATGTCAATCTCATGTCAATCTATTTGATTGACAGAATGGAGGTTAAGACACATCATAAAAAGCATAGTGCCACCTTTAACATTATTCCTAGCTTCCATTTCTTTGGACATGGGAAGTTACTGAAATTTCTCTAATAGTATGGCTTTTTTTCCTTTTTAATTATTTTGCCCTTCCTAGAAGGAAAATAGTGAAGTCTATACATTTTCCGGAGTATTAACATGAAACATTATATGCATCCACTCAGACATATGCACATCAGGCATTCTGTCACCCAAATCCTCTGTATTATTACTATATGTGTGTCCTTTAGTTCTGTTTGGTTTTAATCATGCCAAATTCTACTTGGTTTGCTTCATATGGTTTGATTATTTGCTTTATGGTGTATTAAAAATTCTAACTCCTTATAGAGTCTTGCTGGATTCTTACCTCTAATCAGTGTGAATCCTCTCTGCTCCCTTTAGTTTGTTCTGCCATGCATTTCAAATTGTCTGGTGTCAAATATTACCATGCCTGCTCTCTCTTCCTTTTCCTCCTCCTCTTCCTCTATTTTAGCATACTTCTATTATTTTTCTCATCAGTTCATTTTCAACTTTTGGTGTCGTTTTACCTGGACCTCTCAGGAAGAAAATGCGACTGACTTTTCTTTAATTATTCAGTAACCAATCAGTATTTTTCTCTTCATTTCGTATGATCATTGATATATTGGGCATTATTTCTAACAACAGACTACATATTTTCTGTGTTGTTGTTCTTTCTCTTTCTCTTTCCAGATTTTTACTAGATTCATGACATTTTTGCATTATATTTTGTATAGAGTTTGGGAGGTTCCATCCTTAATTTCTAGTCTATTATGGTAGACATTATTAGTGGTTACCAATACAGGTAGGAGTACACCTCTTCACCTTTTTGAGGGTGAGCAGAGCTATGTGACTTACGTACTATAACATTTAGAGCCAGTACTTGGTTTCCCATGCTTTCCCTCTCTCCTTTCTCCCTCCATGTTCTCTTTCTCTGCAGAGTGAACCCTCAGTATCTCATCTTGAGGTGATGGCTTAAGCCACTGACATTGGGTTTTATTACCACAGCACTGTCTAGGCTCTTTCTCAACTGACACAACTAATTGCAATAAAAATTTTAATGTTTAAGCAGAATTTTCCATTAAAGTTCAGAAAATGACCAGCATTAGTAGTCTTTTCTTTTAGCCACATAGGATCTGTGTTGTAATTCAATATTTTCCTCTCATATTTTCCATCATCAAAGCATTTTGTTGAAATCAGACTGAATTTTCTTTCAGTGGCTTTTCTTACTATTATACCTCATCTGTTCTATGCATCTTTGTCTAATAAATCATATCCGCCACCATATTATCAATAGTCAGTTTACTACAAGTTTCAGTATCTTTGCTCATTATGTGTTTTATATCTTAGATTTCTACTTTCTAGAATGTAATTTTCACTTAGCTGAAGGACATTCTTGAGAATTACAGAGGGTTCCTGAGATTTGTTATTCCTTAAAATGCTTTTTTGACCTTATATTTGAATGATAGGTTTTTTTTTGAATACAGAAATTTGTGTTTGACAACTGTCCTCTCAGGATTTTTAAGCAGTGCTCTATTATTTTCCATACATAACTGAGAAGGCACATAAAAGTCTTTTTTTATTCCTTGCAGGTAATTTCTCTTTTTTCCTTTGAAATTCATGATATTTTCTCTTTACTACTGGTGTTGATAGATTTTTAAATGGTTCCATCTTTATTCCTCTAAAACATTCAAAGCCTCTTTTCTAATTGATAAATCATCTTTTTGAAGTTCAGGGAAATATGCTTCTATCATTTCCTTGACTATATTTTTTACTCTACCTTTTCATGTTTCTGATTCTGAAAATAAATTATTTTTGGTTAGTATTTTCCCTTACTTTTCTTCCATAAATTTATTTTAGTCTTTTTGTCCTACATTTTGGGAATATCCAGATTGATATTCCGGATTGCTAACATTTTCCTAGTGGAAAAAAGTCAGCCCCTTTATTGTTTTGTTTACAAGTTGTGATATGCACATTTCTAATGTTCAAGAATAATTCTAATTGCGTCTTTCTGATTGTAACCTTTTTTCTTTTTAATACAGGAGATACTCTTATGGTTTGGAATCTTGGGTTCTGTGGGAAAATTAACTTTTTATTCTGTGTTTATCTCTGGTTCTTCAGCATTGTTTGGTTTTACCACCAGTTAGATTTCATCTGCATTATAATTTCCAGAAGTTCATCAAATCTGATGATAGCATGTTTCCTAGTTTCCTAGTAAGATTATTGATTCACTCTTATTTTTATATTTTTCTGTCATTTCAATGAATCTTGAGAATTGCTAGAGATAAATTCATTAGTTTGCAGATATTTTGATCTAACCCAGAGGTTCACATTCATAATATCTTCACATTCTGAAATTACCCGGATATACAGGCCTCTTATACCTCATTATCATACATGGTGTCAGAGATCATGTTTCAAGGTACTTAAGACCATAAGATGGTTATGAAGTACAATCTTGTTTGAATAATATAAGTGAAGTTTACTCTGTGCATGCCACAATGTTGAGGCAATTGCTTTTCACTTCAATTATAGACTTTTTTATATATCATTCTAGGCCATGAGATGTTCTTCACCAATCCTTATAGACCATATCCTTCAGCTCATGATCCAGTCTTGGTAAATATACTCTAAAACACCTTTTTTATAGTTTACCATCCTTATGCTTTTACTTAGTTGGGAGAAAGGATAAGGTTCATTTAATATTTCCAATAATCTATGTAAGTTACAAACATAGGCAATGCACAATTTTTCTACGTGAGATTCAACCTTTACATATGATGCCCTTTGTGCAGAATTTTAATGGCACTTTCAGCAAGCAGTACCTTGCCTTTTTTCATCCACTCGTGATGATAAACTTATCTTTACTTGTACACTGAGAGTCACAAGCCAACTTCCGTCAAGCTTGTGATTTTAAGATGTACAGGTGGGCCTGGGGATGTGCAGACTATGATGAGGAAATTGAACCTACAATCTAGTTATCATCGTCATACTGTAACACTCTCAACTCAATAGCACTAGTGGGAAGACAAGAGATACAACTTGAGGGTATTACGCTAAGTGAGATAAGTCAGATGGAGAAAGACAAATATTGCATGGTTATCACTTATATGTGGAGTCTAAAACAATTAAACTTGTAGAGACCGAGAGTAGAATGGTGGTTGGCAGGGACTAGGGGTTAGGGGAACTGAGGTTTCAAACTTGCTGTGAGAAGATGAATAAGTTCTTGAGATCTAATGTACTGTCTTGTGATTATATTTAACAATATTGAATTGTACACTTCAAAGTTGCTTAGAGACTAAATAAATGTTCTCACCACAAAAAAAGAACTGATAATTATATAATGTAATGGAGATGTTAGCTAGAGTACAGTGGTAATCATATCACAATATATAAAGGTATCACATCAGCACATTGTACATCTTAAACTTACACAATATTATATTTCAATTATATCTCAATTTTTTAAAAATGGCATAAACTCATTAAAGAAATACCATTTTAAAAATTGAATGCTTTTGAACAGATTATTTAACCTATCTGGACCTTCATTCCCTCATCTTTAAACTGAAAGGATTGGATGAAGTGATATTTACCTCTCTTTCCATGTTAAAGAATCTTTTCACTAATAAAATTCATGGCAAAGGGAGTGGAATCACTAAGGAGGTCATATTAGTTACTTTCTTCAATGGCTCAAGGTTTCTAGAAGATTGGGCAAAAATATGTATTGCATAATGATTTCCTCTCTAGTGTTAAAAATCCCACTAACAGTCTGGCCAGGGGAATGCAGGTCCATGACCTGAAGCTCTCAAGTTAGTAGGTAGTAAACAGGAAATGGCAGGAAAATAAAGGCAGTCAAGCAGTTGAATTTTGCTGAGGAGCCACTGTGTTCTAAACATTGAAACAAATGTTGAAGTGATGGAATAGCATGGAGTGTGGACTGGGGAAAGGTATGAAAGATATTACAGTGGAAAGGTCCTGCCATGGAAAGACCTGAATTGAAGTTATCTTATGTAGTATTATCTTCCTTTATAAAAAAAATTAATTTTGTCTTTTTAAAATATTTTAGTTAGTTAACACAGAGGGCAATATTGGTTTCAGAAGTAGAATTTAGTGATTTATCACTTACATAAACACCCAGTGCTCATCACAACAAATTTTTGCCTTAAAACCTATCACCCAACTAGCCCATTTCCTACCCACCTTCATCCATCAACCCTCAGTTTGTTCTCTATCATTAAGAATCTCTTGTAGTTTGTTAACCTTTCTTCTCTTTTACCCCTTTTTCCATATGTTCATCTGTTTTGTTTCTTGGATGGAAATTTATTATCATAAGAAAGATGATAATCTCATATCATATATACTGGTATACACTGGATATATACATTTATACTGGGTAATTCCATCCAGTCTCTTTGAAGAATACTTTACTTAAACAAATTTGGATCGTGGCTGCGATATCAATCCACTGTATTTTTTTGTGATGTAAAAAATAATAGAATTTGTAGTCAGAAGACCTTTTTTTCCTCTGCTTCTTTTTTTTCCTCCTTCTACTTGGTCTGGGACTCTTGGTGGAAATTTCTTCCTCTGTTAGTATGGCTATCAACAAATCACTCCTCATATCTTGCTTTCTTTATCTATAAATGAAGATCACATTCAGCCTTTCTAAATCACAGAAAGAGTGTGAGAATAAAAATAAATATGTGGGAAAGATGAACTGCAGGAACTACAATAACTTCCATATGATGCAAGAAAATATCTTTTTAGGATACAACTATTGTTCTAATATTTCTTTCATAATGTAATACAATTGCCATATTTCATGGTATAGATCCAAAATAATTTCTGTTTTTTTTTCATTTATAGAACTGTCCAGTTCATTCCTGGACGAATGAATGAAAAGGAAAATGCCCTATCAATAGTTAGAGTCCATATATAGATATGAGACAATAAGGCAAGAAGGGGCAAATCCATCATAGAGAAATGTGACAAACTCTCAAAATGAGCCTAAATAGAGAAAAAAGTGGTATGTACAACCAAGACAAAAGAAGGCAGGATCAATTTCAGCAAATCAGATAAGAGATGAACTGAACTCCCTTTTCTCTTTTATAAGTAGGTCAAAGCTGGCAATAGATATGGTAAAACAAAAACAAAAACAAAAACAAAATGCAACATTCATAATATCTGGATTATCCACTTAATAGATTTTTTACAAGATATTCTGCTCACCCCTTTCCCATACCTTTTTGTATGTAAAGTTTCAAAACTCTGAGCTGCTTGGGTGGAATTTGCATAAAGGTGTTATGGCCACAAATCCCCTTTTCCTTGGGAAATGCAATAGTCATGTATCATCCAACTACATGTTCAGAAAATGGAATTGGTGAAGGTACCATTGACTTCTAAGTCAAGGCCCAAGCTGCCAGAGAACAAGTGAAGAAAGCACATCCACAGACAAATCTACTACAGACTTTTAGGTTTCAGGGAGATGGCCCCAGTTAACACCCAGAAGTCTGGGGTCTGGGTCTCAATTAACTATGCAGTTTTGACACTTATTCTATTTCTTTCATTTTCAGTTTCTTCATCTGAAGTTATCTTCTCTATCTCCTAAAGTTATTTTGAGATTCAAATGAAATCATATAGATGAGAATACTCACATAAATGTTATTTTTACTTTGTTTTCCTCTGTGTACTTTTGCCTTCTAAACAATGGTTCTTCCAGGCAAGGATACGCATGTTCAGGACATGTATGTAGGGAAACGTCTGATGCATGGTGTTTGTGAAATATTTGTGAGATATTTGTTGAATATTTGTTAACCCTGAAAGTAACAACTTTGGGAAACCTTAATTTGGGAGCGGTAACAAAATATATCAAAATGTGATTTCCTTTTTCGTTATGGCCATCTCCTTTCTTTTTCCTCGCATCTGTATTGCCATTACTGAAAATGTTGAAAACTTTCACTTGCATTCTCCTTTCTTCCCTTCTGAGGGAGGAGCTAAAGCTTCCCCCTCCCTTACTGGTGCCACCAACTTCTCCCTTCCTGTATAATGCTTTCTCTCCAGCTTTGTAAGCTTCAGCACAGCCTTGCTGTTTCCATAGGAAACTGTTCACCATATTTTTTCAACTGTCATTTAATCCCTGTTCCTCCCTAATAAAGCATAACTTGTTACTGTATTGTTTAAACAAATATTTGTATTTCCTCCCTACTAACGCCTTCTTAGTGCATTGCAGTTTTGCTGCCATGATGACTCTCTACCTCAACTGTCCCCAATAAGCTGCCGGTCAGTTCCTTCGGGACAAATTCACAGCCCCCTCGGCGGCCTTGTTCTACTCGCTTTTTCTGCTGCACTTTATTTCGTCAGCCTCCCTTTCTACTCATTACTCCTTTTTCACTTAATTTTAATGACATTGTAATTTCTTGCATCTCATACCTTTCAAAATACCATACTCATTGCATATCTCTTCTTTAGGATCTACCTGCCCTCTTTTCCCACTAATGGTGATTCATTTGGGCTTAACTGGTCTTTCTCCTATTTATCTCCGACCCTCACCTCACCAAGAAAATTGATGTACGCTTCATTATTTCCAGTACACAGAAACATGATATCCAAATTTCCCTTCCCTTTAAACATGTTTCCTGTTCTGATCAATGTGTCATTTCTTTAAAATCCTGCTAGTAAAGTCCAATAAGCTAAAATGATTTATTTCCTGGAAAGGTATAATTAGAGGCTTCCCCAAAGTGAGAAACAGGTAAAGCTTCTTTACATTAACTGCCGTATTATCAAGTACTGGGTGAACATGTATCCAAAGCTGGATACAACTGAGTGGTTTCCTGGAGGCCATGGTGAAGCTCTGGGGAGGAAAGCAAAGGGGAAGTCTAATTGCACTGGTCTTCTTATTATTGCACCAGAATGTGTTAAAGGTTCTGCAGAGAAGAATGCATGAGGATATCCATGTGGAATTCAAGAACCGGTGAGATAAACCATAGAGATACTAGTTAGAATTGTGGGAGTATCAACGGGCATGGATACAAGAAAGCCTTCTGAGATGCCGGAAATATTCTATATCTTGATAAAGTGATGGTTACACAGGTTATGTATACAAGTATAAAAAGTCACCAAACTTTATACTAAAGATAAGTGTACTATACAGTGTATGATAACCGAACTCTAAAATAACTTTAAGAATTAAAAAAAGGGTTCTATGCATAGTATACACTGCTATGGTTGGCTAACAAATATGGCACCAGTTAATGAGGACAGAAAGAAAATGTTATTTAAAAGTACTAGATAGTGAAAAGGAGATTTTTCTTAATACCAGATCTTCACTTACATATATTTTGGCATCAGAGTAAGTGATTGTGGGATTGTCTAAGTGCTAATAGGATCAAGTTAGATAAACTCAGCTTGGTGAGTTAATAATTTTTTTTGAGTATAGAGCTTTGCATAGGGAATATATTTACATAAGTGATATTGTTTTCAATCTAGTTCTCAATCTATGAGTTCCTTTGAGTATACCCTTAGACACTGGGATTATGAGTTTGTGATGAGTCTCTGGGAATATATTCTTCAGGAAGGAGTAACAAGAGGCTCACTGATGTTGAAGATCTAGTTTAATAGAACAAGAAAATATGCCAAATGTGGTGAAACCTGTGAAGAGAAAAGGAAGGAAAAAGTAAATGATATGAGGATATCAGGAGAATGACGTAATTGGGGGACCACATTGTTTGAATATACAGAATGGGCTGACTTGACTGCCAATGCCAGGGAAAAGTTGTATCACATCACCAATGCAATGTACAAAAAAAAAAGTGTGAAATATGGAACAGGAACACATTTGCATCTTGAGGTATATTTGTTGCCTGCTTTGGCATGATCTGCACTGAACTAAAAGTTACTAAATAATATAGTATATGTAGGAAGAATACCAAAATTGCTCTCTCAATACTCTCTGAGTAGCTTTGTAACCCAGGAGATAAGTCATTAATAAATGAAAGCATTTTTCCCTCCTAGTGGTCTACCAGTTGTAAATATCAGGGTTGAACATTACCCATAAGTTTGTGTGGTTGAGTCCGTGAAATGTGTCTTAGGGTATCTATGTTATTGATTTATACATATTATTAACATAATATTATAGTATTAAATTATTAGTATACAACACATATATACTGGCAATTTTATTTAAAAAAAATTAATGTTTATTTATTTTTGAGAGAGAGGCAGAGCACAAGTAGGGGAAGGGCAGAGAGAGAGGGAGACACAGAATCTGAAGCAGGCTCCAGGCTCTGAGCTGTCAGCACAGAGCCAACGTGGAGCTTGAACCCATGAACCGCGAGATCATGACCTGAGCAGACGTTGGCCACTTAACTGACTGAGCCACCCAGGCACCCCAGCAATTTTATATTCCTTGGTGCCCTTTGACAGCTTATTGCATAACCATTAATGTGTTTCAGAAGGGAATTATTCCATACAGTTATGTTTTTAAGATTTCTAGACCCACTTCTACTTGGTTCCACAGAAAATCTGATTGATTTGGATGATATTTACATATTATGGCCATCTCTTTTTATTTATTTAATAATTCCAGTTTTCTAGCTTTGATGCAATAGCTAGTTTTAGAAAGTACTGATACATGCTAAATTTTTGAAAATTTTACTTTAAAGACCTGAAATTCTTTACTATTCCTTTTATTATTTCCTTTTCCTTTTATTCTTTACTATTTCCTTTTATTATTGTGCATATTGGTTTTCATCAGTGAGGTAAGATTAAATAGGACCAAAAGAAGCTTTTTTTTTTTGGCATATCTAGTGCTGCACATGAGATCTTCATCATGAAGACCAAACAATATTAATTGCAAATTTTCTTCTACTAACAGATCGGGATAGCCAGACTATACTAAATTAGAAGGGACTGAATCTCTCAGGCATCTCTAGTTCTATTAGATACATGTGAATCTTGCCATTGGTATTGTTATTGTAGAAAATTGCTACAGAAAGTTATACAGAATCCAAAAGTTTCATAAATTTGGTTAAACAGAAAGTATTAATATTATATTTTAGAATATGATTTGAATTCCTTGGTTTTTATCAAATCTACTATAATTATAATTATTTGATGTTTTCTTGAATATTCTGATTCTCAAAACGTGGCCTAAGAAATACCAATTGGCTAATAATCAGGATTCTTTTAATGGGAAAGAAACCAAATCAATACATACAATTCCTTTCTCTGGTTCATGTGGGTAAATGAAAATACAATGCAATTTCAAAGATTTCTTAAAAAATATGCTAACTCTTATCTGCTATTCAGTAAACTAAAAAGTTACTAAAATTTGTACAATAATAGTGTTTATTGAAAGCTTGAATCAAAATTACATTAAGAAATCTTTTTGCTGCATAATTTGTGTAATGTTGCAAATTATTGCACATTATCGTATGTGCATACTCATAAAAAGTTGGAATTTTTTGCAAATAGGAGAGGATAGTTAGATAGTTGTCTTGAGTTGTTCATGGCTTCTAATAGCTGTTCTTTTTTTTCTTTTTAATTACTTACTTAGGGGAGCCTGGGTGGCACAGTCAGTTAAGCGTCTTAATCTCGGCTCACCTCGTGATCAAATAGTTTGCGAGTTTGAGTCCATGTGCTGATGGCACAGAGCCTGCTTGGGATTCTATCTCTCCTCCTCTCTGCCCCTCCTCCAGGTGTGCTCTCTCTCACTCTCTCAAAATAAATAAATACACTTAAAACAATTTTTAAATTACTTAATTATAAAATATAGCTTTATTATAATCTGTGTTTTGGTGGGAGTTATCCAGTTATCACTAATGTGTGTAGTGATGCATATTTTAATCAATAATATTTTATACCTATATCTGGATTTTAAAATATGTATGTATTGTAAACAAAAAGAAAGACATACCATCCTCATGGGTTAAGAATTAATATTGTTAAAATGTCCATACTACCCACAATTTTCAGATCAATGCAATCCCTACCAAAGTAGAAAGAGTATTTTTTGCATGACTAGAATAAACAATCCTAAAATTTGTATGGCACCACAAAAGACCCCAAATAGTCAAATCAGTCTTGAGAAAGAAGAACAAAACTGGAGGTATCACAATCCTAGATTTAAAGAGATCCTACAAAGCTATAAGAATCAAAACAATATGGCACTGGCACAAAAGCAGATAAATATATCAATGGAACAGAATAGAGAGCCCAGAAATAAACCCACACTGACATGGTCAATTAATCTATGTCAAAGGAGCCAACAATATACAACAGGGAAAAGACAGTCTCTTCAGTAAAAGGCCTGAGAAAACAGCTATATGCAAAATAAAAGGAAACTAGACCACTTTCTTACAACATATACAAAAATAAACTCAAAATGGATGAGAGACCCAAATGTGAGACCTGAAACCATAAAACTTCTAGAAGAAAACATAGGCAGTAATCCCTTTGATATTAGCCTTCACAACATTTTTCTAGATATGTCTCCTCAGGCAAGGGAAACAAAAGCAAAAATAAACTGTTGGAACTACATCAAAATAAAAAAACTTTTACACAGCCAAAGGAACCATCAACAAAACAAAAAAAGCAACCTACTGAATGGGAGAAGATATTTGCAAATGATATATCCAATAAGAGGTTAATATCGAAAATGCACAAAGAACTTACACAACCCAACACCAAAAAAACCCAATCTGATTAAACATGGGCAGACAACCCACATAAACATTTTTCCAAAGAAGACGTACAGATCACTAACAGACACATGAAAAGATGCTCACCATCACAAATCATCAGGGAAATGCAAATCAAAACTGCAATGACATATCATCTTACACGTGTCAGAATGGCTAGAATAAAAAAGACAAGAAATAACAAGTGTTGGCAAGGACGTGGAGGAAAGGGAAACTTCATGCACTGTTAATGGGAATATAAATTAGTACAGACATTGTAGAAAACAATTAGGATTTCCCTCAAAAAATTAAAAATAGAAATACCATGCAATCCAGTAATTCCACTGCTGGGTATTTACCCAAAGAAAACAAAAGCAATAATTCAGAAAGATATATGCACCCCTATGTTTATTTCAGCAGTATTCATAATAATCAATATATGGAAGCAACTCAAGTGTCCATCAATGGATGATTGAATATATAATAAACATAACTAAGTATTATTTAGGCATAGAAAGGGTGAGATTGTGCCATTTGCTACAACACGGATGGATGTAGAGGGTATTATGCTAAGTGAAATAAGTCAAACAGAGAAAGACAAATACCTTATGATTTCACCAATGTGTGGAATCTAAAAAACAAGGTAAACAAACAAAACAAAAAGGTGAAACAGACTTATAAATACAGAGAATAAATTAATGGTTGCCAGAGGGGAAAAGATGAGGGTATGGCCAAAATGGGTTAAGGGGGTAGGAGGTAAAGGCTTGCAGTTATGGAATGAAAAGTCACCGGGATGAAAGGTACAGAATAGGGAATACAGTCAATGGTATTATAATAACATCATATGGTGACAGATGATAGCTACACTTATGGTGATCATTGTATAGATTTATTGATTCACTGTGTGTACACCTGAAGCTAATGTAATGTTATGTGTCTAGTATGTTTCCATTTTTAAAAAGACATGTATGTGTCGGAGTTCTGACATGAATAAATAATACCCCTCTTGCTAATAAAGACACATGCATAATCTCCTGCCTCCCATACTCACTTGTAAAGAAGTGACACTTCTTTGTTAATATCAAATCCTTCTTACCTGGATATTTGTCCCTCTTAAATTGATCTAAACATATTAAGAACTGCTCCAAATCATTTACTATGATAACTTGTATTTCCAGGTCAAATCATTATTTATACCTGCTCTACTTTACCTGCCTTTTTCCATTTTATACTAACCTTCTTTCTCCCATACCGCAGATGGACAGTTATAGCTATGGTTGCAACCACACAATAGTTTTGGTGCCACGAAGCCTACATATTCCTGGGTTTTTATTTAATAACGCATTAAAACAAAATCTGCTACAATTTGTAGTCCAGGAGCATAATGTGTACCTTGGTTACATTATTGCCATTGTATCTTGCATTAAATAATATTCCCAGTTTGACTTGGCTGGGTCTGGGTATAATTCAGATCAGATAATCTGGAGAAATACAGCTTCCATGTAGCTAAGATACTCGGCAGAGCTAAACATTGCTTGCAAGTGGGCCATAAATGTGAATTCCTTTGTTATTTTGCCACTTATCCTGAAATTATAGTGTCCCATGTCCTGCTCTCTGTTTCATACAATTACATTAAAATAATAGCACCGTGAGAGACTTTGAAGTCCACCTGATTGTTTATTTCTCAAACTGGAATTTGTCGTCCTATCTAGTACAGTGAGGTGCCTGGGTTACTCTAAGGTACAGAATTTTTGAAACTTTAAGTATGAAAATTTAAGTGATGATATACAACAAATATGTTTTGTTTTAATCAGCGGGAATTTGAAACATTATTGTGGGGCTAAACCACACTGTTTTATATTATGCTTTATGCAACATTCACATGGTTTGTTTTGGATAGTGCATGAGATTTCAAAAACATTCCTGTGTGTAGTGATTGCTTTTGGATACTGTGTTAGCTTTCTGTTGTCATCATAGCAAATAGCCACAAATATGGTGACTTACCACAACGACCCTTACGGATTATCGCACAATTCTGTAGGTCAGAAGCTCTGAGCTTCGTAAGACGGAAACCAAGGTGTTGGGCAACTGGGCTTTTATCAGAAGGTTCTGAGAAGAATCTGCTTTCAGACTCATTCAAGTCCGTGCTGGAATAACCCTCTCTTCATGTGCGGAACTGGTGTCCTTCTTCCCTCGTCAAATGTCAGGCAAGGGCTTGTTTTACTTCCACAAGCCGTTCTGCATTCTTTTCCATGGTTTTCCACGAAGCCCTGACCTCACTCCAGTCAAGGCAGGCCAAGCTCTTCTCTGAGTTGGAATCTTGCTGGCTTCTTTTTCTGTGACATCCCACTTGTCTCTGCGGCTCTAGCTAAAAGAGCTTTTGAGGGCTCAGGCGACTGATTTGGCCCACCTGGATAATGCAGGCTCCTCCCTTTACATTCCGGTTCCTAACCTTAACTACATATGTAAAGTCCTTTTGTTATGTCATGTGACATGCGCATAGTTTCCAGGAATTAGGACATGGGCATGTTTGGAAGACCAATATTCAGCCTACCACAAAGACACTCCTAGAACCTTCGGGGAAAGCTTGAAAGGCACTGATACTTTCATCTTAAAGATGAGAAAAATCAGGACCAGAGAAAGTGAAGTGACCTGCAGGAGTTTATGCAACCAGATTGACGGTTCTGCGGTTAAAACGCTGTGATCCTGAATTTTAGTCTAATGATCTTTTCTACTGAAGCGTGCCCTCATTCAATTTAATAAAATGCTTGTAGTCTGTGTGGTTATAGCGTCTACGCTTTGTGTAATGCAATGGAGAACCAAAAAAGTCAGCAAAAGAGCTGCAATTTATAAATCTTTAAACATTTACATTTCATTGTTTAAAGACAGTAATATTAGGATGTTTAATGAAATTTTCTCACTTGTTCCTCCAGGTTTTTTGTCATTGTTTTGATTTAAACTGAGCCTGGGAGTTTCCTGAAGTGAGCCACTCTCTTAAAATGGGAGCTCCAGTTGGTATTATCCAAAGAGAAATGTTCAATATAAAGCTTTGTGATTTGCTGAAAGTTCAATGTGATACTTATGATAACTACGCTTGTATTAAAAAAAATCTCTGTAGCAGTTATTTATATTATCTTATAAATGCTACTGTGCAGCTGTGGCATGCGATATCATCCTTCACAAGTATAGCAGGTACACTTAGGTGAATCTATAAAACTTTATACTGGTACATCTAATTAACCTTGCACCACTGTGCTTAAGTGAAGCACGATTTGAATTTTTCAATAATTCTTCAGCACGTGGAAGAAAAGCAGGTAACTGCAGGGACTCTTTGGAGACAAGAAGATGTTCCGTTCCTGAAAGAAACGCATTCGCCCCAGAAGGGCTTTAACAAAATATGGATAAGCTTATTCATTACTTTTCTCCTTTTTCCCTTCTTCATTTAGAATTTCCTCCTTCTTTTCTGCTTATACCCTGGTTCTGCTCTGCTTGCTTCTTGATTCTTTTTTCTGAAACCCCTGCTTTCCCTCCCTAATACTTATATGGAATCAACAGTGAAACTGATAAACTAGAAAAGTATACATGACATGTTTCAACTCTCCTATGGCAGAGACTAGGATCACCAAATATTCCGATTGCTCTCTTACTTCCCTGTCGTGTTTAATTTGGAATGGAGCCATGTGACTCGGTCTATCTGATGGATTGGGAGTAGAAGTGAAATGTGTCACTTTCGGGTCCAGGCAGTTAAGAGCCAATGTGCCTCCCGCACTTCTCCCCACCTCTGCTATGTGATCCTAATGTCCGTAAATTCTCAACGGGGAGCTACAAGACGGAAGATGGTTGCTCAGCCCTACTGGATTTTAATTGGGCAAAAACCTCACCAAACTTTTTTTGTATTAAGCCTCTGAAATTTTTGGAGTTAGTCTAGCCCATCAGGACCTATTCAGAAATTCATAGCAGAAGTGGGGGGTGGCCATCATCCAAATCCAGAATATGCTAACTACCTCTCAAGTATAATACTTGAGAGAAGGCAATAAGGAAATAGATATTGGAGGGTAGGGGGGAAAAGGCGATCCTTGTCCTACAGTGACAAATCATTACAGAAAACTGTCGGCAGTAATTTGGGAAGCAGACCATGTAAATGAACACCGAGCCAGGAGCTCCATGTCACGGTATTGGAAAAGAAAACATCGATAGTGTATCTTAGTATCTGTTGACTCTGTGTGGTGAGGTATTATAATAATGAGATTTGCTTAGGAAAGCGTTGTCTGGTTTGTAGCAGGAATGAAAGGAAATACGTGGTTCAGAGATGTGGCCTTTTAGGGTTGGAAAAGCCTACTGCTTCTAGAACTTACTCGGTAAGAAATAGTATTAATAAAGGCTTTGAGGATCAAATGTCTAATAAAAGTTACCACCTCAGGAAAATGACGAGGGCCAAAACTCAAAATAACTTTGAGTCTTCCCATTTAGTTATAAAAGCCTTAAAAGAACTGTCATTTTCTTGAAAGAGAATGTATTCTTTTTCCATTGCTATGTTACAACTTACACAAATGTACTGGGTTAGAGCTACGTTCATAGCTTCATGGTATATAAATCATATCTCAATAAAGCTGTTAAGAAAACAAAAATATCCATTTAGTTGTCTCATAGCTTCCGTGGCTCAGGAGTCTGGGCATGGGTTAATTGGATCCTTTTTCTCACAAAGATGCAATCGAGGTATTAGCTGGGGTTGTGGTCCCATCTGATGTCGGGGTTCTCTTCTAGTTCACATAGTGTTGGTAGAATTCATTTCGTCGCATCTGTAGAACTCATAGCAATTTTCTTGTTCAGGGCCAGCAGAAGAGAGACAGCTTCTGCTGATTCATTTGCCTGATCTATAGACCCTCTTTTAAAGGTTCAACTGATTAGGCCAGGCCCACCCAGGGTAATGTCCCTTTTGATTAACTCAAAGCCACAAGATTAGGAACCATAATTACATCTATAAAAATTCTTCCACCTTTATCATATAACATAACTTTATTTCAGAAATGACATCTAACATTTTTAGATGCCTCACTCACAGTCAAGGAGAGTACATATCCAGGACATGTACTTCAGGGGCTAGTAATCTTGGGGGCCATTTTAGAATCCTGCCTAGTACAGAAAGAGAAAGAGAGAGATGTGGGCAGTGGGAGAGAGAACGGCAGTTATAAGGATTACAAATTTAGGAAATAAAGTAGATCTGAGAACAATATCTTGAAAATAACTTTGGATGCACATATTATTGGAACAAAGAGATTATAAGCCTGGTATGTTTTTAAGGAAAATGTGCTGCCAATAAAAATCTTGACTGTTTGACTATTTGAAATTTCCAAACCACCTTTGGTCCCATATCTTCCCAAAGAAAGAGGTGGGCTGCAGAGCTGTATGGTTACCAAGGAGGGCCTCTTCTCCTATGGCTATTAAAGATGTACCCAGCAGGACAATGATAAAGGAAGAATATTTTGCAGATGGCTTCAGGAGCCATAGAGAACAATGGACAAAGAATTTTCTTCCACAGTAGAATCAGGTTCTTATCAAGGAACCTCCCTACCCCAGAGTAAAAGGCCTATAGTTTACAAGTGCTGTGTGTTTCCCATTTATTATGGGCTGAATCCTGTCTCCCATCAAGTTCACACTTGAAATGTTAACTCCCAGTATGTGAAATGTGACTGTATTCAAAGGTGGAAACTTTAAGAGGTGATTATTTAAAAAAAAAAAACGCAGAGAGAGAGGGAGACACAGAATCAGAAGCAGGCTCCAGGTGCTGAGCTGTCAGCACAGAGTCCCATGCGGGGCTCGAACTGACCAACCGTGAGATCATGACCTGAGGCCATGTAGCATGCTTAATCTACTGAGCCACCCAGGCGCCCCTGAAGAGGTGATTACTTTAAAATGGGGCAGTTAAGGTGGGCTCTATTCCTAGCTGACTTGGTGTCCTTTTAAGAAGAGGAAATTTGAACCCACCAATACCACGGATGTATGTGCACAGTGTTAAGGCCACATGAAGACACAGCAAGAAGGTGGCTATCTGCAAGTCAAGGACAGAAGAAGCCACACTGTTAGCACTTTGATTTGGAACTTGTAGCTTCCATAACTGTGAGAAAATTAATGTACGTCGTTTAAGCCCCCCAGTCTGTGGTATTTTGTTATGACAGCCCTAGCAAAATACCATATCATCCTTCCATTTTTAAAGTGTTTATCTTGTTCCTGTTCCTGTTCTTATGTGTGGTAGTAGGGTGGTGTGGAGAGGTTTTTGACTTTTCTTTTTCCTTTTAGTGTGGGTGTCCAGAACAAGAGAAACCACATCTGAACCGGATGGAGAATCCTGGCACTCCTGGCCTTTGAGTTGGACGCAATGACTTCATGGGACTTCAGAATGTCTCCCCTGAAGAGAGATCAAGTGTATTCTATGTGTAGGAAGAAGAAATAAAATGGATTTGAGTGACAAGTGTAGGTTGTGGCAGTGACAGTAAGACTCACCAGATTGTCCATGTCGCCCTGGCACATTTCCTAGCCACAATTTTTGTTCTATTAGGTTTTGATTTTATCACTCTCAAATATTCATTCTCTCCTTCTATATGAAAGTATTAGACCTTCCTGCCTATTGCTATGGGGCTTACAGTGTTTCCTTCCAGAGCAGTATGCAGTACCCCTGTCGATATGGCTAGTTTTCGACAATGAAATGTGAGTAGAAATGATGGTGCCAATTTTGAGCAGAAGCTTAAAGAGCCATTTGTTATTTCTACTCATTGATTTGAGTCCACAAAGAGGACTGGGTTGGAGGAAAGGTATTTCAAGTAGGGTGAATAGCATTAATAGAATCTAAAATATCGTACTGAGCATACTTTACAGGTATGGTGAACAGGACCAAGTGGTAGGGTAGAGTTGGGTTAGGGTAGTTTACACACACACACACACACACACACACACACACACACACACACACACGTTAACACAGAAAAGTGGAAGTTAGGTATCAGACCTTATATTGAGACATATGGTAACAGTCCATAGGCTCCAGTCTAGGTAAAAGGTCACTGTCATGTCAGGGGAGTATGAAAAGGGTCATCCAGTGAAGCTACCTACCCATGGGACATCTTGAAGCAGGAATTCTGAGAAGTAATGTGTATTTTTCTGGGTATGATTATAACTTAGGATATAAATAGTATCCAAGAGAAATTATAGTCAACTTAATATGAGATCTTTTTCAAATTAGAAATTATGGGTCTTCTATTGCTTTATTTGATATTTTCTGGTTTTTAAATTTGATATATGAATTGGTGACTTCAGAAACACTTTTCCATGTAAATACTGATCAAGCATTCCAGAAAATTCCTGCTCTGTCATTTACTACCTGGGTAGCCCTGAACAAGTTACTGAACCCTTGATCAGCTTCAGTTTCCTTGTATATAAACTGGCTTTTAGTACTAGAGCCAAATTCACAGTTTTGCTAGAAATAAATCTGCTAGAATTAGTGCACAAAAAACACGTAGCCCAATGCTTGGTACATGTTAGGTGTTGTTAACTCTCCTCCTCCTTCCCTTTTCTTCCTTCTCCTTCTTCATATTTGAAGAAAAGGAATAAAGAAGAGGTGACTTTTTTTGCTGTTTTACCTGTTTATCTAACACACAAATTAATGAATTAAATGAATTAATGTTTTTCTTCTTTTCAAATACTTTTCTACAAAAATATTTCTAAGAGGAGTGCCTGGGTGGCTCAGTCAGTTGAGCTCCCGACTCTCGATTTCAGTTCAGGTCATGATTGAGGGTTGTAGGATCAAGCCCTGCATCAGGCTCTGCACTGAGTATGGAGCCTGCTTGGGATTCTCCCTCTCTTTTCCTCTACCCCTACCCCACTCGTGTGTGTGAGCGCTCTCTCTCTCTCTCTCACACACACACACACATTAAAAATAGAATTTTTTTTCTAAGAACGTTCACGGTTTTTTTGTGTGTTGTTCTGTATTCTTTGTGTACAAGTAGCTAAAGTGTTGTGCCTATTATATGACTACCCCCATCCATCCAAACACATACACACAAAATTAACCACTGTTTATCTGGTGTTAACAATTGGAATAAAGGATATGATGTTGAAAAGGAAAAAAAAAAAGGAAACCTGAGTTAGGGACCCCACACTTGACTGTAGCGATAAACACCCCCACAAGATGGGTGTTCCTTAAGAAGGAAGATGTGAATATTGATATTGGCAAACATTTCCTGTTGCCTTTATAGACATTGGTTTTGTTCAAACCCATAAGATTTTTTGTTTGTTTTCATTTTTCGTTTAGAGCAGGTGTAGGCAAACTACAGCCTACAAACTAAATCTGGCCCACTGCCTGTTTTTATAAATAAAATTTTATTGAACACAGCCACCCCCCCCTTTTCATTCTGTATTATCTATGGCTGGTTTTTGCTACAATGGAAGAGCTGAGTTGTTAACAATGACACCATATGGCCCCCAAAACCTACAATGTTTACTATGCCTCTTTATAAAAAGAAATTGATGACACCTAGTTTAAAAGAATGGCTTTGTACATGTAGAAAATTATTATTTCTTTAGTTTCTAGGGTAAACTATTTCAAATCCTTTTCTCTTGGCCAAAAGATAGTCTGGAGAGAGGAAAGAACCCTCCTTTTCTTACTTCCCTTTTGTTATCTGGTGGTCTCAGGCTTATCATTCCTCCTTCTGGTAGCCAGCTTCTAAATCACAGTAGTATATTCTTTTTTCTCACTATAACCTAACATATTACAATATATCTGTGGCAAATCTTGTCTTGTAAAAGGGCCGGAAGTTCTGTGGTCATTAGGCAATCATGTCACAACTTCTAGAGAGCCTCAAGAGAGAAGCAAGACTTTCCCTTCCCTGCTTTTGAAACAGACCTCCTCACTCGTAGGTCTGAAATCTATCCTCATGATCATAAACTTTCCCCATACAATTGCCTAGATGAAGATCGACAAATACAGTATGCTATTTGCCATAAAGCTGGCAAGTAATGAAATACAATTGGATACTCTTGCTTGAAATTTTGCTTCCTGGACCTGTGTCTAGTGGTGTGGTCTGCTGAGTTGATCATGTCTTGTGCACCCTCTTGGATATTTAATGATAAATAATAGGCCAGTAAGAAGTACTCAGGCATTCAGTTTGATAGCTTCAGAATGACTCGCTACTATATGCGGTGGGATTATAAAAATGGATTCGGGGTTTGCTTCAGTTTATCAAAAAGCTGTGAACTGTCCTTGAAACCCTGTGGATTTTAATTGCTTATAATGCCCATCTAAAATGATCCTATGAAAAGTGAATTTGATATTTTCCCTTCTTCATGCAAGTAACAGTTTTTTATATATAGGTAAGGGGAAAAACCCTGCAGAATTGTCAGAAATGCTGCATCTCACTTTATGAACCCTGAAGTAATGGCTTTACAAGAGGTACATGCAGGAGCCTGTTATTGACTGTGAAGACATTCTGTATCGGTTGACTGTGAACTGAAGTATCGTTTTCCCTCTCATCCTGGCACCTGGATAATATTAAATTTGAACCTTTGATTTGATTGATACATCTCAGCAGCAGGACATTTAGACATTTATGTCATAAAACCAAAATGAAATATTTTATATCACTGAACACGGCCCTGCAAGGTACAGTAGTTAAAATCAAATGAAGTTAGCATCAATTTTACAGTTATTTAAAAAGCATACACACAGGCACACACGTGCACATCTACACATAAACCCACTATAGAAATGCCCCCCTCTTTTTGTTTCAGAGTGACATTTAGTAAAAACATAAAGTTTACCTAAAGAAGCTGAGGTGGCAGCTTTAAATGCAATAAACGGGGACCTACTTACATATGCAAAATAGGCACTCACAGGTGCAAGAAAGGTAATTGCTGGTGCAAAATATGCCATTACCTGTTTTACAGGCACAACTGCCTGATTTGTAAGGGCAACTAGCTGATTTTGTCTTCCTCTGCATAATCTTTATGTACAAATTAGTTGCTTTGGAAAACTCGGCACCAATCTTTCTCTGTTCGTAGGCCTAAAACATATTATGTATAAAGACAATAGAAGCTTTGCCGTCCGTCAGTAAAATGCGTTTGTTGCCTGTTTTTATTTGTAAAAGCTAAAACACAGAAAGGCTCTCTGGAATCTTATTTTTCTTCCTCTGATAACAAGATTTTTTTGTTTAGTACAGTGTGTTTCATTAGCGCTTTAAAATCTGCTGAAGCCAGGCGGCAACTTGCCTGCCTATTAGTTTAACGGAAGGCCCATCACAGCACTGCATTAGGCATTGTCTTGGGAACAATTAAGACATGCCATCCCCACAAAGCAGTTTTTAAGTGGGCAAAACATATTTAATGGTAGGGTTTGTGGCACCCAGAATGGAAATACAATGAAAACTGTAGGGAATATGTACTTACCCTAACACTAAACAGGTTCCTTATAATTCACATATACTCTCTGGGGGATATGGTATCTCGCATGTACATTCTAAGTGTTGCTAATGAAATGTTTATCATCTGTGGCAGCCTCAACAGAAAAGCATAATCTGTGGCCAGCTAAAGGGCACTGTTAACAACGGCAATAATGCATATTTAATATGCACATAATTATTGATCTGTTTAGTAAAAAAGCTTATGAATAATATTCATATTTAGGGCTAGGTGCTAAAGTATCCTGGGAATCAGGCATCAACAGCTTAGCAATTGATAGATGTAGACAGGTCAGACAATGTCAGTCTAATGGCATCTAATCGATAGAGACAAATATGTCAGAAAGGTGGTTTGAGAAATACCTTTATAATGTATAAAAAAGACCTGGTTCAGTATCCCCTTTCCTTTCTTAATATGATACATGTATGTTTCTAAAGCAAGAGTGTTTTTTATTATGTCTATCCCAAGCGCTCATGGCAGGTCAAATTAAAATACAATATACGTGCAGTTCAGCCATCCTGCTCCCAATATCATATGATGTATAAAAAAGCAGTGTCAACAACAGTACAAAACTTGCATGCCACTCTTAATATGTTTTTCGGCATTAAAATTTGGGAGCACTCTGAGAACAAACATTCAAGAAAAATCGTTTGAATGGTTTTACTGTCAATAAAGGCAAATTTTCTGATAAAACGTTGGGGAGCAGACCCTATGTGAGGCCACTGACAGTTCCTTTTAATACATTTACCTGATTTCTGTTTGGAGGACACATTTGTTGTGAAAGACAGGGTTATAGTTTTGTGGCACTTTAGAAATCTGTGATCAGATTTCTTATAATGGCATGAGTTGAAGTTTCTCTCTAGTTGACTGAAGGGAGAAGTTTTGTATTAAACCTGAATTTCCTCTTTCTTTCTTTCTTTCTTTCTTTCTTTCTTTCTTTCTTTCTCTAATGTTGGTTCATTTTGGAGAGAGTGAGTGTGAGTGGGGGAGGGGCAGAGTGGGGGTTAGGGCAGAGAATCCAAAGATGCCTCCAGGCTGACAGCGGCAAGCCTGATACAGGGCTTGAACTCATGAAATGTGAGATGATGAACTGAGCTGAAGTCAGATGCTCAACCAATTGAGCCACCGGGGTCCCTAATTTCCACTTTAATAGTCACTGTAGAGGGAATCAGAATCAGTGCTTCATCTCAGAAGGCATTTAGATCCAGATGGCATTGTTATGTTTCTCTCTAAGATCTATGCAATAAATTGTATGAAATGTTATCAATGACTTTCTTGCTGGTAATTTTTATTTTTAAGAGCAGGTCACAGATGAGGTCCAGGGGACAAATTTAATTTCTGTGTGAAATAGTTGAGTTAGCTTTATTCTGTTTCATTGTCTCCTATGAAACTTCATGAGAACAGAAATTTGGTCTTGTTTCTTTAGTAACTAGCAAGTATACTCAATCATGTTCTTTCAAAGGAACTAACATTAATAAATGCATGTAAAATAATATCGAAAGGAAGGTAAAGAAAAAGACTGTGGAAAGTTTTGGACAATATTTTTTCCATTTTGTTTGGGAATATTTTTCAGTATGGACAGTGATCTAAATTGAATGTGTTTCTGAAAGTAAGATATTCAAATACACTGTAAGATACTCGAGATATATTGAGAACAATTAGTAGTTCAAATATAAAGAAAAGGTATAATCTAAACATCTCATTATCAACTACAAAGGAGGCAATGGGCATCTTTACTGATGAACAACTTTACAGGTCAAAAAAGTTACCAATGGCCAACGAAAGAATAAGATTTTTCTTGATAATCCAAATCAATTATTCTGACATTTTCCCAGAAATGTTCATGGACATTTAAGAAGAATTAAGTATTTCTAATTTATCCAATGTCAAGCAAATGTGAACATAAAAATATGCCATCAAGTTCAATAGTCGATGAAGGACAAAATAAAATGCACTATTATTGTAACTGATACACATTTTTTTTCTGAAATACATATTTACTTTATGTACATACAAAAAATATATACATATATATGTATACATATACACACATATATATGTATATATATACGTATACATATATATGTATATATACATATATACACATATACGTATATGTACATATACATATATATACATATACATATATATGTATATATACATATATATACACATATACATATATGTATATACATATATATACACATATACATATATATGTATATATACATGTACATAATATATATTTTTATTTTTTTAATAAAGGCAACTCTTTGCATTTATAAAGAAATGTTATTTAATTTTTACAGCCCTATATGACACCTTATGAAAAAAATTTTACAAACCAAAGAAATTTTCTCTTTGGATCTATGTGCCTATTTCTTATTTGGAACACATGAACATCCTATGTATATATTTTTTACAAAATATATATCTGGTATAGATAGTAATGAGTCTGTTTGACTACACAAAAAGACAACTGGAGATGATAGAGGAATAATAATAGCACCGAAGGAAAAACAGAAGTGAAGCCTTCTACAAAACAAGAATTGATTCTGAGAGGGATCAATACATGTTTGCATATAAAAATTACACCTACTTTGGAAAATATAATGAAAGTGCTGAAATCTGGAAGTCATTCATGGAAAATGAACCATCGAGAATAAAAGGCACAAAATGGGGACTTGGATAAAGTTGTGCAAAGTTCTTTCTGAAAATACTGATTACGAGCCAATGAAACAGAAAATTGGCTCCAAATCTACACACTCCCAGTTAGGACCTAGTTTGCTTTCTCTTCTACTATTCCTTTCTCTAACTTGTCTCCTCCTCCAAATTCCACTTCAAATGCAGTTTTGGCCCTCTCTCTTCTATGCTCCCTGGGCTTATACTGCCTGTTGGCCTCCAGGCTCTGAAGGTTCTGAGTCACTGTATCTTTGAATAAACAATCATTATTAGTGAGGAAAGTTAGCCTAAGCAGAGAGCCATCTTCAAAAGAAGAAGAAAGCTGGTTCTTTTGTCAAGGTCATAAGGAAATTTGAAAGGAAGATGAAATACTAGCCTTAAAAAAAACCCAACAAACAAACAAACAAACAAAACCCCACCACCTACAAATACATAATTTTCAGGTTGGTATGCATGCAGCTTTCATCTTGCCTGCTTTGATTCAGCATTTTTGGTAGCTGGGGTATATAGGCATGTGGTAATTTCTTTTTATTAGAGCTAAGGACTCTCATAGAGATAGGGGTAATCCAAAAGAAAAATAGTAGAAACCACAGAAGTTAATAGTATAAGCTAGTATTTAGAGAAAGTAAGAATAAGCTGTTACTATGATCATCATCAACCTGATACATTATATGCAACTTGTAGTCTGGAAAAGAGTGGTTTCAACTACAAAATTACCCTGGATTTCTTCCTTTTAAGTCTCTTATCACCTTGTATAATGGTTTCTATGTGTTTAATTTTTCATCATTGGGTAATTTTAACTTAAGGAGTTCAAAGACCATGTCTTGCTCAGGCTCCTCCCCAAAGTATGTAGTTTAGCATCTCAGTAAATATTTGTTGAAATAAAATGAACATACTTTTAAAATAAACATTTACTGAACATCTATTATGGAGAAGGCAGTGTGTGTCAGTGGCTGGGAAAAGAAAAAGAATAACATTTAGGGGTATAAAGTCTAGTTGAGTTGGTAGGTGTGCAGGAAAGAAAGATAAACAGTAAAGAAGATAGGGTCTGATAAATGCCAAGTGGGATTAGTAGGAAGCAAACAAACTACCAAAGTTAGTCACCCCTCAGGGCTGGGAAGGGTAAAGAAAGTATGGATCTCTTATATATCTCTGCTATTGCTCCTGAAGAAGAAACCTCCATCCTACATGCCGCTGTGTGCATCTTTGAGTGGGATTCAGGGCCCCTAGCCCTATTTACCCCTTGGCTTTCCAAATACCAAAATTGGAGCGTGCAGAATTTTGAAAGCAATGAAGCATTCGAGGCTTTCTGTTCTTTCTATTAAAAGATTCAGCAGAGCGTGTTCAGTTTTGCCGCTTCTGAATTGGTCTAGGCTACTTCTCCTGATGCTAACTCAGAAGCCACCTCTACCTGAGCTGCATTGAAATGAAAGCATGGTGTGCCTAAAGATGGGGGTGGGTGGGCGGGGTTTATCACAGCAGGGGGCACTGCCTGGAAGGAGAAGAATTGGAAACCAGGATCCTACCTGGATGGGGCAGATGCTTCAGCTAGAACTGTGATCAGAGTGGAGGGAGAGGAGGCTGTGGCATCTAAAGAACAGAATGGCAGAAAGCCGTAATCCCATTAGCGCTAGTTTCAGTAAGACCTAAGTCTCCATAGTTGAAGGCAGAGCTGGGTAACTAACATTTCAATTTTTATAAACTTTTAATTGAGTGCTTAATATTCATTCATTCAATCATTCATTCATCCAATCTATATTTAATGATCCCTTTGGGGATCTAAGGAAGGAACAATATAAAATGTATCATGTGCTACAATAGAAATTAATAAGTACAATGGGAATAGAAATAAAGGAGTGCATACTTTTGCCTCAGGGAGGGGGCCAGGGAATGTTCTATAAAGGAAGTGACCTTTGAACTAGATATTAAAAGATGATGGGCTTTCACAGGAGGAGGAGAAAGGGCATTTCAAAGAGCAATGAGTGAAAGTTGAATTATTTAGTTTTGCACGCACTACTGAAACATGGACTTCTCGACTGCTTATTAATCGTGTGGCTTCAGAGGATTTTTGTAAGGAAAATGAAACATGTGAACAAGGTTTGAGCCCTACACTGTTCCTAAATTTACCATTATTTGCTAGGTAACATGCTTGAAAAATCAGCCTATAAAGTTCAGGAGAAATTATGTTGAGATATTGAATAAAAATGACAGATTTGGTTGAAAAAACATAATTTACTGAAACAGATGTAAATGAGGCATAAAGTAGGCAGTTAAAGCTTTTACTTTGTCCTGTTGGTATAGCCTCAATCTAGTCTTTGGGTAGATACACTATTTTACATAGAGATGGTCTCACAATGGGAACTTAATAAACATTTGATAAGATAATAGTGATTGGTAACAATAATAAAGATGATGATGGCCACAATGATAATACTGTTATTACACAGAGTATCATTTTATAATATGTATCTCTCCTGCTTTTCAATTCCTTCCCATTTAAAGAGGATGGCTCAATTCCTGATGGATCAGCTGTCCTTAGATGAGTGAATTGTCAGGGCTTTCTTAGGATCCAAATCCACTCAACTAATCTAAATCCCCTCAGACACAAGTAGCCTTAGGAAAACCTAAAGTTTGAGCTAATTGGGTTGTATTGTATATAAGTAATTCAGATGAGGTATTGAAAACAAGATTTTAGAGTTTACAGAGGATACTAAAACTGGAGGCTGAGCAAATAATGAGGAACAAAACAATCAGACTCAAAAGGATTTGGATTGTATAAGTAATTGGATCAGCAGATGGCAAACGCAGTTCAGTACAGGAAAATGTAAAATAGACTTGAAGCAAAAGAAACAAACTAGAGAATATGCGCTAAATGGAACAATCATCCAGAACGCTGACCAGGAAATGGAAAGGAGGGGCTATTAAAAAACATAAATCATGGCAACTCTGAGCTTACGGCTAATTCTTTTGCTTTCAGATCCTATCAGAAAGAATGTGCATGCATATTATCTATAGTGGGAGTTTACTGGACCCTATGGGAACCAGCAGTATGCTTCAAATTTCAATCACGTCACCACTCCGTTTTGTCGGGGCACCTTTCAAAAATTCTTAAGGTGCTACTTTTTTGAAGGCAAATTTTTTCTCCTTTTTGTTTAGGCTTATGCTCATTATTCTATAATTATCCTTCTCAGACATTGCTGGAAAAATTCAGAACAATGTTTTCAGGATAGTTTGCTAATTACCCTATATTTCACCATGTCAGAAAATCCCCAGGAGGATCCACAGAAGGGTATCACACTCCCCATTCGCCCCATTCCCTGATTGTATAACGTATACTTTGCAGGGGTGGGACCTCAACTGTTTAGTGCGGCAGAGGTATAGGCAGTGCATTTAAAATTCTCTGCGTGTGCATAAGAATTACCTGGGCAGCGAGTTTAAAAATGGAAATACCTAGACTCCTTCTCCAGAGGCTGACATAGACCAACTGAGAGGGGGCCTGGAGATCGGCATCTTGATGAAGCCCCTTGGTGATGTTCGTGGAAGATTTGGGAGACATTTAAAACAAACAAACAAACAAACAAACAAACAAACAAACAAAAAACACTAGGCAGCTGGGGAAAACTGTGAAAAGAACACCAGTCCTGGTCCCTCCTCATCTAACTGAATGATTAACTTGTTGACAGACAAACTGCTCAGGCCCCATGTTCTTTACCTAGAAAATGAGTATATTATCTGTCCAGCATACCTGACAAAGGAGCAAGTGAAATAATATCTGAAATCTTATTGCATACAAATATAAACCTAAGGTAAAATGCTTGCCAAAATGTAATGTGTACTATTGTGATCCCACAATAACATGCTGTTAAATGGATGATTGAGGCAGCCATCTATACCCAGCCGGAGTTAGATTTTTCTTTTTATCTGTTGCCACAGGAATTCTCACCCATAGTTGATCCCTGCAACCAAATAGGTACTGAAAGTAGTAGGTGTTTTCCTTTGTGTACTCTTTAAAAGTGCTAACAGAAGGTCACTGTGTCCCCATGGTTTTGTTACTCCCAGGGAGCAACGTTTTGAATAGCTGTCTTCAGGGTTTAGATTCAGATGCATACCCTATGGTCACTGGTACTCAACTCCAGCTTTTGTTGTTGAGAATGAAAATGACTTCCACTGGCCTGACATGCACATGATAATCACCCTTTCATCTCTACTACTGAGGTCAGTGTCTCATCTACAGAAAGCAAAACGAACCAGTCTGTTGACAAATCAGACTGAGTACACTGAGCAAAGTATCCTGTGAAATCAATTGATCTTGCAAATATGTAAAGATCTCTATACTTCTTTACGTATAGAAATTTTTGTATTATCCAGGCACTCTCCTCCAGAGTGTTGTCTGTTGGTTGAATTAAATGATGAACCCAGAAGCCATATGAATCGGCTAAACTGAGGCACCCAAAGACACTGTACTCTAGGCTGAGAGTCACAATAAGCACACAGGAGCGTGTATGTACAGCTTCTTCACGCTGGTTTTGGTTCCATAAGCCTCTCTTTGGAATAGTCTGTGAACACAGCTACCATGTAATTAGCTGAGCAACATAAGTAAGGTGTTTAAAAATATTTTTTCAGGTGCTTTTTTGTATTCATGATAGATTCTCAACACCAAAAATCAATCTCAATCAAAGCAGCAACTGAGTTTATCATAAATTAACATGAAAAGGTTTTCTACTGAGTAGATGGTTAATTACTATCTAATTTGAATATTTTTGCATATTAATGAGAAATGAATGAAAATCATTTTTAGATTTTTAACTTCAGCTGAGAAACCCATGGAGATAATGGATCCTTTTTAAGAGGCATGTGATCTCTGTTACTAAAGGAGATACCGATTTTTTTTTTTTTTTTTAGTTTACTGGCTTGTTTTAAGTTGATTAATGGATTAGTGTTTTGCCATTAATAAACTATATCCAAATGAAAGACAACTTCATTATTTGACTTTGTAGCCCCTAGCTGCCTGCCAGGTAAGAAAAATGGAAAATAGATGAAGAGTTTGCTAAGGAAAAATATAACCTTGCATAGTCCTTCAAAATGTCTGTAGGCAGACATTTGTATGTTTCTGACTGTAAATGAATTTTTATTGTAACTTGTAATTTTTTTATCACTTAAAGTTCTATATATATTGTTTACAAATGATATTTAGATTTAGAATATACATATTGAGCTGAAGTAGGGATACACTCTTAAAACTAATACTGTATTCTCCAGTTTGAAAAAGTGACTGACAATTGCCTCAGGCCTCAGAAATTATAGCCAGCCAGAAGTCGAAAGTCACTTTTATAAAGTCTCCTTGAAACCTTCTTTAGCATTGCAAACAAAGAATAATGTTTCTTATCTTTTTATACCCAGTTAAGAGAAAATTATTTAAAGAACTAACTACTCACCTCCTTCCAGTTTTCTCTTAACTTTTACCTTTTATTTCATACTCAATACTTCCTTATTGGAGACACACTTTTAGGCTAACTTCCTTTCCCTCCTGGGGCGGGATCTGCCTTATCCAATAATTCTAGTGTATTTAATTGGGTCTAGTCAGTTTGTTTTGCAGACTAATGCAGACCAGTCATGATGAATGGAATTGGATAAGTATTTTTATACTTTCGAACTTCATCCAGGATGAGTGGTATAACAAGCTATTATTTTTTATAGTCCACATTCAACGTTAGGGACTTGGCTATTTTAATTATGTCATTACCACTTCAGCCCAACAGTGATTTTGAAAGGCCTCAGATAAACAGGAACGTTCTTGCAGATAAGCTACTTGGCACTGCATTTTATCAAGAAGAGTCAGTTTTGGATTGGACTCATACGACTTCAGTTGGGCACATAGGCCTCTGCGCATGATATAGAGTTCAAGAGATGTTTTGGATTGTTTAACTCAACAAAAGAGGAAAAAGTAGGGAAGAGTTTTCTCTCTGTGTCGAGAGAACATATCTTTTACATTACAAAAAAGTCCAAGTACATGAGATGGGTCATACCTGAAAAAGCGGTGGACGCTTCCACAGTCACTTCCAGAGTTGTTCCATTCACTACTCACCTACCATCATGGTCAGGACCTTCTCGGCCAGCAAGTGAATTGGATTTTACTAATACACGGGTGATAGACTCTAAAAGTGGCATTGACAATACATCTGAAGAAAAGTCTGGAAAAGAGGCAAGCCATTTAAAAAAGAACTAAAAACCTTGATGTTTCCAATTGAGCCATATGCCAGGGTAACTCTCAGGATAAGAAATGAACTATATTTTATATGCACAAAGTAGGATTTTTTAACAAAAATATGAAATCAAGAGTGGCATTAGCATGAGCTGTCCACTCCCCCTCTCCTCCTTCTGGTCTCTTCCAGTCTCTTTTGCCAAAGAACTGAGAATGAATTTTTGAGAGCCAAGGATATGGAAAGGAAGACAAAATAAAGCTGGGAGAATTTTGGCGGAATTACATGCTTAACATACTGCACCATTTCTTTAATATATTTAAATAGTCCTGTGTCATCAGTTGGTGGCTTTCCTTTTCGACAATTTGCAATATATTTTGTTTTTCCTTAATTAAGCTTCACATGCTGGAATTAATTACTGCTGGGTAGTTGAAATCTGGTGGTCTCATTTTCAACTTCAGTTAATAGAGCTCAAAGTTTACATTCACCTCTGAAATTACCAACCTTACCAAATTATATTTGTCTACTTACATCTTCTAGATCATGAATATAGAGGGCAGCTGCAAGTGGCTTTTCATGTGTGACTCATGAGTCCATCTCTATTTATAGGGAAACTGTTTATCATATGCAAGGACTCTATATTTCAGGATTACATGTAAAATATAAAGGGTGCATGTGTACCCCCAAACATTAAAAAATTCCTTTCCCCAGTCATTGAAATAAAGCTATATCAAAATTCCATTTGTCAAAAAGATAATGTGAAAATACTGAAGATAAGAAACTCAGTATACTAGCCTGGAATAGCTTTGAACTCTCTAGATACCATTATCTAAAATTAAACATTAATGGATTTTGAAAACTTTAGTAATTGGTCCAAAGGAGGAAACCAGCCAGAAGTCCACAGTTTGCATCTCAAACGCCCAGTGTTAAATAACAAAATGCACATGTGTATACACCTATATAATAAATTGCTTTCACATGCCTGCTGAGGCAAATAGGCAGGTATTATTATTTTTGTTTTGCAGATGAATAAATAAGGCTCAGTGATATTAATTAGGGTTACTCTATGAATAACTGGTCTTCAACTTTGGTTATCTGAAATCACAGCCTGAGTTATTTTCGCTTATACCGCAAGTACCTATCATAAAAGTAGGAGAGGAAGAAATGGAGGCAAGAGAGTGGAGGCTGGTCAAAAGAAAGAGGGAGTGGAATCCATACTAACATCTCTGCCTTTCTCTCTTCTACACATTGTTTCTTGTGTTTCAAGCAATTCTCCCATGTCATCGGTATTTTCTTTCTCTAGTCTAGGTAGCTGGATTATTAATCAACGCTAAGGCATAACTGATGTTCAACTTAAATTTAGTCGATAGCAGTTATATACCTAATTAGGGCTTAGATCTACCAACTAGTTGAATGTGCTCTGGAGATTCTATATTCTACATCATTGCCTATGTTTGTTTCACCTCCTCATTTATTTAGCCTTCTATAATAATATTTACATATGTTAGTTCATTTGACTTTACAGCAGCCTTTATGAAGTAGGCACGACTCTGATCTTTATTTTACAAATGAGGAAATAGAGACTCAGAGAACTCAAGTGACTTCCCCAAGTGACAGAGCTAGGATTTGAATTGACATCTGTTCAACTTCAGAGCCAGAGAGTTACTCCCCACCTTGACAAATGGTTCTAATCTACCCACATGAGCTGAGCCATGTTGGGCAGGATATTTAATTGGCTGAGCGCCTTAATTTCCTCCTTATTTGTCAAATAGGAATAGTGACCACAAAGAGAGAGTTTTTTTTTTATTTTGACCATTAAATAATACCATATATGCAAAAGTTTTTTTGATGTAGTACCTTTGTTATCAACATTGGGTTAAGGAGGGTGAACTGATACATGGAATATTCAAAACTTATAGACTAACCTGGAGTTAAAATGAGGTAGCCACAAGACTGTGGCTTTTGGAGGGTGGTCTTATAATTGACACTTTGCAGTGGAGGTATTTCCCCATTTAATGGGAAGTCTTGTTAGTGTTAGGAGTCATCAGTTTTAACTTTCTATGACAAATAGAGCGTACCACAGATGACTGCATGGTAAAGCCTCAGTCAGAAAGTGGAATTTACTTTTGTTCATCATCAGGAGTTTTGGTCATCATTGTGCCGTTTCTGTCTTGGAGAGGAAGTAGAGTTGGGCACAGTGGAAATCTTTTCAGGCATATTCTTTTTTCTATATTGTTTTGCCATCCTAGTGAATGTATACATGTACACGTATCTATCAACACACACATGCATATCCATAAATACATTTCTTGTCTCTTTTCTTTATTCTTTTAGTCCATTCACCAGGTTTCTCTAAATATGTGATGATAATATATGCTTGATGAGACTGCCACCGTGAAGTCAAACCTCTTTAGGTAATCCTGAGCCTGATTTTCAGAAACAAAATAATAGAATTATTATTTTATGTTGTTAGGTTATAAATGCTTTATGTTTGCAAAGTGTTCTTAGGTTTATGTAGAATCAAGTATAGTGAGTTACAGCAAAGCTTTATGATAACTGGAACTCAGATTAATGTATTTTGCTTGGTTTTTAATATCATTTTCCACTGGAACATATATTTGGTCTTTTCGGTTTTGAACTGACTATTCCTATTTGGAATTAGAACTTCTAAGGAACCACAATTTTTTATTTTGCTGTCTCCACTTTTGTCCTTTTTATCTAAATATAGATTATGCACAGTTCATTTTTAGTATAGCTATTTGTCAGTGCAACAAAAACTTCTGTAAACTTGTACCTTTTTTGTGTGAAGATCTTAAAATCAAAATAATCAACAGTAAACACCACAACTACAGCTGCAGTTTTAAATATTTTATAATCCAATCAAATTGTTCGAGTAGTAATGCATTTAAATGTTGTTATGGAATCCCCTCCAGACTTTTTAAAATGGTTACTCTGTTCCTGGGTTTACTATTTATGAAATTCATAAGGGATGACATTTTTTAATAATGGAGCATCTGACTTAGAGAGCAGTGTTTCTTTTTGTGTCTCAATATAATCTACAATTTTCCAGCCTAATTTTCAGAGGGACACCTCTACAAATTACACTTTTCTTAATGAACATATATACATCTGTTGTTGCTATTGTAATTAAAATGATCTGAAAGGAGAAGTTTTATCTGAGTCATTTAGCATATTTTCAGATATTTGGATAAAGAGGCAGTTTTACCTAAGAAGACAAGGTATATACATAAGGCCTGTAACCAAGTATGACAAATACATTTATAAAAGACTCAAAGCAGAGGTGACCTACAATTAGGTATCATGTGATATTTTAGGCCAGGCCTAGGTCCTGATATAATTTAAATTACTTTTAAATTGTGTAGACTAGAAAAAATAATGGGGATAGAGTTCTATTATTACCACTACAAATAGAACTAAAAATTAACTGAAGCCTTGCTATTGTGCTATGTCTTGGGCTAAAGCACTTTATACAATTTATGCCACAATTTAATATGATTATTTCCATTTTTTCAGATGAGGAATCTAAGCCAAATAGAGGTTATGTACCTCAAATAGTAAATGTTGGGATCTGGGGCTGACCTTAGAGCCTTATGTTTAGTACATATGTATTTAACTAGTACACATGTATTTAATTGTACATATTTATTTAATGCAGCTAATGGACAGAGGATGTTCATTTTCTGAAGCAAGGATTCTTGAATTTTCAAAACACTTATACTCAATGAAATGGATTTTTTAAATTTACAAAAGTTGGAACTTTTTCTCTTTAATGTATTAAATTGATCTAAATATTTAATTAAGGAATTTTGTGTCTGACATAAGAATGAGAAAGTAAATTGATATCAACTATTTTTGTTGGCCTTTATATAGGAAACCTAGTAACTGGTTTTGTGGTTATATTTTAACATGACTTATTCAACTAATGCTTTATTACATACTCACATATAAATATTATTGGGCACCATTAAAAAGTACTTTTATTTAAACTGAAATATGATGTAGAAATGATATTTTAAGACAAATGTGTAAGAAGAGAAAATAAAGATTTGCATTCCTTGGTCTTATTAGAGACCAGATCACATAAAAGTGTCCTTTATACTTTTACAGTTTGGCGTGAAAAAAATTCAGTTTGGGGTTAACATTCTATGTATCTCTCTGAAGTATCACAAAATTTAAAAAGTAAGCACAACTAGTGAAAATACCTTATCCTAATATTCTAACATCAGAATAAATACATACAGAATAGACAAAAACATTGGATGGCACAGTAAAGTTACAGTGCATCTAAATTTTCAGAAATACTTGGGTGCAATACAATATGATCAAAGGAGACAGCAACATTTAAAGTCAAGGAGATATCTATTTAGTCCACCGAACTGCTCTTTGTTTAACTTTAACTTTATTTGTTTAACTTTATTTCCTTGTAATTTAGAGGAATAAATTTTCACTGAAAATGGAAAACAAAGATATAGATATGTTGGCCTAGTTCTATCAAATACTATTTGCTGATACTATTGCAAATATACTATTTGCAAATACTATTATTTGCTGATAGTCTTTGAACAAAGCAATATTTGAAAAACTGTTTTAATGCATATTATATGGGGGGGCGATGAGTTAAGCACTCTTGTAGACAAATCATTTAACCTTCACACAATCTCTACAAAAAGTCTATTTTCAACCAGTTGAGTTTTTAAAACTCAGTAGGCTCAATGACTTACCTAACAGCTTGTAATTGGAAATAAATGGTAGGACCAAGATTGAGTTCCAGGTCTCCCTACCCAAATCCCTTGTGTTCTGGCCACTTTATGATGATCTTAGAATGTCCCATAGGCAGTAAATGCTTCCCCTTCAAGCCTCATCCAAAGCAATTTCTGTGCCTGAATTATTTCCCATGAATTTTTTCAAGATGCCAGAAGCTACTTGGCTGCCATGAAATACCACGGTAACAAAAGTCACTGCTCTTCAGTCAAGTTACAAATATCCAGTTGAACAATAAGGAACACTTCATACAAAATTACTTGGCGTACATCAAATGTGCCCTCCGCAATTCTCTGAGTTCTTCTGTGGTTCTAGATGGGGCTTTGCCTCTGAACTTAAGGGATGCTCTTCTCTCCTACACCTGCACGCCTTCCTGAACAGATTCATTACTTCACTCTCTCCTCAAACTTCATTCTTTCTTGTTGAAGAAATTCTTCCTTGTGTAAACTGTCCCTGCTATCCCTTTGATGAATTCTAACCTGAACTCCAGGCAGTAATTGAGACTTCTTTTGCAGATATATTTCCCTAAGACACTTTGGGTTCCGTGTTGAACATGTCTTTTCACTCTAAGTAGGGTCCCAGTTGTCTGACTTCTTTAGGTAAGTTACATGCTTGCTTTCCCTATAGACCTACACCAATTTTCTGTGTTTTTCCCATGGAAAACTTCAACTAGCTCCTTTGCTAGGCCATCCTTAGTTATGTATACAGTTAGAAAATTAGAAAGTGACTTATTGAAAATGTTATCAAAACTATTTGATGTGCATTTAAGTCAATTAATACCAGACATTCATAAGTGATACTGGTATAATCTTATCTTCATTTTGTAATATAAATCTAGGCCTTTTGTAGGACCTAGTAAAACTCCCTGTTCATATATTCAGCAATTATTTGGCAAGGGTCTGTTATGTGCAGACACTCTTTTTGGAGAGCATGTATATGTCTTATGAATCACTGTACATCCAGTGAGTAGTACTGTATATTATATGTAATAGGTCAATTGACAAGGCTTGCTGCTTGGCTAGGTGCTAAGAAGTTTAACAGTAACATCCCTTGACCCTCCCTGCCGTAATCAGATTTTGATCTGATTTGTTTTTCAGATTTTGTTCTAGTTTTCCTGTAATTAAATGTTCATAGAATCCCGAATCATATCCATAAGTGTATGTGATTATCAGTGCAAAATATCCATGCTCAGTGATGCATATTAGTTATGCTAATGCCTCCATCAAGTTTCTCTGGGTCTTGCTTGTGTCACTTTCCCTATTCTGAGTATTTACTTCTTTCAGTATGACAGGGCAACTTTAAAAGATGAGAACAAAAGTCCAAGTCCACTTAGTAGTTACAAAGTGAATTCACTTTGTGTGGCCAAGGGACCCCTGACAATGGACATGGCTTGGTCAGAGCTGGTTTCTGCAGCCATCAGAATGTATCAGCTCCATCTGTGATGTCTATATCATCTGGCAATTCACGTCTTTTTTATCTAGTAGAAAATTCTAGCTAATCTGAGGACAACAGGGAAATAGATGTTTCCCAATGTGTGTTCTGCTAAACACCCATCCCAAAGGATATTATGAAAAAGAAAGGGGAGGAGGCTATATAGTTAATATTGTGGGGTTTTATTATATATTTAATAATTTGGAAAACACAAGGGATCATCGAGTTGTGTAGGTTTCTTTGTCGAATAATTTCTCAAGGCTTTTAACATGCCAGTATTAACAGGGACTCTTCCAGAAAGGGATATAAGGTTTAGTGTTCCTAAAATACCCCAAATGTGTTTTGACTATGGAGCCCTTTATTATTCTTTTTCTCAGAGCATCTCTAAGAACAACTGCTCAAAGAAACTTGGGAGCTTTGCTTAGGGAACTCTGAATACAGGACCACAAAAAGCATATCTTAGAGGATCAAGAGGTTCTCTGAGAATCTTAATCCAAGCTGTGTTACTAATATTACCATGGCATAATATTTAGTATGAAGTAAGCATTGTGAATTAAGGATAGGTCATTATTTTCATATTTTGCTGATGAAGAAACTGAAATGTAGGCAATTCAACTCGATTTCCCATGGTTTCTCTGTTGGGAAATGTTACAAAACAAAATAAGTGCAAAACAAACAAAAAGAAACCTAGGTCTGTCTGATCCAATCCGACAGTCATTCCCCTATACTGTCCATTTCTCACTGGCTTTCACTGGGCAGTCGGGGCAGAGAAATAATGCTAGTCTGCACCCCCTCCTGCTCCTGGGCCATGGCAGATTTACAACCAAATCTGAGTTTTAATCTCAATGCTGAATAAGCTCTTGAGGTATAAGAGGATGACATCCACTGGGGAATTTTCCCATGAGTCTAATTCATAGCCTCCATTCTTGCCCATGTAAGAGGATTGGCTTTGGAACTGACAGAGGATTTAACCACCACAGCCACCATCACCACTGAAGCTGCTGGTATTTATTATGTGTGGGGTTCGGCAACAAACACTTAAAGTCATGAATGCTTTATCTCATTTAATCTGCCCTCTGAATCCTATATGGTTGGTAAGACTATAAAGACACAGATTTAGAGAAGTTAAGCCAATAATAAAAAGTTAAATAATTAGTAAACAGAGGATCCAGAGATCAAATCCAGATCTGATTGACTGCAAAGCCCACAGGCTTTTCAGTAACCATTTTGTCTCCAAAATCTACACGGATAATCCCTGTATAAATTTCTCCCTGGGGCATGAGTGGATTGGGGTATGAAAGTGCCATAAATTTCCTTTCTCTACAAATTTACCTAGTTTCAAAGCTGAGCATTGTGTTTTATTGTCATAATCCAGGAGAGAAGAAAACAAGGGAGTCAGCATCCCAGCAATTCTGATAGAATGCACCTTGACTCTGTCAAACTCCAGAACTGACCTTCCTGTGTGCTGAAAATCAGCATGGAGAAAGGGATTTATTTGGAGTTGTAACAGCCCTGGCATTTAGGCAACCCTGTAGGAATTGCTGCTAGGTGCATATTTTGTAAGGAATAGACCAATGATGGAACCCCCCTGGGACTGTTTTCTTTTACCTCAACCCAAGGTTTTAAGCACTATGGGCTTATTTTACTCATCAGGGTAATTATAAGGGATTTGACACTATAATCTGGAAAAAAACGTTTTAATTTTGTGAATTGACTCTGTGGATAAAACATTTTTCTTTTCATTTCTAGAATATTTGCTTTTATGGCTTATAGGATCAATAACTTTTCGTGTTTTAAAAATTTCACAAAGCTTCTAAGAAGATCTGAACACAGATGATGGCAAGCAAAAGATAGACATTCAAATGAAACTATTCAGGAGGTCAATAATTTAACACTTTCAGCAAGTATGTTATATCAATTCTCACACAGATCTCTAAGATAAATTTCTTCATTAAAAATCTATTAAGAGTTAGAAGGAATTTATTAAACAAATTATTAATATTTCAGGGCACTGCTAAATAGCAAATTAAAACAAAGCTAAAATAGCACAGGAAAAATATATTTCATGATTAAAAATGAATTTCCACTTGACAATGAATTTTACCAAAGGCTAATTATTTCTCAAATATTTCAGTTTGGAATCTTAATCTTTTTTTTTTTTTTATTCATGAATTAACTAGTAGTCTTTTTCTTTTTTTTAAATCCCGTACTATTTTGGGTCATGTGTTTCTCTTTTGAGGAAAGAAAGACACACATATACGCATACTAACCATTTCTATTGCCTGTTTTTCTTTACAAATGCATATCACCACAAATTATAGTACAAGAGTCATGCTCACTTTTCTTCCTCTTGGTCTTTGTGTATGAGTGACCTTTGATGACCTTCAGTTTAGCCTTGGAATTTCAGTTTATAATAATAGCTGTGTATTCTATATTTGTAAATAATAAAATGTTGAACAGATGATGGTTTTAATGTTCATAGGATGTTTGTTTTACAGCAAATCAAATGAGTTTAACCAACAAACTTAATCAAGTATGGTTTTTATCAAAAACACTGAAGAACTATTCTTAAATCAGGTCAAATATTTGGTTCAATTAATTAAAAGCTTGTTAAGTACAGTTTGATAACACTTGGTTGAATTAGCAACAATATGGTACTGTGAAGGCTTCTCAAGGGTTTACTAAGAGCCAGTCATTTGAATTCAAACGTTTTTGAAGCATTACTGTATCTATGTAGAAACAATGGAACTTGCTTTGTTTTTAATGCTTTAATCCATCTAACCATGTATGCATGCATGAATGTATGCATCCATCAAATGTTTCTTGATAGTTTACATTAAAACACCGTACTTAGTGCAACAGCGTTAAGACATTAGAGGAACATTAAGACAAAATTGTGACTATTATCAAATAGCTGATAGATTAGTCAAGAGGATAAGCAAAATCAGAGCTGCTGATTTCTGAATTTTGTCAGACATGTAAAACAATGTGTGACAAAAGTTGTGTCAATTTTAAGAGATTCTTGAAAGATGAGAAGAATATGAGTATGTTGAGAGTGAGGAGCATATTCTAGAATGGAGGAAATAGCATATTATCCTTAGGAGGACAACCGTAGAAGAAGGATTCTGGATGCAAGTTGTGAATTGAAGAGTATGAATTGCTAGCTTTAGAGGTTGAGAGGGGAGATTACGACAAAAAGCTTTTGGTAACAATTAATCTGGTACAGAGCAGAAGTTGAGTTGGAATTGAAAGATAGGAAACTATTAGAATGGTTACTGGAGATGTCCCAACATAGGCTGCAGACAACTTTGCAGGAATGAATGCCAAAGGAAAATGAAGCATCAGATGGGGAGTGGGCTATATTTTTAAAGTCCCTTCCAGCTGTGAGTTAGAGAAGTAGATTAAAACCCTGGGCTCTGGGTTGAACTCTCTAATTTGCATGCTGGTTCCACCACTGTGGACTGTGACCTTGGACGGATTACTTAGTTCTCAAGTCCTCCATAGTTTACTCGTCAGTAAAATAGGAATAAGTTTAGATTCCATTTCATCATGTTAATGTGAGATTTAAACAGGGTAGCATATATGAAGCCCTTAGCACAGGGCTTCAAACAGTTAAGTCCTGATAAATGTTTGCCTGCACCGTTATTCCACTTCCAGACATTAAGGTTCTAAAGTGTACTAACAGAAAGGGGAGAAAATGGGTTAGGTAGGGAAAGCAGTGCTGAAGTAGAATTCATGGGATTTGGAAACTCATTTGATCATTAAACGTAGATCAAACTAGGGTAGAGGACCAGGAGAAAGTAGCAAAAACTGAAAGTTTTAAGAATGTATAACTATGAGGATTGGATTGCTTCTCTATTCAAAATTAGAAAGGGAGATCCCCCTCTCCCCAAAAGAGATTTTTTTTCCTGAATTTTCTTTTCTAAATTGAAGAAGTTTAAACACTTAAATTTATGAATTAAAAAAAACTATTTTTGTGAACAGAATTGTTTTTAAATTGTTTGCTTCCAATTTGAGGAAACAATCAGTCATTTGACTTTTTTCCATTTGAGCTAAAAATCTTAGACAAAAGTGATCCTTTCAACATGCCTATGGACACTGAATGAGCATCCCGTACTTAGTGCAACAGCATAGACTAGTGGTGGGAAGGAAGATCGTAGCTAGGAGGTCTGGGACACTATGTGCTTTTCATCATATCCAAAGCCCGTTTTTAAGCCAGAATGTGAACAAAATTATCTACAGCAGTGTAAATAGACTATTTGACAAATGAAACAAAACTAGTTTAAGGGATTTCTATTTTAATAACATAAGGCTTATTTACTAATGACTAAGAATATTTGAAAAATGCTTTCTTTTTTTGGACTGCTTCAATAAGTAGCTTAATATTCAAATGTTGTAAAACGTTCTTCTTTTTGCTCTAGTTGAAAATTTCAGCTATTTTAAAGAAGTCAGGGATTAAAATCTTTATTAGCTTTTAATTTATACCATGGAGGAAAATGATGTCATTTCCTTGCATTGAATTTTCTTATCCAGATAGGTGTCGTATATCAATCACTGACCATTTGTGTGCACTACAGAACACAACAGAGGGAACCAAAATTTGCTGAGACCCAGATCTTGAACTGACAGGTTTATGATCAACCATGTACACGACTTACATAATACGTACAAAAGAAGTTAAGTGCTATGTTACTTGTCTAAAAAGCCATGGAAACACAGAGGATGAGGGGACTAATTAAACTTCTAGGGGCACAAAAATCTTTGCAGGATTCAGTACTCGGGATATTGCCCAGCACAGAGTAGACATTCAATAGACATCTGTTTAATAAATGATCTATAAATATGTTAATATCTCTAAACTTTATGGTTTAAAACAACTGTTGTTTTATTTCTCATGGGTTCTACGGGTGGGAATGTAGAAGGGGTTTGGCTGGGTAGTTGTGGCCCAGGGTCCCTCTTGGGGTTTGCAGTCATACAATGACCAGAGCTAGAAAAGTGAGTTTCCAGCAGCTGGGGGCTCCTAGACATCTCTCTCTCTTGTGTTCTCACGACCTCCACACAGTCTCCTTTTGGTGGGTTTGGGCTCCTTCACAGCATAGTAGCCTCTGTGCAGCTGGGCTTTGAACAAGCTTTTAAGAACAAGTATTTTAGTTAACAAAGCAGAAGCTTCACGGCCTTTAGCAACCTAGCCATATCCGCCACAGTCTGTTAGCCAAAACAGTCCAAAGCCAGTCCATTTTTAAGAGAGGGTACACAGATCTCATCTCTTGTTGGGAGTAGTGTCAAAGTTACATTTAAGATAAGCATGCAGGAGGGAGGTATTGTGGCTACCTATGAAAAATAAAAGCCCTGTAGTGAATTCAATGTAAGATTTTAAGATATGTAATGTAATGTTCTTATGTAACCTTCCTTTCTGCCTTTGTTTTTGTAAGGAACATGTCATAAAATAAGAAAAAAAATTTAGAAGTGTGTTTGGAATCAGAAGTCAGTATAGATTATATATGAATCCAATTTCTACTCAGTTTTATATAGTGTTTCTTCTGAATTTATATCCTTTAATGTGTAAAGCCCTCATTTAGGCTATGTCTATAAGATTATGTGCAAAACATCAGCAAATGAAACAACCTGGCTAATTAAGTCACTATCACGACCAAAAATTAATCTATGAAATCAACTGTTTGGCATCATAGAACAACAACAACAAAGCAAACAAACTGAAACAAAGAAAAACAAACACACACACACACACACATGCACACACACACACACACACACACACACACACACAAGCAATCCCTGAAAGCAAACCAAGATAAAACTTACCACATGTATAATTTACTTTTCACTTGTCAACAAGTTGCTTTGATATGGCATAGAAGACAAAGTCTTATTTAAAAAGAATACATCTCAGATTTGATTAGCAAAGTGTTGCATGAGGGTTACAACTAAAAGGGTTTTGTTTTAGTTCACATGCAAAGAATCTCTTGATTCCAAGAGCTTTGTGACATACAAGAAATATTTCAGGCCAATACAATACCACTTGGTGCATCAGAGTGGCATAATTCACCTCTTTCACTTGTATGTACCTATCCCAACAGAGAGTAGAAGCACTGAGAGCTGGTAGTATAAACAGTAATACCTCTAGTGACTGAAAGCATGGTGGTAATTTCTTTTGATCATGTGACCATGAAAGCCATTTAGTGGAAAATGTGAACTAACAGATGTTTCAGTAATGTCCTCTGATTTCTGGAACTTACACCTCACAAAGGGAGATGTCAAGCACTATATGTATAGTATTATTTTTTAAATTAGGAAGATAGGAGAGTACGTTTTCAAAGTAGACTCCATGATGCTCTTTGGATTATAAAAAAAATTTGACTACTTAAAAAATACTTTTAATATTTTTATTTTAAAAATTAAGTAGCACACTTAAAACTTAAAAGTTTTTATATATTAGGATTTTGTTAGAGTTCTAGGATAAGGAAGCAGTCTGAAAAGAAAATATTTTGCCCCAAGTTTATCCTTATTATGATAAATATGGGAAAAGAAGCCTATTAAGGGAAATATTCTGAAAATAGCATCTGAATGTAGACACAGCTGATACAGAAAACACAAATTTTTATTCAAGTCATTATTAAAATATTTAAACATGAACTAGTGTTTAAGGTATAATATTGCTAGTGGAATCTGAAGGTTGTTTGTTGCTGAGAAATTGGGTGCTCATTTTATTTTCGAGAGGTTTTTTTTGTTGTTATAAATATCTCATAGCATCACGAGAAATAATAGCTCAGCATCTATCTCTTCAGCTGCAAATACCTTTTCAGTTCATTCATCTCCTTCATGTGTTCTGAGCTGCTAGATTCAGACCTGGGGAAAAATATTTTTCTCTTTTTCTGCAGTATTTCTTGCTTTGTTTTAGTTACCTCAATAACTCTTTCCCTTTGTTCTCTTTGGAAGGCACAGCCATTAAAGAAGTTCATGACTTATATTTTCTGTCTGAGGCCCAGAAAAGTTTCTCAGCATTTTCTCAAAGGCACATGGGTAACCTTATCACTTATGAAATTCAGGCACAAACTCCATAATGTTTTAGCTAAAAATAAGTATCTGATTCCTTTCCCATGGCTGCAACAACATTCTGGGTAACAATGCTGGGTACAGAGAATCACAGAAAGTAGAAAATCATAATTAAAATATGCATTTGTTCTGGTTCATTCTACTGGTACTCTCTTGCTTTCTTTTCCCCTTTAAGAGTCATTACATGCTTTCATTTTTCTAACCCAATTTTTTTAATATTTATTTTTGAGAGAGAGAGAGACAGAGAAACAAACAGCATGAGTGGGGGAGGGGCAGAGAGAGGGAGAAGCAGAGAGAGGGAGAGCCTCCAGAGCAGGCTCCAGGCTCTGAGCTGTCAGCACAGAGCCTGACACAGGGCTCAAACTCACAAACCACGAAGTCATGACCTGAGCTGAAGCCGATGCTTTACCAATTCAACCACCCAGGCGCCCCTATGCTTTCATTTTCAACATCAAAAAAGCTGTATTTTTAACATTAAAACTCTAATTTTAACAAAATAAGAGGGAAAAAAAAAACCAAGGTACAATCTACAGGGAAACCCATCTTGGTGCGCTGCCCCCACCCCCTACGGGGTTCTGGACCTGCATGCCCTGCGGCACTCCCAGTCACATATATGTACACACAAGGGTGCATTCATGCACAGGCTGTGTGTGGGAGGGAGCTGGCTCAGGAGCAAGCATCAAAATAGTTTTAGAAATGACTGTCCTGCCTAGCACAGGCATTAGAGAAATATTCTTTGCAAAGGGAGGTGGGAAGAAGCATGTGTAGAGTAGGAGGTGGCATGGGCTGCCAGCCCCAGCTTTCCTCTCCCCGTGGCACCGGGCCTCCAGGGTACTCACTGCCTGTAAAAGGGGTCAGTCTGAATCTGCCCCAGAGGCTTTGGGCAGTCCTGAGTCCACACCCTGAAGTCAGGGTGGGCAGGTCCCACGGGAGCCCACAGACTAGCAGGTGTAGGTCCATGTGAAGGGCTAGGCAGGAGCCAGGGATGCTGGATCCCAGCTTCCAGCAGTCTCATGGTGGGCCAGTGGTTCTGATCTTCCTCATTCGATCAAGGTGGTTCAGGCTTGAGCCTTGTCTTAACACTAGGTTCCTCAGATTCTTTTCAGATTCCTCTGAGGAGCCCAGGAAATTTTTCATGTCTTTCATCTCCTGTTGTGTCCAGTGTGGCGTAGGCACAGTGTGGTGGCGGAGTTCATGGACATGCACAAGAGTATGGCCTCTGGTGTTTCTGGGGTGTCAGCTCCCTCCCTGCAGACAGTACCAGGACTCCCATCACAGCTTCATGGGGCCAGCATGATGCTCAGGGTCCCTTTAGCCTGGCACAGCTTGGGTGAGTCTGGGAACCTGTAGCTGGCATGGGCTGCATTGGGCTGCTTGCTAATGTCCAGAGAGCTGAGCAGCTCTGGGATGTTCTGAGCACTTAAGGAGAAGCTTTCAAATTCCAACTGGGAACATCAGATAAAAGCCCTGACTCTTGCATGTGAACACACAGGAGGAGATGACACTTATGTTCTCCTTGCGGATGCAGGAATAGTGGTTCTGGGGTCACAGGCCATGCATAGAGAAGAACTAGATGTCACTTAGGTTGGTGAGGCAGGCCAGGCAGGTCTTAGCACAGTCCTTATAGGCCACACTGGCAAACAAAGCCGGTGCCATTTTGTGCAGGAGACAGCCTTGTCATCAGTTTGAACTTGATCTTGGCACTCACCGTCAGCATTGTGAACACCCTGAACTGCTCCGCACGTGCAGTGTGTGGGGCGTGATCCCCCTTCAAGTCAGGTGCCTGCGCGGAATCCCGCTAGGCCACTCAGGGCGCAGGCTGTGCACGATCGATCGATCGATCGCGCATGTCAGGCACAGCGAAGCCACCACTAGCGTGTGCGTTAGTTGCACCTCCTTCCCTCCTCCTCCCACCTCTCCGGCCGTCCTCGCAGCGCGCACCCGCATTGCGCAGGTAAACATGGAGCCGGAAATCTGTGCCACGCGGAGGTCGGTGGTGGGCTGCATATCCAAGGAACGTGTAAGTGAAGCAGAAGCAGCGCATGGTGCCGGAGAGGGAGTGGTCAGCCTGCAGGGCTTGATGGGGACTGCAGCGGCGTCATCACCAAGTCCTGGGGGCAGGCCTGTTCTGCGTGTGGGCCTCCTGCAACTTGCTATTAGCAGTAGCTGCCGTTTCTCGCCTGAGATGCAGCTCTTTTGGATTCATGGAAGCGCGGGAAAGACTGGCGCTATTTCGCTTGGGAGCACAGCCCCTTCATGGCCTGGAGCTTTTTTGGGGTGAAGGGTGCGCGTGGCCAGCACAGGGCTCTTGCACTGGAGGTTGAAGAGACCATAGCCATGACTGGTGCCAAAGGCTACATGGCTCCCAGGTGGAGCATGACGGTCGTGACGGCAGCTGGAGGCAGGCACTGAACCAGCACATGGGACCAGAAACGGGAGGGTGAGAGCTCAGCCCCTCGTAGCCCTTCCATGTGAAGCTCTGGCGGTCTCAGAGGAGGTCCATGCTGGCCATGCTGACCACCTGTTCCAACGGCACATCGTTAGTTCCAGCATCAGTACCTAGCCTGCAGTGCCCACCGCCACCATCTGGGCTGTGTACTTGTAGGGTGCCACTTTTTCCGCGCCCAGCCTGGGATAGTGACTGTGGATGTCTAAGAAGCCCATCTTGCAGAATGGTGGCCCGTCGTCTTGTGAAGCCTGTTGGTGTGTATGCTGGGCCAACGGGCCACACTGTTGGCATGCTTGCGATCTGCCTGGAAGAGGCCAGTTGTGCTTAGCTTGTAGAGCAGCCACAGCACCACGGCTGGAGACATCCCAGAACAACACATTGCCGTCCTCACTGCAGGTCGGCAGCAGACCTCACCGTGATGGCTCCTGGGCCAGGTTCTGACCCCTGGTGATGGGCCAGCTGAACTGCGCTGGAGGCCGGCTGCGGGCGTGGCAGCCCACCAGAGCTCAGGATGCGGGCCCACAGTTTGGCGGGGACATTGGCGACATGGGCCAAGCAGGTAATAGCCAACGGGTAATCTCTGTCTTAATGCTGGGTGCTTACAGGAGGATAATTTTTCTAGATTTTAACTATACCATTTCTCAATACATGATTAAGTTGCCACAGTTGGCCGTTAGTCTTTATTTGAAAGAGAAGCCAGGTACAAGAAAGGTGGAGTAATCAGAGTATTCAAGATGGAATCTACCTGAACTATTTGTACTATGAGACATGGCTTAGTTCATAACCAACAATACTTTATATCTACCAATTTCTAAGTCATTTTCTCATTAAAATAATGGTTGACCAGGTGTACCTTAAAATGCCTTCAATCACTTCTGTGTTAATTTGAGAGTAGAGTTTTGGAAACCAGTGAGATTTAATTTTCAAATCCCATTCAGTTAAGCCAGGGGGAGAAAAAAGGAGGGCAAATTGGAGTTTTTGGTTTTGCTTTTACATCTTACAATACAGTTAGGGCTTTTATGACTGAAGGGAAGTGATAACTACAGAAGAAAATTATGACAATTCCAACATTTAGTACATTAAAAGGTTTTAAGTACATTAGCAAAGTCTCCTCAGTAAATTTGGAAAGAATGGAGGGAGAAATGTTGCTATTTGTGTTTTATACCAATGTCAGCAGTATTAAATTAGTAAAGAATATATGTGATATATTAAATGCAAAAATACACACACACACACACGCACACAGTACAAACACAGAATGAGAATAGCTGAGCATTCCCAGTTTTTAAACTTTCTCTTCATCATCAATGGTTCCCTTTAAGGAAGTTTTTCAGGTAAGCATCCTAGAATGTTCTGTTTCCCACCTCATTTATCATTAAGTGATCATGTTTTATTTTTTGTCTCAACTGTGTAATGTTAAGGGGTTGATGGTCTAGTATATACACAAACTGACGAGAAGAGCTAGAGAAGATACCAGGAGGCTCATGATGAAACCTTTCTTAATGACATTTCCCTTATGAACACAGCTTGCCTGCAAGCTGTTACAGAATCGAGAGTGTATCACCAAATGGAAGTTTGAAATTGGCCCCCCCCACACACACACGTGTGCGTTCACGCGCGCACACACACTCACACACACATACATCACAGGTGCAAAAATTCTGCATAGAGTTGACATTTGTCGTCTACTTTGGTTCCTAGACTGTCACTAACCTCACCAATGAGCAAACATAAGTACATCTGCTTTCTAAGAAAGTTCCCAATGAATTACAAATACTACACTATAATTTCCAAGTTAGTGTGATAATTCATAAACATTAGCATTGCTCCCAAACTATGCTGAGTAGGCAAAATAAATCATGAGTCACAAAATATTTGCTCCAAAGCCAAGCCCATCCTTCACATGAACAATTTTCAGAAATGATGCAGACAGACTTATGAACAACACTTGCTTATTTTTAGAACTTTTCCTGCCCTTTGAGACTATTCTTCAGCTTTAGGTTAAAGTCCTACAGTGAACTGAACACAAAGCTTAGAGATCAACAAATGTAAATTAAGATAAATGATTATATTTCCAGTTAATATGTCGGAAGAGCATACTGAAGGAAATGTTACATTACTTAATTTTCTGAGCTCCAATTTTTGTTTTCTTATATATCCCAATACAGACACAGACACATGTACACCCACTAGTACACACATGTCTTGACTTCTCTAAAAATGGGTTGACATTCTGGATTCAGTGATTTTCAGTGGTATAACCCAAACTTTCTCAATTAGGAATTTTAAGTGTATCTTCTAGGATCTCCGTTCATTCCTATCAGATTTCCTTCTGTATAGGCATAGGTTTCCTCTGATAGTCAGGATCACCGTTAACATATTTGCGATCAGGTAGATGTCAACATGTTTTAACTTTTATTTTTTAACAGCAAAACAGCCCAGATTTTCTTTGTAATTTATTTTTGGTATCAGTATCATTCCATTTTCTCCATGCTGCCCTTTTGAAGTACATTTAAATCTTCCTTAAAATATAGTGAGCACTCTTCTAGAGAATGCCTGACTTTATTTTAGTTCCTTTGATTTGCAATGCATAGCTTTAGCAATACATCTCAACATATTATTTGTTTTCATCACTGAAGCTCTTTGTTGCAAAGAGTTCTCAGAAGTTTGCTTTTTAGGACAACTTCCTAGACTATAAGGTTTCTACTTAGAACTCCTTGCCTTCTGACTGGTGTAATTTACATGCAATTTAAATTTTCTTGATTTTATTACATTAGGGAATGGCCTGACATGATTCTAGGTTTTCAAACTTCTGTATATTTAATGCATTAAGGGAAAAAAATGCAAATTCAAACTAGAGGCTCAGGACCAAATAGGAGCAGGGCATTGGCAGAATCTTGTGTGGTGTTAGCAGTGGTAGTTGGGGCATGGGGTTAGGCAGTGTTGCCAAAGGACATCTCATATCAAAAAGCAAGTCCGCTGATAATTTTACAGTGACTATTGCATGGATGCTGCTCTAAATGCTTCTTTATTCTTTCCCAATTAAGTTTGTATCCAGTCCAGCAGAAGAGTAGATGTTGATTTTCTTGGGGAGCCCTGAGAATGCCAGAACAGGTGCCAGGTGGTAGTGGAGTTTAGATTCCACTTCTGTAAGGATGACATAACTTGGTTACTTCCTTGCAAGTGATCCATTAGGTAACGTGTCTTATAAATCTCTCATCAGCAGGGATAGTTTTAAAGGAAACAATGGTAGGAGTAAATGTGACGCCCTCACTGACAGGTGTTTTGACCACAAAACCACTTCTTAATTCTCCAGATGATGTATTTCTATGTGTGTGTGTTGTACCAGTATTCAGTTCTGTGCTCCGTGCTAATTTAGTGTAATATACAATCTTGGAAATGATTTCTTTCCTTCCAAGATCCGAGGCATTACTGTGAATAATTAAAAAAGCAGGGCTCTGCCTTATTGGTAGCATCTTTCCAACTTGAACGAATCCCATTTGTTGGCACTGTTGTGGTCATGCCTGACCTTTCACCCAGTTTGAGGGCTTGTTTGCCAGCGTCTGCCTAGTATGGCTCTACACTCTTAGCACCCGCTTTCCTCTTTCCTCGTTGAAATGTTTCCTGACAATGTAAATGTAATATTAAATGTGCATGCGGTTCCTCACCATGTTCCTCCTTTGTGCCAATTATGTATCTTGATTTAGTCTTTTGTGTCTATTTTTTCCTAACTTACACAGACTTTTTTCTCTAGCAAAACTGAATATGTACAGCAACAGCTAGTGTCCTGCCCCAAATGTTCTCTCCCCTGTCTATCAAGGTGTGAGTTTAGTGCTAGACTTTTCCTTTTGTATCCTGCTTAGAAATTCTGTGACATCCATTGTTTGTATTATTTCCAGAAAGTGCCCAATAAATATCTGAAGAATTGAAATATGTTTTCTCCCATTAAAATATAAGCCCCCTGGGGACAGGAACGGTGCCTTGGTGTAATTTGCAATGTACATAAGGTATTAGACATTTTTAAAACATATTTTTTGATTCACAGATTGTTTGATAAATTTGATAACTTCTTCCTGAGTTTTCTTTTTTTTTAAAAGAAAGGTCAGATTTTTGATTTGTCCAAATCTTGCAGTTCTTCTGTTTCAGATAGTAGTTCCTCAAAGGAACTCAGCTGTTTCCCTACTAGGTCACTCTCCAGTTTCTGGTTCCTGTTGGCTTTGCTGTGTATATCTTGTAGGGGAAAAAAAGGCATTTGTCCAGTCTGCTGCTTTGTAGAAAGAACTGAAAGGGCAATAATGTGGCATTTGTTAGATTTTAAAAAATGGAAGGAAGGGGAGGCTTTTAATTGTATGGGAAATTTAATTAGATTTAGACTAATTAAATTCATTTTTTATATTAACATGTTCACAAATATTATTGCATCTCGTTAGATTTCATTCTTCTAGCCTTACTGAACAATATTCAGTAGTAGTTTCAGATTACAATAAGTTCATTATGAAGATAAGGTGGAATTAGTGTAGGAAGCTCAGCTGGTTGAAGGGGTCTGTACTTTAATTACTGCACAGGGCGTGCATATTAATTACAACACAAGTGATATTTACTGTACCTCAGGAACATATGACAGGGTAGAGATACTGACAGCACCAGCTAATAAACTCAGTATGATAATGAGGAGAAAAGACCATAAAAATAGAAGGAAATAAAATTATTCATAAAGTATATTGATCCCAAAGTAAAGACATTAAGCTCTGATGAAGGGCAACAAAAGGGAAGCTCCTCACTTTATCAAACAAATAACCAAAGTAGAGAAATGTTAGCAGGGAGACAGATTGTGATTATACTGGTCACATGATCACACTCCAGAGAGTACACGGGAGCCATAACATGGGAGATTTTTAATAAATCAGCAGAAAGCCATACTGTCACCTGCAGGAACCGAGGTCGCGGTGGCTAAGGACAGCCCCGTAGAGAAGTCAAACATGCTGTGGTATAAACTGGAAGGAACCACACACATACAAAATCTGGTTCGGGAGCCACTGTCCCCTCTGGAAAAACGAGGGCACACCTAAGAATACTGCAGGAATTACTCTCAATAGCAACTCCGGGGGCCATCACCCACTTTTCCCTGTTATTAGAAATCACCAGCTCTGATTCCGAGATGACAAAAGGGAACAGTTGGGGACTGGTTAGATAATTTTTCTCAGAAAATGCTCAGTTATGGTGTGATCCTTTCTAAATCTACACAACTCAAAGGAAAGTTCACAAATTTTGGCTTCAAGTGATAAATGTGAGATTTGTTTTGTTTTGATTTTACATGGGCCTTGCAAAGAAATGGTCATTTTTTAAAAAACAATTATTTGATCAACTTCTAACAGTTACAAACAAGCTTATTTTCGGGGGAAAAAACCCTGGCTAAAGTGCTAATTCTTAATTTACATCAAATAATTACTGTAGTCAGGTGTTTGCTAAGTATTTGTTATTTTTAAGCTTATTACCCAAAATCTGCCACAAATTGTGCTCAGAGTTGAGTTATTATGGATAGAAAGTACATCAGTTATGTGTTTATTTTAACACATAGAATAATGATGTTGACCAAACTCTTACAATCGCTTTAAGTTAATTTTAGGAGGAAAACATGTTGTGGGTGTATATACGAATAGCGATCTTAATATATAGTGCAAATATGTGATATATATATGTACAAATGAACTCTAATCTGTATATAATATCATATGTATTTCTGGTTAAAGTACCTAAAAAATAATAGTAAATCTAGATAGTGCATAATCTGGCCCTGTATTTTGGTAATACAGTTAGAGGTGTCTGGAAACAAAAAACAAAAGGAAAGATTATTCGTTTTGGTTGAAATCTATAAAATCATGAATTGAAAGGGTTAGATGTCAAATTACAGAATGAAATTATGGCAAATCTCACTTTGCAACTTGGGCAAGACAAATAATATGTATAACCAACTCACTGTGAACTGAATTATTTTAATTTACGCATCCTGGAGCCGAAGTGAAGATAGCCCTGGACTCCCTCATGAAATGCGGGTGCCATGCCTGGTTTGCTGTGCGTCCCTCTGCCCTTCTCAGTGCCTTACTCTATGTATCCCAGTATTCCAATGTTTTCATGCTAGCCTTTCTTTCCTCCGGTAGAGGGGTTGTTTCATTCATATTAAGGTGAAATATTTCCAGGGAATATTTTTAAGAGAACAGTGTTTCATGAAAGCTTATGTTGTAACTTGACCATTAACGAAGTACTTCTGTATGAGCAGGGGATCTATCTGAAATTACTCAAGTGTATCAAATAGTTATGAACACAACCCACATGAAAGGCCAGGCATAATCAGAATGTGGGAAAAAGTGGTAATTCAAGTTTTATAATCGGTACTGTTGTGAACTGGGTTATTTTCATCAATACCTGTGTGATATTACAATGTTAAGACTCAAGGCTGTAGGATTGTATAGTACCAGGAACATGGTGGGTAGATGTTTGATGAATATTTACTGAATGAATGAATAAACAAATGATTCATTTACTGAATGAATGATTGATTGAATGAGTCCTCCTCAGGTGGTGTTTCCTTAATTCTTGAAAGGTACCGGTGGTGTTTCTGTTGTATCTGGTGAACTGGCTATTCTCTGTTACTCTGGCATTTTCCTTTTTGTACTGGCAGTCCCTAACCACGGTGTCTCTCTCACTACCTGAAATGTAAGTGCTGGCCGGAGTGGATGACCACTGTCAAGTGGGTGGGCTCTTGCTCTGTGTTTGGAAGCAGAGGGTATAGGTGATAATGGGAGATTGATGCACTTGTGTTGAAATCTGGAGCATGAAGTCATCTGTAGCTTACCCATTGTGAAGCTCAAACAGTTTTATGATAAACATGAATGGCTTTAGCAGACTTTCAGTTATCAAGATGTTGATTATGGGTTTTTATTTTGTCCAAAATATTCTGATATTTGGGAAGAAAAGAATGGTTTAGGTGCAGACCAATTATATGTATAAATGGGAACTTGCAAGCCTATGATCCCTATCCACTTGGATTAGTGTTAAGGAATTAGAACACAATAGAGACAGAATAGATGGAAAACGTATTTAAAATTTAGAGAATAATTCTGATTCTCTATTAGTGTTTCATGGGTTTCTGTTAGGAGTTTGCTTCTCTTTGTCAGAGTTTTTAATGTTTCCTGTTAGTATTAGTTTTCCTTGTTCCTCTTATAAGGTGTCTGCTGTCCTTGTGCCATCATTTGCCCTAAGCTTCTTCCCTTTTCTCATATTCGCTGCTTCAATGATCACCATTATTTTTCATCCTCCTCCCATCCAATTTGGTTCTGATATTTATTTCTGCAAACATTACTTTCTGTCTTCTGTGTCTCTACTTTAATGGCTAATTTGACATTCAGGAGCTTCTCTTCTTTCTTCAGCAGAGGAAGAGTTGAGTTTGTTGAGAAACTAGTTTGGGGATATCTATTAATGTTGACTTAAGAAAGAAGGGAAGTCCTAAGCTTCCTTTATTTCTGCTTTGAATAATGAGGAGGCAGAGAATATTTGATGTAGACATTAAATAGAGACAAGAATTCTGATGCTCAACATGTTGTAGAAAACAGAGGATTTAGGAATTAAAATATCACTGAGACAAAATAGGTTGTATCATCTAAAGATTGGGGTAACTAGTTTATATCATCAATTAAGAAAATCATTATTTTTACATTTGGAATAAGTATATGGTCAATCTTGCTGCACTGTGTTGCTTGAAATTAAAATTTTAATGTTAAACAGAATAAATGACCTTTTAAAATATAATACACTTGACCCAATATGCCCAATATGCTTTGTAATCACTACAGTCAGAGGGAGCCACAAAATTCTTGTGTTTCACCCACACAGAAACTCTTGTTAATTGTCACTGCAGTGAAGCAAAACTTCTAGAATGTCCCCAAAGCTTTTGAACCCCAGTGCAGAGTTTAATTTCTTGAAGCAGCTCAAGCTCCAAGTAATTTCATAAAGTTTTAGAAGGTTAAGTTTCTGTCATAAACAAATTTATGTTTGTGGATGTTGATAATTAGAAAAAAGTATTTTGTGAAAATCTGAGGAAGTAAGATTGAATAGATAATTAAAAATTGCAACATTCTAATCAATAAAAAAGATGGATATGATTGTTCTTGCCATTCTATTTCTTGGACCTTGTAAATCTTCATAAATCCTTTTCCTTTCTTTTTTTTTTTAAGATCATGTTGTATATTCATCACCACAAAGTGGAAGTCATAGTTAAGGTTTTCTGAAAGTCTTAGATTGTATAGCTCTTATAGTGTGCTAAAATAGTAATTCATTGAGAAACCTCAAAAGTGTGTCATAGAATAGTATTAACAGGAATAAAGGAACAGAAAAGGCAACCTGTGATGGAAAATTCACAGATCTGTTAGAAATTGTCAAATTGATCAGCATCACTAGGAACTATTGAGAGGAGCAAAGGTGATGTGCTTATTATTTGATTTAACAACAACAAATATCAAAACAAAAATGTTTGATTTCTTTTGGGAAGGATCATTTTTCCATTTACCTTTTCTGAAACAATCCCCACCCTCTGTTCCCCTGTTCCTGTTACAATTAGTCATTACCTACTGTTGCTTATGATTTGTTGGCAGTCTCTGACTGCAATCTGTTGCTCTGTGACAGATCAATTCTTTTAGCCTACAGACTCATTCTTGAATTCAGCCAAAATGAAAAAAAATACATGTATGTATATATATATATATATATATATATATATATATATATATGTAAAAGTCTAAGTCACATTGCTTTGGCTAATGTGGCAGATCATTCTTTTAAAGGGGTGCCCTTAAAGGGAGATCATTAATGAATCCTGCACATATATAAAGGGAGTGAATGACATTGACTCCCTATGCAGAACAGGTTCAGAGTCCATATGTATAGACGACTGCGGAATTTGAAGTATGTTCATTTACTATCGTCACTTTTAAAGGAGACAATTTCAGAGCAATATTTTAGTTAGAGGAGTTGCTTCTGAGCCTACTGAAGAGAATTTGTAGAAATCCTGTTGTTTATACCCACACACATATAGATGTATACACACACCACTGAGTTTAAATAATCCCAGTAAGATTCATATTGCTCAAGTTTTTCAGCAAAAGAAATTATAGTTTTCTTGCAATCAATTTAACAGTCAGAGCTTTGGTGTAGCAAAATATATGCTTCGTAGCCCTTCAAAATTTACGCAGTTTGTACATATAGATATATGCTGTATATATTTTGAAGTGATACGTATGTTGAAATTTTTCCTCACTTAAAACCATGCTGCATAATTGATTGGAAGAGTTACTCTCATCACAGTCTATTTTTGCAGCAAAGCAGAGGCTATTTGAGATGCTTGTAGTTTTTTTTTTTTTCTTAAATGCTTTACTTTAATGCAAGGAAGGGAAAAACTAGTCATTATATAGCAAGATATTATTCATTGTTGGTTTGTTCTGAATGATGCTGAATTAAGTAACATTACTGTCTAACAAGAAAAATATGTTAAAAACCATTTTCTCCATTAACTTTTGGTGTCACTGTTGTCGGACTCAGCAAGACCCTCTTCGGTAAGACACACATACACAGACTAGTCACTCACATACTCATTGTCCTTTAAAAAATATGTAATCCCTTAAGTTTGCTACCTTACAGACCCGAGGAACAGCTTGCTTCTCAACATTTCTATACAATAAGGTTGCCTCAATCACAAGGCCAGAGCTGCCAAATTAAGAAAATTGGTGGGCTATCAAGGAAAGTAGTATTGAACCAAAAGGCAGATGTTTCACTGTATGTTATACATTGGTGAAACACCCTCGGTCTGTCAGCATGCATTTTCTAAAAGCATACACTAGCCACTGTGTTGGTTCCTGTTTTCATTTTGAGTTTGTAAAGGGCCCTCCTTGTTTGGCTCCTGGAAATCTACCAACTTTTCTTGCTCTAAAAATAAGACAAGGTACTCATTCGCTAGAAATTACTCTAACCACTTGAGAAACACCTTACAATTTTTTCAAGCTCAATTTGGAAGGAGGCTGTAGGTATTAGGGCCGTGATGCAACTTCACAAATAAATCCATGATGGGTAAAGCAGAATATAAACAGCATATCAATATACACAAGCCACAGGGTCTAGGACATAGTATGGGCAGGATTGGTTTGCAAAATGCTTGCATTTTTAGTCTAATTATTCTTTTCACTAATTCCTTCTATGAAGAAATGGAAGAGTCCTTAAACATACAAATGTGGAAATTGAGGACTGAACACGTTACTTCGGGTAAACAAGGGATACAGGAAGGGACAACTCTTTTATACTTCGTTTTGCACTATTTGGTTGCATTTGACTGTGTTTGTACTCATGTAGGATAATCTTTTTCAAAGATTGTAAGAATTATTTTACAATTAAACTTTTTAAATAATTTTTACAGAAAAATGACTTAAGCAAATATACTAATTCATTGAAACATTACCTAAGATTAAAGTTTACTTTTAACATGATATCGTTGTACATAGATTCTAAAGACTATCACATTGTTTGGATTTTACTATATTTGAATAAATAGCAAAAAACACACAGAAACTAATTGAAACATATTCCTTTGTTCTGGTAAATTACTACACATGCCTCTAGCTGCCTAGTATCTGAGGTTCTGTAAAAGGAGATTTTTATTTTATTTTTATTTTTTTTGCCCTCCCAGTGTGTTTTATCCACCATTTAAAAACACATTTGAAATATATTGCAATTGCGTGAGAAGTGACATAAATACATTTGGTGATTAATATTTATTTGATCAACTGTGAGTGCAACAATATGACTTCTAATTTGAAACCACACAAGCTTCCTTTTCAGCAATCCTGCCTTTCAAAGCCTTTCATTTGCTATATCCCAGGCTGATCTTGGAAAGAGAATCTGTTCGATGTACTTTTCCCTACTCCTTTTCCAACTTGAAACAGGAGAGTGGGCATTTGGCTGTATTTCCAGGTGTGCCATATTGGAACTTATGTAACACGCGAAGGGATGGGGAAACTCTTAGGCTCTAGACCTGTGGATGATTCCTGAGAGCGTGGCCTGTTGAAACATGCTCCAGGGTGTATGGATTGGAAGGTCTATGCATACATTATCTGCCATATCTAAACATGCTCACACACATTTTGTAAAACGGCAGAGTTGATGTCTGGAAAACTTCTCCCAATGTTAACTAAAGATCCTGTTCTATTTCGTATTATTATTCCTATTGTTTTATTTCCATCCCCTGTGCTCGTGGTGTCTTTTGTGGCACTTCAGCTGTGATGAGATGGGCGCGTGAGCAGCTTCCTCCAGAATTGGCGCCAGCTGGTTTGGAAGACTGGCAAACCTTCAACTTCTCCCTCGATCCACCACGTTAGAGATTGACTTTATTATCTGCTATAGTTCCATGCCATCCATGCCCAGTTTCCAGTGGCCCAGAATGCAGGCATGTAACAGGCCTGTTCACTATCGTGCTTATTCTGATTTAGTCATAACCTCAGGAATTGCCTTTTAACAACTCCAAAAAAAAAAAAAAAAGTGAGGGTCATCCACTTCTAATGCTGGAAACCCTGTGATAATCTGTTCCATGCATTCAAATGAAAATATGACTTCTTGGCAGAGAATAGCATTATAATGTAAAATCCCATATGCTGTTATACAGTATGTTGCAATCTGTTTTACGGCTGCCTCTATTCTAACGAGTGAATACTGCCAATAAAGCAATTGAAGATAACACTAATTGCTTATTTCTGTGATCCATAATTTTTATGGCTGCCTTATAGCTCTTTAGTCAAATAGATGCTTTTTGGCCTTTAAGATCTAGAACTCGTGTACGGTAGCAATTGAAACTGGAAATGTACATGCTGGCCTGAGAGACTTTTCTGTACTTGATGAATAGGATGCAGCAGAGAAAAAAATGGAAAGTTGTGAAAGAAAATAGACATCTTCAATCGGCTCTAACAGGTAACCACTAGATTTTATCAATATTTAGGTGACATTAAAGAAATACATAAATACGTGGCTATATTCGGTTGTCAGGTTTTCTTTGGCTTCACGCATTTGGGGGCCTTTTGGACACAAAAGCGACCACGGAAGACACGGTGGTGTGTGAACACAGCTGGTTGGAGACAAGGCTCTGTGCTCCATCCTGGGTTTTCCACACTTTGGCAATAGGAGTCGAGACAGTGATTCAACTCTTCTGAGTGTCGGTTCCTCTCAGAAATGCTCTGGTGACTAAAAGGCTGGGAACACACCGCTGCCCATAAAGTACTCTACCCATGTGTGTGGTTGTGCTGGGTCCCTGTTTGGGGCCATCACGACATGCTTTTTCATGAATACTGTCATAGAAACCCCAAATTATGCAGTGTTTGTCCAAGGATTTATCCAGTTCTTTGCTACTCAGAGTGTAGTCTGTGGATCAGGAGTGTTGGCGTCACCTGGAAGTTTGGTAGAAATGTAGAATTGCTGGCCCTCCCCCAGGCCTGATGTTAAGACTCTTCCTTTGATCAAAATCCCCAGGTGATTAGTATGCACACTACAGACCAATACAGTCTAACGTACCTTATGGATGAGAAAGTGGAGATTCAAAGGCAAGGTGAAGTGATTCATAAGAGGCCATGTAGTATGTTCAGAGCTAAACCACGTTGAGAGCCTGGGGCTTCGCCTCTGTGTTTAATCCATGCTGCCTCCACCTTAAAATAGCGAAGGTTTAATTTTATTGTGTGGCAGATTTCAGATTAACTACATAGGCTCAAAAGTGGGCAACATATTTGTAGCTTAAAATAATGTAAGTCGGGAAAGCCATCTGTTTCTGCTTTATTTGGTCAGATAGTGAAAATACAAATCAAAGCAAACAATAGGTTGTATTACTGAGCTTAAGTTACATATGAAAACTGTCTAGAATACCCATAGATTTCTACTCATAGAGCTCTGTAGATATGTTCTCAATTGAAGAATTTAAGAATATGGTCTGAAATTCAGACAAAGTACATGTGCAAAGATCATAAGGTCCTAGTATTCCATTTTTCTATTTTGTATCCAGCTTTCTAGCTACTATAATCTCTTTGATAAGAAGAATAGATACTTATGTTTAAGTAGGCATTTATTTTTCCTATTCCAACAGAAATATATGTGGTATGTTCAAATAGAGGTTGCAGAAAAATCAGCTAATTTTGCAAATAACTGAAAAATGTTTATAATTCCCTGATGAGATATATACATTATATAAGCAGTTCTGAGAAATACCACTATATTAGTTTAACCATTATACATATATAATAATTATAATAATTTTATATATAACAGTATATATATGTACATATACATACATATACATATACATATACATATACATATACATATACATATACATACATATATGTACATATATATACTATTATATATGCTACTCTGCACACTGCCAGTATGTTATTGGACACACTGGCAATGTTTTTCACATGTACTAAGAGCTGAGTATTGCAAACCAATATAACTTATTATCCCATTTAATCTTCACTACAAATCTGCAGGGGTACTACTATTATCCTCATTTTATAAATGAAATGACGAACCTCCAGTAAAGAACTTGCCCAAGGACACACAGCCAGCAAGATGAAACTGACTGAGGAATGAGGAGTTTAAATGTATCTTCCAAATTAATGTTGTGACTGGTAAAACTTTTGAGTCCCAGTTCCTTAAATTCTGATTTAATTAGATCTTTTCTCTCCATGTGAATTTCTACCTTAATTTCATGCAGTGAGGCTGGGACGGTGTTAACCTTTTCTGCCTTTTGCACCAAGCACCTGGTTAGGTGAACCAGCTGATGTCCTGTGTCTAAGGAGTCTGGGGCTGGAGTTGTCCATAGCCAGGGAAGGAAGGAGTCTTAAATACCCTACTGTTATCTCCATGGTCAGAAACTGCTTCCCCCCAAATGCTGAGCCTAGGTTCTTGGTTCTTCAGCTCTTACTCTCTAGTACTGAGATTGACAAACAAATAAAGGTTGTAATAAAAATGCCATCATACTTGCGAATATTCTTAATGAAATCAGTGGCACAGGCTTTCACAGAGAAATGGATACGGAAGA